>NC_000079.6:103160046-103460046 GCF_000001635.26 Mus musculus | reverse complement strand
CTGTGCAGTTATTAAGTATTTACACATACTTGCCTTATAGAGCTTTCTCTCACAGCCCAGCTCAGTGAGTGCTTCAGACCCTCCTAACTCTCCGAGGCCCAGCTGGGCTGCTCAGCCTCTCTATACTAGCTCAGCATAGTGAGTTCCCCAGATGCATCGCCTGCCTGAACCGTCCTTATACTCACACGCCTAGTTCAGGTATGAGGCTTGCACACCGGCTCTGGAAAGTTCAGCTCCTCACCCATTTGTCCGGTTCCCAAACTCTCCGACCCAGCTGGGTTCTCACAGCCTTGCATGATCCAGAGTGTCTCAGATCCCTGCCTGCCTGTGGCATCTTCACACTCCCAGGCTTAGTTGGGGTTGTGCAACCGCATACCAGGCAGGCCTGGTAAATGATTCAGATCTCTACCTGTCCCGATCTGCACACTTTGAAGCCTACCTTGGGCTGTACAGCTTTTGTATCAGTCCGTGTAGAAACAGCCAGGAGTCCAATTCACAAGGTTTCTTGGTGCACTGGAATCACCTTTGGCTCTTCGATCGAAATTCAACACTGACTATCTGTCTGAAAGGCTGAGTTGCTAAACTCTTTATACTTAAACTGGAACCAACCTAGCTTGGGCAACAGCAAGAGCAGAACCAAAGCTCAGTGCAACAGAGGCAGGCTAGAACCTCGAATCAGACACAGAACCAATGAGAGTCCCCATGCCCAGGTCACATCACAAAAATATAAGCTCCATGACGGATTAGGACCATGTCACCCCCACCTCACTCCACTAATCCTATCGAAATGTTCTCCATTGAGAACTACCTAGACAGAGCACAGGACACAGAATTGAACAATTACAACCTTGGGAAAATTGGAAAGGATCTGAAGCTCTGTGAATTTTTGATAAATCCTCAAGTGAAGACCAAGAAAACAGGGACATATGACTGAAGCGATGAAGATGACTCAGCATTTGGAACCAAATGCAGTAAAGAAATAGGAATACTGACAGAGAAATGCAAGATGAAGTGAAGATGAAATTGAATACCTTGACGAATCAACTGGAAAACCCAAGGGGAAACCTTACAGGTAGACTGGATCAAGTAGAAGATAGAATCAGGACCCGAAGACAAGGCAGAGGAATCAATCGTACTACCCACACAGTGAATGTAATGAATTTTTAAAAACTCATAAAAAACCATGACATGCCATGAAAAACCCAAATCTATGAATTCTAGGTATAGAAAAATAAGAATACTAGGTTATGACATAGATCAGATCTCCAACAAGGTCATATAAGAAAACATTGCTGAATTTAAAAAAAAAAAACCATACAGATAAAGGAAGCATACAGAACATCAAATGGACAGGACTAGGAAAGAGACTTCCCACGGCATACTCTACTTAAAACACAACGTGCAAACAACAAAGAGAGAGGGAGTTGAAGTTGCAAAAGAAAAACTATAAGTCACATATAAAGGAAAAACTCATCAGAATAACTGCTGACTTCTCAATGGAAACTTTAAAAGCCTGAAGAGCCTGGAGCTATGCACTGCAAGTTCTAAAAGACAACAAGGGACAACCTAGACTGTTTTACCCAGGAAAATAGGCTGCCGTGCTAAGGATTGTTGAGAGAGGAAAAGACTAATTGATAAAGCGGTCAGCCTGAATCACACACAAACAACAAAACCAGACTCAGCAGGTTGTATTTCTATATCTGTGCATACATGGAGATAATAATCAAAGAAAAAGGCTTTCCATTTGTGAGGGGTGGAAGGAGTTGAGGGGAGGGAAGGGAAAGAGGACAGTAATGTGATTTTATTTATTTTTTTTATTAAAAATGTATTAAAGTAAAAATTAGGAAAACTATTTGTCATAGTTGAAAGAGGGAAATAAAAACTTCTCAGGATATAAACAGGTCAAAAGCATTCCTGTCCACCAAACCAGCCCTATCACAGAATAACAAAAGCAATACTTTACACTGAAGAAAGAACTGGGCAGAGACGAATACAGAAAGAAAACAAATGATGCTATGATTATTAAAACACAAAATAAGACTAGAAGCACAAATAGCAAAAATAAAATAAAATAAAATAGCAACAGAATAATAGGCATGAACACACTTTTCAACAACAACTTTCAATGATACTATTGGCCACAACTCCCCAATCAAAGGATACAGGTTAGTTGAGTGGTTTAAGAAACAAAGCCCTTTTCAGTCTCCATATCCCTCGCAGGTAGGAGTCTCAGCTAGGGTCACCCCCATGCTCCCGGGGCCTCCCTAGGAAATTTGGGATTTCACTCATGCACTTCTGTTTGTTTGTTTGCTTTTGTTTGCATGCCAGGGTTTCTCTGTGTAGGGCTGGTTGTCCCAGAACTCACTTTGTAGTCCATGCTGTCCTTGAACTCACAGAGATCCACCTGCCTCTGCTTCCTGGGTGTTAGGATTAAAGGTGTGCTACCAAGTCAGGTGAGCTTAAAAATGAGAATCAAAGCTTTTGTCAAGAATTCTGATGTGAAAGCCAGTAGTGAACGTTACCAAACTCACATGATAAGATAATGTCAATAAAAACTACACCCTCGGTTTCTCAAGGAAAAAAACAAAATGAAAAGTGAAGTTAACTGCTGGCATTGACTGCTTCTTGCCTACAGATGAAGTCAACCAGGAGCCTCAGCTTCCTGCCTCCATGTTTATTTCCTGCTATAGTGAACTCAAACTCTAAGCCAAACTAAATTCTTCCTTCCTTCCTTCTTTCCATTTCTTTGGTCATGTACAGCAGAGAGGAGAGTAGCTAGTACACAACATGATATCTCAATGTCCACAAATTTCAAAGTTAAAAATTAATAAGTGCATAATACTGGAAACAATGGTAATGGCCCTATGTACATATGTAGATAGGTTGGTAGATACTGGGTGTTTTAAGGTTGGGTTTCTCTGTGTCACTCTGGCTGTCCTGGAACTCACTCGTGGACCAGGCTAGCGTTGAACTCAAAGTTGAGAACACTTTATAAACTTTGAAGACAAAGCTGCCTCCAGAGTGCTGTGATAACAGTCTTGTCCCACCAGGCCCAGCAAGGGCCTCTATATTTTTAACTCAGTCAAAGAAACATGATTTGAAGAAACTAACCATAAAAGGAAGTCTTCTCTGAGAAATGTCATGTAATAATTATTCATTTTCAAAAATTATTTTTATGTTTAAATTTAAATAAAATTTTAGTGATGACAATTTTAATTAAAAAATGAGAAGGAAAGCAGCTTATAAGAAGCATAATCATAAAATACATTAATACTGTATAACCCGATCGTTAGTCCTCCAAGGCATAAATACACTGAATGGTGAGGACAAAATGAACTAAAACAAACAAACAAACAAACAAGTAAAACTCACATAGGACCTACTACTTCTAGAATCTTCATTGATTTCCATTAGGGAATGCCATTCTGAAAAACAGAAAATAGAAACCAGGGTAAAATATTTAATTATATATTTGTATGTGGTAGTAATTTAATTTTGGCATTTCTCTTCTTAGTGCCTACCCTTATTTTGCCCAATTTTTAGAAACAAACAATGGCAAAAACACAAGAGAGAATGTTGAAGTCACATGGGTTCCAAGATGAAAAATTTAACACATTTCTAAGACATGTGTACTACTTAAAGCCAAGCAATAGAATTGGCTATCTTCTGTCTCTCTCATTCCTTCTCATTGTAATGTTTTGTTAGGAAATGTAAATCTTTATTTTATATCTACTTATGTTTTTTCTTGAGTTGTTTTGTTTGTTTTGAATGTCCCAGTTAGTTTCTACCACAACAGCAAGCTTATGTTTCTGTTAGTTTAGTTCTTTGGATATTAATCAACCTCCTGTAAGACATTAAATGATTTAATTTCTAAAATGGAAGAAGAAGGAGGTGGAGGGGGAAGAGAAATAGAAGAAGAAGAAAGAAGGAAGAAGAAGAAGAAGAAGAAGAAGAAGAAGAAGAAGAAGAAGAAGAAGAACAACAACAACAACAACAACAACAACAAGAAGAACAAGAAGAAGAAGAAGAAGAAGAAGAAGAAGAAGAAGAAGAAGAAGAAGAAGAAGAAGAAGAAGAAGAAGAAGAAGAAGAAGAAGAAGAAAGGAACTCTTGGGGCTGGAGAGATGGCTCAGCAGCTAAGTGCTGTTTAAGTGGCTGCTCTTCTAGAGGACCCAGGTTCAATTCCCAGCACCCACATGGCAGTTCACAACTGTCTGTAATTCCAGTTCCAAGAGCTCTGACATCCTCACATGGACATACATACAGGCAAAAAAAAAAAAAAAAACAATGTACATCAAAATAAAACTAGTAGATGGGGCCATAACCCCTTCGGAGATGGGGTGTCAAAGAATCTATTCACAAGTTACCTAGGCCATTGAAAAAAACAAGATATTTGCATTATGATTCATAACACTAACAAAATTAAAGTTATGAAGTAGCAATAAAAATAATTTTATGGTCGGGATCACCACAACTACGTTGAAGGATGGAAGTATTAAGAGCGCTAAGAACCACTAGTTTACAGAGTATTTGACAAATCAATCCTACTCTGCATAGGCTTTGTATTTTTTTAACAGAATTCTAAATTTCAGGAGTAATAAAGTGGAAAGGAGGAGATAGATAAAGAGAACAGGGGAAGCAGGAAGAAGTCATGGGCTAACAATTCTGGAGTACTCGGTATTTTCCTTTCTGTGTGCAAAGACTCACAGGGATCTTCATGCTTTGTTGTCACTGGTGTGGAAGGGAGGAAGGCAATGCTTACTCCACTTTCCCGTGAGGCATGGAGAAATGTGTTACTAGAGACTATGGATGACAGAACTTTGAGAGTTCCTTTCCCAACCTACAGCACAGCATAGAAACCATCGTTAATCACAATCCATTGCATTCTTCAGACTTTCCAAGAGTAGACTTGAGATACTTCACCACAAAACATTTGATATAAAAGACAAATCAGGTTAATTAGCTCGACTTAATCATTATGCAATGTATAGATATTTCAAAACATCATGTTGTACATGATAAATACATAGAAATAAAAACATAAGTGTTCATATGTAGAGAGAGAACTTTCATTTGCTGACAAAAACAAATTTTGAAAGTTTTAAATAAAATTGTATTCATTAAAATTTATATAATGAATCATCTGTGAGCATGTAATTCTTAATTCTAAAATGTTACTTTTTTCTTTTACAAAGAATTATCTAAATAAACATTCCGTCATCTATTGGATTCATGAAAAAAATAGATAGATGGATGTAAAAATCAACAAAATCCATCTTTGGTTGTCTATAAGAAATTCATCTTAATTTTAAGAATAGGCACTACCTTAGAGGGGTGGTGAAAAAAATACTCTAAGCAAATGAGACAAGGAAACAAGCAGGCATTGCTATCCAAATATCCAAAGAAATAAACTTCTAATGGATATTAGTTGTAAGAGATAAAGGACACTTTGTTCTGAATGAAGGAACAATTCACCAAGAAGAAATTACTACCCTAAACATATATGCATCAAACTCTGGTATACCCAATTTCATAAGGTGTGTACTACTGAGGTTCAAGACAAATATTAACCACAACTCAGTAATAGCAGGTAATTTCAGTAACCCACTTCTTCCAGTAGACAGATCATCTGAACAAAAAAACTGACCGAAAAATGTTGTAATTAAAGGAAATCATACATCAATGGGCCTAACAGATATCTACAGAATATTGTGCCCTCTCAGCAGTACAGGACAACTGAAGTAAGTATGTATCCTATTAGAAACACAATGCAGTAAAGCTTAAAGAATCTCTTGTAATTACAGGAACTCATGGAGATCAAACAATACATTACTAATGAATCATTACTAAATGATGTTTAAGTCAAAGAAGAGATCAGTGAAGAAAAAAATTCCTGGAAGTTATATGAAGATTAAAACACGGTATAGCAAAACCTCTGGGACATATTAAAAGTAGTCCTGAAGACAATTTATAGCTCTCAGTGTCTATATTTAAAAAATAAGACATAACACCAGAAAGAGCATAAGTAAATGACTTGATGCAACCCAAGAGTGTTGAGAAACAAGAACAAGCCAAATCTTAGCTTCTTCTCTGTAATTTATCTAAAAACTCATTCTAATTTATCTGCTGAAAAAATATGAACAAAACCTCAATTAACTTCTTATACCTTCTATGAAATGTGTGATGTCTTTCCTCAGCTTGTTAGTAAGGTGTATACCCCTAACCCTGTAACTTGTTAAGTACAATGAGGACATTTTTACACACACACACACACACACACACACACACACACACACACACATTCAGAGTTGGGGAGAAACCTTGGATAGATGAATAGGCAACCAGTGTTAACTATGTCTTGCTTTCTCTTGGAAGCATTTTAAAATTTCTTTGAAACACATTTGAAGATTTGAACAATATCTTTCATCTTCAGAAAAGCGTCAAAACGTCTCCTAAGTGATCAAAGACATAAATCCAGGATCTGAAAACAAAAAAAAAAACCTCTGAATATAAAACATAATAAAAGGTTAAATTATATAAATTTGTCTCACTACAGTGTTATCAGGGCTCCCTGCTTCAGAGAAACAGGCACTGCGTCACAGGATCTTGTTGGAAAAATTAGTGAAAATTCTATAGGTTGATAAAATAATTATACCCACCCAGAATTACACACCCCAAGCAATGGGGGATGTACCCTCACACTCTCATGCATTTTCAGCCGGTGACATTTATTGGATCTCTGTGTGTAGAAATGTGAACTGCCATCGTGGAAAGGACTCAAAGGAACTGCAAGACCATTGATTCGATAGTAATTTATTTACAATAAACATAAATATCCATAGCAATGCCCCAAATCCAAAGTATGCTAAATCACATCTACTGCCTTAAATTAGATCCTAAAACCCTTCTCTTAAAAGTCATAACTTGCTCAGTATTTATTTAAGGAGTTGGCACAGCAGCACACTTCAGCAGGGTAGCAAGAACAAAAGAAGCCCTGTGCAGGGCGAGAGGCACAGGTACTTTGCAGAGAATGTGCCTGGGCTGTGTCTTTTTGTCCTCAGTCCTTCAACTCTAGTACTAAAAAAATTACAAGGGTGCAGGTACATTTACACTCTCGTGCATTTTTCAGCCGGTGACATTTATTGGGTCTGTCTGTGCAGAAATGTGAACTGCCATCGTGGAAAGGATTCAAAGGAACTGCAAGACCAGACCTTTGTCCTGAGAAAATGCACATGAAAGGAATGAGCAGATGCTCAGAATTACATACCAAGAGTGTATGAATGGAATGAAATCTCTAGGTACACAGCTAATGAAGGCTGTTCGGGTAGAGGGATTGAGAGAATTGGGTCAAGGTAATCAGGGGACATTCTTATAAACTGACTTTGACGCTAGGTTTGAAGGGTGAGAGTTTGATGGAATGGAGGAAGAGGGTACAACCCTCATTGCTTAGGGTATGTAATTATGGGTGGGTATAATTTAGGATTTGTTGATACAATGACTTTTGTCAACATAGTTAACAGTGTAACTAAAGCAAGGCAATGTCACACTAGAAAAGTAACCTGTCACCTGTGAAGGAAATGGGGCCAGGGTAGCATTTCCTGTTCTCTTTGAATGCCAAGTTCCAGGCTCACCTCAGGTCTGACTACAATTTTTAAAGAAAAGAACAGGGGTCTGTACCAAGAAAAAAATTCTTTCCATTTTGAAACAGACTACAAAAGAGAAGAGTTAACCCTGAAGGTGCCATGAAAGTAGGCCACCAGGGAGGCCTGCCCCTGTGAGCACCTAGGGATTGTGGAATAGAAGGAATCTAAGCATTACCCATAAGGCAATGTAGAAGTCATTGCCCAGTATCCTAGTTAGCTTTAATTACCAACTTGACATAGCCTTAAGTCATATGAGAGGAAAGACTTAGTTGAGGAATTGCCTAGATCAATTGGCCTGTGGGAACATCTGTGGAGGACTGTCTTGATTATTAATTGATATAGGAAGGCCCAGTCCACTGTGGGTGCCACCATCCCTAGGCAGGTGGTTGGGTTGGGTATGAAAGCCAGCTAAGAGTAAGCCAGTGAGTGAGCCACCAAGCAGCATTCATTCATGGTTTCTGCTTCAATTTTTTCTGTGGAGTTCTTGCTGTGCCTTCCCTCAGTGCTAGACAAGGACCCGAAAGTGTAAGTCAAATAAACCCTTTCTCCCCTTAGCTGCTTTTAGTTTCTTCACAGCAACAGAATGGAAACTAGAACATCCATGTACCAAGTGCTGAAGATAAGGTTATCTGTGCTCTGGAAAAGGGATGGGAGGAGGACCAAGGGTGGCAGGGAGACCCCATGAGTCTAGGCAAGTCTTTCTTAATCTAGGAAGTGCAAAGCTCAAGATGAAAGCATGGTAGGTAGTTGGGGGATATCAGCTTTTAGAGGATAAGTGTAGATAGCACCAAACTGACAAGTGACAGTTGACATTTGATTGCTTCTTGCAAATCCATTCGATGTCTTCTAGGTGAGGAAGACGAGACATTTGGGGCTGTTGGATAAGCTGGCAAAAAATAAATAAATACAGAAGCAGAAAAGGAGAAATGTGTTTAAGGAGGCCAAGTTGCACCTTGGAAGAGACTGCCTATGTTGTGGGTTAGTGAGAGAGAAAAGATATTTTGGGAAATATACCTATGAAAAGCTAACCAGCTATTTTAAGGCAGAAGTTCAGGCTGGACCATTGATATACTCAACTTAGTCAAATATACATGGTGGTAACTGCCATTGTCATATCTCCTGAGCTCTGCATCTGATCAGTTCTGAAACTCTGTAGGAAGATATGTGGGTCAAGGGCAGCTGTGGCTCAAAGGATTTTAAAAACATATCCTTTTAAACATCAGCAGACTTAAATTATAATTTTAATTATATTTATATTTTTAATTAAGATATTTGGGTTAAACAATCATAAACACAAGAAAGAAACTTCTACAGAGGTCAGGTGAGCTGTGACCTGGGTCCATGATGGGGTCTGGGGGTCACTGGCAAATTTTGTCTGCATAATGGATAGTAAGGTATTTTCTGTAATTATTCCTTAAGCTATGTTAGTTTCATTCTTTGTATATATTTTGCAGTAAAATTGTAAGTAAGTTTCTCCTAAGAGTGAACCGAGTTTTATGTATGTATGTGCCATATATACAGATAAAGAGTTTGACAGAGGGAAACCCAGGACCAACTGAGTCACGGGGACACCGAGAGGAGCCAGGTTTTCAGATCAGCTGTGGCTCACACTGACTGCTCAGAGCCATGAACTGAACACACAATGGGACCTGATATCAAGGCATCCACCCCTATAATCTACCCTAACCACCCAATAACAACCTATACCAATCGCCTCAGGGTCACCTTGCTAGAAAGCCTCAGATCTTTGTAGCCTACTTTGTCAAGGTGACTTTTAATAGTAGATCCTGAAAACATAGTCATTGACTCTTTAGTTTGATCAATACAGGTCTATGGCAGGAAAAAAAAAAAAGAAACAAACAACCAAAAAACAACACACCATGCCTTTTTTTGTCTTACCAATAATCTATGCATCATGCAGGTCTGACATTGGCTTTCAGAGCACATCTCCAGTTCCGGAGGCATGTTTGTTTTATAGCAAGGAGCTAGGAATTTCAGGCTATGGGCACTGGTGTCAGGAATAAACAAGTTCAGCCGAGAAAATGAGCTAGATGATAATAAAGCAGTCACTAACACAGCTAAACAGATATATTCTCAAGTCCCCTGACATCTTTGAATATCTAACTCAGGCATCTCTGTCCTTAGCCCAAGAGCTTTGCTTACTGTCTGCTTTCCCCCTGGATAAAGGAAGCAGGGTGCCTTGAACAGAGCTTTTGTATAAAGAAGCCTGCCAGCCTCTATTAAATATATACACAAGTAAAAGTAATAAGGTCCACTGTGTGTGAGTGAGGCTTTTGATATGGTCCCTGTAGTAATTCTGGCTTGTTCATTTTAGGGAGTAGGTTTGAACCTTACTATCTTTGTATGTATATTAACTTCTTGCAAAGGCAGAGAGGGTATGGTATGAATAACAAATTAAGGATCAGATACTTTAGGTCAACTGGGCATTCAGAAACACTCAACGTCATGGCTAACATCAATTGAAAGCATAATACCACTTGGCAGAGAGGAGAGTTAGAGGTAGAACCTTCAAAATTTAGAGAGTGATCTAACAAATTAGCCAGTGCATATTAATAGTCTTATAAAATTGCTTGCTTTGCATTGCTTTTTGCTAACTCCTGCATCAAGTTTGTTAGGGACTTAAACTTCCACTTCTTCACACCCTTTGGGTCTTTCCAGATAATGAAGCATAAAGAACAGGCCGATGCTGCACAGTTTTTCTGGGGAGGCACAGACTATCTCTTCACTCTAGATAGGAGACTGAGGATACATCAAAGGATGATGCTACCCAAACCTAACTTGATAAACCAGTAAGTTGTGCTTACTTACAGAAATATGAGTGACTCAGTTGCATTGTCAAAGAGCTCAAGCCAGGAAGGATGATGGCTCCCAGAGCTGCATCACTAATGTACCCTACGTAGCTTGCATCTCCACTTAAATGGCTCTTCTCCCCGGACACAGTTGTTCCTGACATAACCCCAGGGAGTCTTGTAGATTTTCTGAGCTTCCTGTGCCTCCTAAGTTTCAGTAGCTTCTCTCTCTTCTCTCTCTCTCTTCTCTCTCTCTCTTCTCTCTCTCTCTCTCTGTCTGTCTCTATCTCTCTCTCTGTCTCTCTGTCTGTCTGTCTGTCTCTCTCTCTGTGTGTGTGTGTGTGTGTGAGTGTGTGTGTGTGTGTGTGTGTGTGTGAGAGAGAGAGAGAGAGAGAGAATACAAGCAGAGAAAACTCTTGGGTGTCATTTACCAATAGTATAGATCACACACACACACACACACACACACACCAGTCCAGTAACCCAACATTGTGTAGCTATGAATGGAAAGTCTGAGAATTCAATAGTTGCTCAGTCTACGATGCTGGATGTCTCGGTTGGTCTTCTGTACCTGCTGGAATCCTGAAGAAGTGGGCTGCAATGCCAGTGAGGGAATGGATGTGTTAGCAAGGCAAGGGCAAACAGGAGGCAAAGAGCCAAAGCTTCTTACTTCCATGTCCCTACATAGGCTTCCAGCAGAAGGTATGGACCCTATTACAGATACATCTTCCTGCCTCCAGTTTTGTATAAAAGGTGTATGTTATCCTGCCTCAGGACCTTAATTAAAGGTTTGTGCCTTCCAACCTTATGATCCAGATCAAATGTGTTATGTTTTTCTACTTCAAAGACACAGACTAGAAGTGGATTGAACCACTTCAATCCAAGCAGAAAGATCTTTCACAAGTGTGCCCTCCATTTCTGGACTGTAGTTCATTCCAGATATAGTCTCCATCATAATCACTTACCTTGTTTATTTACAGGAGACTCTCTACCTGGGACATGGAGCTCACTGGCATGGCTAGGCTGTCTAGCCAGTGAGCTTCAGGGATCCACCTGTCTCCCGCCAACTTTGCAGCACTGTGTTTAACATTCACATGGATATGCCTGGCTCCCTGTGTGGGAACTGGGAGGTTAGAAATCAGTTCCTCGTGTTTGTACGGAAACACTTTTGTATCTGGCCTAAGTTTCCAGCTCAGCTTCCTGAATCTTATGAGCTACCCACTCCATACCATGAGGAAGTGTTTCAATTCAGGAAAAAAAAAAAGACGCCAGAAGTTCAACCAATTAAGCACAAACTTTTAAATATATTAGATGACAAACTTTCTGGGGAACATCTTGCATACTGTCTTAATGCATCAATGGAGAGTAGACAGAGTAGTTAGTGTGGTGTCACATGCCTATAACTTCAGCTGTTTGAGAGGCTGTTGCAGAAGGCTCTGGAGTTTGAGTCCAGTCAGGCATATATAGTGAGATCCTGTTTCAAAAATAAAAACTAACCAAACGAAGAGTGAAAACTTTGGAAACCAAGAGAGCTTGGACCCACAGAGTATCACTTGTTGGTTGGTGATTATTACATAAGTTCATTATTTTTTACTGAAACTCAGTTTCTTAAGCTATAAAATGGCAATGATTTTCCTATACCATACTTAGTAATTATGGTTAATTGTACTGCACAGCTGACAGTCCGTCTCTAATCTTCCATGTTTTAGATAGACCACATCACGGAAAATATCAAGATTATACCTGAAAGGTAACAGAAAGGATGGAAGAGTACATTTGATAGAGTTGGAAGGTCCCTTTATGGTTTAAGATTCACCATGAGGGCTGATGGCATGCAGTCTACTTAATGTTACATAGCTTGAGAGCTGAGTTCCCTGCCTGTACCCACCTTAATCAATGTCAGACACTGAGGACAGATGTTGCGTTTCTAGAAATGTTCTGTCCTCTGAGGCTTTAGGAGGTGGGTCAGATGTTACAAGAAAGCACACAGATCCCTCTTTAAGGACGACAACTGTCTCAGTCAGGGTTTCTATTCCTGCACAAACATCACGACCAAGAAACCAGTTGGGGAGGAAAGGGTTTGTTCGGCTTACACTTCCACATTGCTGTTCATCACCAAAGGAAGTCAGGACTGGAACTCAAGCAGGGCAGAAAGCAGGAGCTGATGCAGAAGCCATGGAGGGATGTTCTTTACTGGCTTGCTTCCCCTGGCTTGCTCAGCCTGCTCTCTTACAGAACCCAAAACTACCAGCCCAGAGATGGCACCACCCACAAGGGGGCCTCCCCCCTGATCACTAATTGAGAAAATGCCTTGCAGCTGGATCTCGTGGAGGCATTTCCTGAACTGAAGCTCCTTTTTCTGTGATAACTCCAGCTGTGTCAAGTTGAATACTTTAGCCAAGGTCTGAGCCAGCAATAGGAACTGAAGGCATATTTTTTCCTGTATGTTTTTGAGCCAGTGATCAAATGGTGTGATGGTGGGAGGGCCTAACTATTCCCCACTTCCCACCCACCTCTTGTTGGAGCTCTCAATGGAATAGCTTCTTCTTTTTTCCTTGTTTTATAATAAAGCCACCATCATTTGAAACTAAGATGTCCAGATGCCCTGCGGTAGCTTCTTCTTTTGTTTGTTTGTTTGTTTGTTTTGTTTTGTTTCGTTGTTGTTTTAGTCATTTTTATTAGATATTTTATTTATTTACATTTCAAATGTCATCCCCTTTCTCGATTTTCCCCCCAGAAACCTCCTATCCCATCCCCCCTCCTCCTGCTTCTATGAGGGTGTGCCCCCACCTAACCACCCATACCAGACTCCCTTCTGCTGTCGAATTCCCCTACACTGGGGCATCGAGCCATCACCGGGACCAAGGACCTCTTCTCCCATTGATGCCCAACATATTCGGCTGGAGCCATGGGTCCTTCTATATGTACTCCTTGGCTGGTGGTTTAGACCCTGGGATTTTTGGTTGGTTGATATTGTTGTTCTTCCTATGGGTTGAAAACCCCTTTAGCTCCTTCAGTCCTTTCTCTAACTCCTCCACTGGGGACCCCATGATCAGTTCAATGGTTTGGCTGTAGAACAAGATGGCTTACCCACTCCATGGCAATCTGAGGTTACCCTGCCTAACTTTATCTCCTCCTTTTCACTTCACAGTGTCACTCCACAAGACACCCTTTGTATATAAAATTCTGTCTCAACAGCTGTCTGTTCTCTGGCACTGACTGGTCACATATTGGCTGGAATATTGGGGAGGAAGCATTGGTACATGTATGTGCACTGGACAGTCAGAGACCAAGAATGGGACAGAAACTCAACACAGGTTAAAGAGAATGAGATGTGTTATGAGGGCTCATTGCAGGAGGCTTCCAGGCAGCCAAGAATGGCTCCAAGAGCTGGGGATGGAAGGAAGAGAGCAGTGTATCCTACACTGTGGACCGGGGACAGAGATGGATATGACAACCCAGCCAAGGAGCTGAACTGTGCTTTACACACGCTCTTCAACCTCACACACTACCAAGTTAGATATACCAGAAAGGATGATCCAAAGGAGTCAGTCTCCTGCCTAACCCAGGAATGTGAGAGTTTGTTCAGCTAAAGGTCTCTGGCCGTGGCATGTATCTGAAAGGGAAGTATGGTTTGTTTTAATCACCAGGTATCTTTTGCCTTTGGAGATATCTGTCAGTCATGTGGTCCGGCATTTCCATCATGGAGTCAGGGGTGAGAACAATAAAACTATTGAAATCCTTGGACCTAGTGAGGAGTCTGGGAAGAGTAAGTGCTGGAAGAAACAGTACTTTCAGGGATTCTATGGATGGGGAGGGCAGAGTGGTTCCTGCTCTTCTTACTGGGGTGGGAGTGCAAACATGGTCTGAACCTGGGACCACATCTGGATAGAACCCGCCTAAGGATAAAGTCACAGTGGTGATGCAATTTGTGACCACTTTAGGTATAGGGAGAAAATTGTGTTCTTTGTTTCCTTGAGCCATTTGGATTTGGGTAGGTCTCTGATATTCATTATTAGATTTTGACTAATACAATATTAGTTGTCCGGATCGATCCTGTGCTGAAACTGGTAATATCCTGGAAAAGTGTTCAGCTGCTAATCAAATACTAATATGAGTTTATGAGACACAAAGCTGGCTGGTGGTAATAGGGATGGCCTAATGTGTCTTCCTTACAGCTTCTAATGAGAAATCAATGACAATCGTGTGTGTGAATCAGAAGTAGCAACTTCTAGATCTGCCAATGTCTGTAACACCTTATTCTAAATTAGGGCTAGGGTATTCTGTCAGCGAAGCATCAGAACTTTGTAAAATGTTGAGTGTTGCAGGGAAATAGCCGGATCTTTCTGGTTCTGAAAAAGGAGGAACATGTTTTGGAATCTACATTTCCAGCACTTTACAGTCCGCAATGACCGTCTTTCTAACCAGAGAAAAACTGTCCTCTGTAGAAGCTGATCAGTAAAAACTGGTGCATGCAGAGACCTGGGGGAAATGTCATTACCAGTCCAGAAAAATTATTATTATTTTTTTTTGTTCAGTGTGGCTAAGACAAGGGTATTTCCCAATGTTCTGCAGGGCGTTTGAATTTCTTTAAAAGGAAGATATCAAGTTCTGTGTCACCGCTGAAGTCTGCAGAAACTCTGTGATCTGGAAGTAGGAGGTGTAAAGACAAGTGTGGATGAGTTAAGGGGGCTTGCTAAGAAAGGGGGGTTGGTGGCTGTTAACCCACATCTGTATGAGGTAGGGGCATTGTTGAAGCTTGAAACCCCAAGCTCCAGTTGGCTTTCTGCACTTCTCCAGGGCTCTCTAACCTCCATATGCTGCTTCACAGTTCACCATTGCCCACCCATCTGTGCTCCTGTGTGGTGAAGGCACTTATAATGCTCACAGGGTACAGTGGGGTTTCTTTCCCTTTGGTTGTAATGTGATGTGTATGAAATGCTTCGTGAGGGCACCTGCTAGAATTTCTACTTCGCGGACTGTGCTTCATACCCTGCTCATGCACTGCCTACCTCCGAGCACGCACATGCGCTGCCTCTAAACCTGCCACCAAAACTTGACTTAAGGCAATCGGTGTTCAGCTCACCTGGAAAGGCTTGTCACTCTTGCTCGCTTGCTTGCTTGCTTGCTTCGTAATGCACTCTGTGTTACTGTCTCTTGCCCTCTACCACACAACAGTACTCAACAGCGCATCAATATGTCTAATAACTACTGTGTGCCCTTTCTTAGTTGTTGAGACCATATGATGAACAAGACCAACAACTACTCAGGGCTCTTAGAGTTTATAGTCTCCAGATAAACTCCCAGTCCAAACCCAATCAGCATTCTACTCCTACCTCTCTGTAGCCACCTGCATTCCTCCCCATCTCTCAGGGGAGAAGCTGTCCCTCTTACCTGGAAAGCCGAGATGCTCCCATCCCCTCCTGAATCCTCACAGGAATTTCTTGGCACTTCATATCTTAGCTCCACTGTCCATTTTATCAGCTAGCCTTTTTTTTTGCATAGAAATATGAATGAAATATAAGTGAAGGCCACCAATAGACCAGCCTGTGCTGTCCACAGGCCAGCCTGTGCAGACTATGAAGAAGCAAGGTCAAACAGGTGAGAGTTCCCGGAGGCAGACACACCAGTGCTCATTAACACATGAGGACTTGTTATTTTCCCTTGCATGTGATTAACCAGCGCACTTAGAAAAAAAAGAATTAAACTTTTACAACTTATTAGAGCCTCCTTGTAACTCTGCCGACATTTGCTTTGTAGTTCATGAGATTTTGTTAGATGTATACAAGTCTAAATTTGATTTTTTTGAAACTAGGGTTTTTTTTTAAATCCTTTTATTAGAGTATAATAGCTTATTTCATACCTATATTTTCCCTTAAAGTTTTTCTCATCTAGCAATAGCATGATTACAAACTATTTTTAGGAGAAAATTGACAGACTTTTAATTCACAAACTAAGGTAAAACACAGATAGGTTCTTACTATAAATCTTTCTCACTAGAGGTTTTTAGCATATCATTTATATCTTTAATTTTATATTTCATATATTTTTATATTTCTTCTTTTATTTGTGTGTTCATGCTTGGACACCTTACAAGACTCAGTTCTCATCTGGGTCCCACCTTTAACTGCACTTCTAATTTTTCATATGGGGCCTGCTGTTCACTGCCCTCTAATACTGCCCTTTTAGCTGTAATTCTTTCAAATACCTTATAACTACTATTTGATTTATAAATTAAATGGCTCCCA
This sequence comes from Mus musculus, assembly GCF_000001635.26. NCBI lineage: Eukaryota > Metazoa > Chordata > Mammalia > Rodentia > Muridae > Mus > Mus musculus. Next base: position 103,443,345 of record NC_000079.6, on the reverse strand, counting down.
AAGCCTCCCATCTTAAAGTCTCAGTTGCCAGCTGGTGGGGCCATTAGGGAGTGGCAGAATCATTAAGAAGTGTCCTCTTTCTAAATATATAATACAGTTTGTGTTATATGCTATGTGTTATATATTATTTGTTACATATAATTCATTTATATATCTATCTATCTATCTATCTATCTATCTATCTATCTATCTATCTATCTATCATCTATCTATCTATCTACTTGTACTGGCTAGTTTTGTGTCAACTTGACACAGCTGGAGTTAACACAGAGAAAGGAGCTTCAGTTGAGGAAATGCCTCCATGAGATCCAGTTGTAAGGCATTTTCTCAATTAGTGATCAAGGGGGAAAGGCCCCTTGTGGGTGGGACCATCTCTGGGCTGGTAGTCTTGGGTTCTATAAGAGAGCAGGCTGAGCAAGCCAGCAAGACTCCATGGCCTCTGCATCAGCTCATGCTTCCTGACCTGCTTGAGTTCCAGTCCTGACTTCCTTGGTGATGAACAGCAGTATGGAATTGTATACTGAAGGCTGAATAAACCCTTTCCTCCACAACTTGCTTCTTGGTCATGATGTTTGTGCAGGAATAGAAACCTTGACTAAGACACTACTATTACTTGCTCTCTTGCTCTCTGTCACACTAGTCACTTATGGAAGTAAATAGTTTCCTTTCTTTTTGTCTATTTCCCCGTTTTTATGGTTTGATAGTTTCACCCATTTATAGGATGAATTTCGGTCATTTTCACCCACTGTTCTTCTCATGCATCTCCTCCTCTCTCCCATTGGCATCCTTCTCAGTGACACACCCTTCCTCTTTCATATCTTTCTGGGCACAGGCCACTGGATTTTAGAAGTACTTGTCTTAGTGTGGGTGGGGAATTATGTGGTGAGCAAGGGTAATCTACATGTGGTCCCTTCTCCCCAAGTTAGTTGACAACAGTCTCTCTTGAGGCCTCACGGGTCCCTCCCTCACCCATGATGAATCTGAAGGGCCACTCTTTGCAAGTCTTTGGCTGCACCAAGTTCTCGAGAGTGATGGCCATGTAGTGTCTAGAAGACATCGTTTTGCAGTCTCTCCCCATCCTTGACTCTTGTATCCTTTCCTCCCTATTGTGTGATGTTTCCTGAGCCTTGGGTATGTGTGTGTGTGAGAGAGAGAGAGATCGCCATCCCAATTGATGCTGAGCACCCTAAGGTGACAATTTCCAATGCCATGTATTCTCACCAGGATATACTGCCTTGCCACAGGCCCCAGTGTAATGGAGCAGACCAATCAGGGACTGAAAACTGTGAACTAAGTAAATCCTTCCCTTCCTTCAAGCTGATGATCTGGGAGTTTTGTCATAATGATAGGAGGGTGGCAAACACACTTGAATTTCACTTTTAAACCTCAGTAAAACCTGATAGCCTAAGTCTTTTTAAATGAAGGAGCCAACCCATCTGCATTTGATGGGATTTCTGATGGTTTTTTTGTTTTCTGTTTTTTGGGTTTTTTTTTTTTTTTTTTTTTTTTTTTTTGGTTTTTGCATACAGGGTTTCTCTGTATAGCCCAGGCTGTCCTGGAACTCACTTTGTAGACCAGGCTGGCCTCGAACTCAGAAATCTGCCTGCCTCTGCCTCCCGAGTGCTGGGATTAAAGGAGTGCGCCACCACGACCGGCTCAGATGTATTTTAATTTATCCCAACTTTTGTGTTTTTCCTGCTCAGTTCTTTTCCTTTTGTTTCACTTTCATCTATTGGATTTAGATTTTCTCTTAAATTAACGTTTGATCTTTTTATTGGCTTGCAAAGTATGTATCTTGGTTTTGTTCCTTCGTTTGTTTTGCTTTTTAAATGTTTAGCACTCTCAGCTTAGTGTTGTTTAATATTGTAGTTTTGTCTTATTTAAGAGCTTAAAGTTAATTGATGCTATTATTAAAGCACATTTAAGTTGTTTATGGTAGACCTTTTTGCTCACCATGTCACCCAGTTCCCCTCACTCTGGTTGGTTTCTTTCCAAAGCTTGCCAGCCCTTCTAGCTGATGATGTGGGCTTCTAAATTCTTTCAGTACTTCCTTCAAAATGTCCTTTTAAAATTTTTGCTTCTCCGCTGAATTATTGATAGGATTCCATGGTGTAAAAGTGTAGGCTCCTTGTTATTACCCTCAGTCCTGTGGTTATTCGACTCTATTGTTTTTTTTTTTTTTCTGTGTATTGTTGATAAGAAATATGTTACCGGCTTATTGCTTTATAAATCCTACATTTTCTCTGCTTCTTTATAGAGATTTTTCTCTTGATTTGTACCCGCTAAGGTTCACCACAGTATAACACAATGTGGATTTTTTTTTTATCTTGTTTGAGTCAGGGTACCTCTTCAATCTGAAGATTAAGCATATTAAAATTCTTTACCCTTTCCTCAAATATAAGCTTTATCCATTATTTCTGGATCACAGATCAATAAATCATATGCCACTGGCCAAATTTGGTCAGAGCAAATAAAGTTTTATAAAGATAAGTCACATCTATTGGGTATGAAGCGTCTATAGGTGCTTCTGTGCAAATGTGAAAGAGACTAATTATAACGAGCTCATTGAAAACCTAAAACATTTACTATTTGTTTTATTTTTGAGCATGTGCGTCAGTCTCTGCTCTGGGCTATCATTCTGGAATTTCCATTACAAACAAGAAAGCATCCTGTACCTTGTGTCTATTAATCTCCTCTTACACTGTCTCTGATTTTTTTTCCCCTCTCTGTATTGGATTCTAGAGAGTTTTCTTAAGGCTATATTTTAAATTAATATATTTTCTTTATAATTATGCATAACCTATAACCAAATATTTAGTATACCTGTAGAAGATTTTTATCAGTTACAGTTTTATTTTTATAAGAATTTAGCTTAAATTCTTTTTAAAATAGCACTTTGCATTTTTATTTTATGCAGATGGATGTTTTGCCTGCATTTACGTCCATCAGCTGCCTGTACACAATACCGTAGGAAGCCAGAGAAGGTGTTGGATCTCTGAAACTGGAGCTGCAGATGGGTGTGTGAGCTGCCATGTGGGTGCTGGGAACGAAACCCTGGTCTTCTTCCATTGCCTTTAACTGCTGAGCATCTCCCTGGCTCTAAGCTTAAATTCTTAAATATTATTTATTTTGTGATGGTATCTGTTCTGTGATTCTCTTGGGCATTTAGAGGTTTTATTTTGTTCTTGCTTTTTTTTTTTTTTTTTTTTTTTTTTTTTTTGAGACAGTAGCTGACTGTCTTATAACTTACTATGTAGACCAATCTGGCCTCAACTCAGAGATTTGATTGCTTTTGCCTCCCAACAGAGAGTAAAGGTATGTGTGAGGTGTGTGTGTGTGTGTGTGTGTGTGTGTGTGTGTATTTTAAGATATAATTTCTTTTTAATTATGTGCACATGAAAGTAGGTGCCTGAAGATTCCAGAAGAGGGCATCAGATCCCTGGAACTACAGTTAAAGGCAGTGAGCTGCTCAACATGGGTGCTTGGAACCTAACTCTGGTCCTCTGTAAGAGGATTACGTTCTCTTAATAATCAAACCATCTCTCTAGCCTCCCACTGGAATATTTTAAATGGTTTGATGCTTCATTTTCTATGGTGTTTAATCTGCTCTCTGTGTCAGTAGGCCCTTTTATGATACACTGATTTCATTCTCTTTATCCTAGTGGGCTCTGATTCTAGAAATGTCTCATTGCAGAAGTTTTGGTTTTGCCTTTTCTAGATACTTCAGAGATTAATATCTCTGGGACTAATTTCTACATTAATTCCTTGCCTTAATGATTTCTGTGCCCATGAGTGATGAAAAAATTGCAGTTCATGCTGATGTTGTGACACAGGCTTCCTTGCTTGCTTCTTTTCCATTCTTTTCCTTTCTTTCCCCAGTCACCTCCCCACCCCCCATCCTTCATCCTTCCGTCTCTCCTGCTTCCTTCTTTACCCCCCTGTGTTTTCCCTTTACTATCGTCCTTGCTTCAGTTAGTATCCACTCTTTTTACTACAATGTCTATCGGCAGGGAGAATGCTGTCTGGTTTCCCCTCTTTATCATTTCCCTTTCTGTCTAACTAAGGATAATAAGAACAGAATACAATTATCCCTCTCATGTTCTGGAGCCCTATGCATTTTAGAGCACGGAGGCGGATTTTTGTATCTGTACCCACAATTAGGATATGAAATGACTCCCTTATATTGTCAAAATTCCTCATCATTTCTTGAAGCTAGATATTTCTTTGTTCAGCAAAGCGTTGTATTAACTTTTGAATTCTTTCTGTACTCACACATGAATATGGGGCCATCTCTCTGCAGTCTGTTCTCTCCTTTGGCTACAGGTCAGCAAGCTTGGCTGCCTTTACCTGCTGGGCCATCTTGCCAGCCTTGTATTAATGTATGTTTTACTCTGGCCATCAAATATACATAGGTACCAGCCACAGGTCAGTAAGGTCAATCTCCTGTTTCCATAACTACAATCAGTCTGTACCTACCATGTTTCCAGTGACACAGTCTACTTGAGCTAACTAGAACAGCTATCACAACACAAACAGATAATCATGTAACCTGCTGAATTTGTCAGCATTTCCCAGAGAATCAGAACCAATAGGATGTGACATACCTGGGAAGAGATTCGATTTTAGGAGATTGGCTCGTACCTAATGGGCGGCAAGTCTAAAATCGGAAGAGTGGGATATCATGCAAAAGACACACGAAAGAGTTGACACAATCCAATCCCAAAGGCTCTCCGCAGAAATCCTCCTTGCCAGAGGGAAGTGAGTGGAACAAGCATGCAGCCCTCCAACAGTGAGAAAGGGACCACCGACATCATGGAGTACAATTTACTCTATGCAGAGTCTACTCATAATTTTTAATCTCAGGTAAAACGCTTTCACAGAAACATCCAGAATGGTGGACAGTGGCTTCAGGAACAGCTAGTTGACACCTAACGTTAATCATGTCAAGTCTAACTCTTGTCATCTTTGTCTACGTGTTCACTGTGACAAACCATACTTAATGTTCAAATGATAACAACTACACAATCACATTTTCACATAGTGTAGTACATCTCAATCCTGATATTTCTGAAACAGATTTGCTCTCACAAAGATACAGGGTGATGTTTACTCTTTCTTTTTGTTTTTTGCTTTTTCTTTCTTTTTTTTTTTAAAGTAGAAAATTCTTGAAGATTCTTGATATAAATGATAAAATGTTCACTCTTTTTTTAAAACATATTACAACTAAATATTTTTGTACAAAGTTAATGATGATGCATGGTATTATTTATATATAAATCAGATAATATGTGATAATGGCCTAAAAGTAGGAAAAAAACCAAAGATGTCTGAAATGCAAAAACTTATTTATACCAAAATAAGAAAGAAAGAAATACAACAGTCAGATCCCTCATTTCTAGAACTGGGTGCATAGTTGTGCGTTATATTCATAGCTAAGTTCTTTTTTGAAACAAGGTTTGGACCTACAGCTCAACTTGGCCTTGGAGGGTTTTTTTTTTTTTTTTTTGTTGTTGTTGTTGTTGTTTTTTGTTTTTGTCTTAGTCCCCAGAGAGCTGGGATTACAGCTGTCTGCCACCATATCCACCATATATGTTCCTTCTTCACAACTCATCTCATATTCTCTTTGACCCCACTAAGCATCTCTTCTTGGTGTAGTCGTTTGCTTAGTAGGTTAACAAATCTTCATTCCTGGATAAAGGGTCTGGATCATCAATAGGTCGGCCAAGACTGAACCATTGTAATTTTCCATTGACTTTTATTCCAGGACATGATCTACTACTAAGGGGTCTGGTTTTCCAGACAGAACTCTTTCTTTCCTCCATGGGGGGGGGGGGGGCACAGCAGGCTTACTTCTCTCTAGTAGTGATGACCATACACCTTGCCAGAACGTAACTCTTTTTCTGTCTGTTGATTTAGAGGCATAGGAGGCCAAAGAGGCTGCAAGGCATTTGAAATTTTCAGTTCAATAGAGTCACTGTTGCATTCCCTGGCTGGACTGAGACCTGCGGGCCGGCAGAGTATAATGGCATAGGTTCAGGAAACAGAAATTTAGTTAGTGGCTCACTAGGGCCACTTTTACTGGAAAACCCATGGAAGAATTAACAATATTTAAAAGCCAGAACAAATGCAATAAACCTTTCTATAACATTGCTGAATCCACAAGAGTGTTAAAGCGGCCTTATTCTAGATGCCAAGTCGATCCAAGCTGGAGGAATGGTTGGATAAAATCTCTACACTATTTATCCTTTCCTTTCTAGACTGCACAGTAACTTCTAGAAAGAAATACCAGTGCCTTATATTTTAAACTAAAGCATGCGCGGGCACACACGCGCACACACACACACACACACACACACATACACGCGCACACCTTTTAGATTAAAAAAGGAACACAGTCAACTAAATCACTTAATTAAAATGCCATTTAAGCAACTGCTATTCAAGCAATTGCATGAACCTGTTGTCAGGGTAGATAGACACTTATCATTGCAGCTTCTATGCGATATTGGTATTGAACTAGGAGTGGACTAGTCAGGCTTCTTAGCACATATACCTTTTACAATGTCAATTTCCAGTGTTCTTTCCTTCCTTCCTCTCTTTCTTTCTTTCTTCCTCTTTCTTTCTTTCTTTCTTTCTTTCTTTCTTTCTTTCTTTCTTTCTTTCTTTCTTTCTCTCTCTCTTTCTCTCTCTCTCTCTTTCTCTCTCTCTCTCTCTCTTCCTTCCTTCCTTCTTTCATTTCTTCCTTTCTTTTCTTCTTGCTTCCTTTTTTCCTCTTTGCTCACTTTCTAGTGAAACTTTTCTCACCCATACAGGAGCAGGCTGGTGTTTGTAATAACACTTAAATAAAAAAGAAAGGAAAAGAAAACAGCCCACATCCCATGATGTTCATGCACTTGCCTATACTTCATCAGCCTCCTACCAAGTGTTCAAACCCCGTCCCTCAAAGTGAACTTTCTATCACTTTCCTCTAACATATTTTCCCTTTCCTCTGTCCTTCCTTGGGATCTAATTTGGATCCAATTCATCCAGTCATTTAAGCCCTTAGAGCTAGTGGTTAGTTTTCCTTGCTCCCTAAGGCTATGAGTCATCAAATTCCATGGATTGTACCTTTAAATGTTTGCTGAAAGCCTGTTGGCATTACTGAAAATCTCAAACTCATCAGGTTTTGCTCAGATGACCTTAAGGGCTCCCAGCCTGTAAATGTTGCTTTTAGGAGCTCAACAGAGTTGCTGTCTTTGTCTTGGAAACATCCAAGTGCTGCTCTGCATCCTGTTATTTTATATGGTTGTCTCTCCTCGTGTTGCCATCTCTTCAATTGTCTGTAGATAGAACAGTGAGAGAAGCATCCCTGAATAGATGGAATTAAGTTATATTAACATCATCTTGGAATGCCACCTTCTGCCTTCTCTCATCCTGAGGTCAGAAATGCAGCAGTCATATAGTGCTCCCTCTCCCTAAAGAAGAGAGGCTGAAGACATCCTGTTCACCAGGTCATCCTGACTTCTCCAGACTTTAAACATGTAGTCATGCTTATTTTTATTGTTGACACACAGTGTCAACAATATGTTCTAGAACGAACCTGCTATGTATCCATTCATGTTCTCATCCACATTGAGCCTGGGCAGGATCTGTGACTACTCCAAGAGCAGAACTGGTCCTGCAATTAAACCCTGGGAAGACCTGGCAGCTTCTGCTTCTGGTGTTTGGAGAATCTTGAGCCTGCCATATTAGAAATATGCTCACCTTGCTGGAGAGATCCCACAGAGAGACCTGTCATGGAGAGGCCATACGAAAAGAATGAGTATGGGGCAGGGGAGAGTGAGAGATCAAGCAAGCCAGGGGAGATCTTGTGGCTGACTCCATCAAGGCCTGTTCACAACAGAGAGCTAGTCTGGACATTCCAGGTTGATAACATGACAGCTCACCCCATCCCAGCTGACAGCATGAAAGACAGCAGAAGCAGCCAAACAAACCCAGCTAATCCACCCAACAAGAGGAGAATGCAATGGCCTTTGCTTAAAGCCTCTATTTAGAAGTGATTTCTTCCACAGCAATAACTGAATAACTGAAGCACAGGTCATTGATTGTGTATTTGGTCTTATTTAATTATTCATTTAGCTCAACTCTACTTCCAGGCATTCAGTATGTTTTTCTGTGGGTTTCAGTTAACTATCGATGTAAAACCCCTCAAGTTCACAATCACTACAGGGCTTTTGCTTTTTTTTTAAAAGAGTTTATTTGATAGTCCTTATCAATATTTGAAGCCCAGAAAAACACACACATAACAAAACCCACAAGCTTCAGGCTATGCATTGAATTGGCTGGATTCTTCCTGGTCTCATCTTCATTAAAAAGTGCAATTATGTTGGCCTGTAAGACTGTTCTTTAGGGTCTTGGGATACATTGATCTGAACTTCCCTTCACAGGGAATAGAGAAATATTAGATGGAAGAGAGGTGCAGCTTTAATTTGGAAAACCTTTATGAAATAAAAGAGGAAATAAAAGAAGGTTATCAAATTGAGTATTATCTATCACACATAAAGATGCTATTATCTGACCTGCTGGCCACAGGGACATTATAGTTTTCCTTCCTTGAAATAGAATTGTCACTGGAAAGCAGTTGTATAATTAAGGATCTTCCTAGGACTCTTGTGCAATGTTTGTGGAAGGTACACTGGCTATTTTGAATCATTCTGCAGTGGACATAATGTTGCTTTCTGGTAACCCTAGTACTTGTAGATGGTAGCGAAACACCAGGAGTCCATGCATACAACATAGTAGGATTGAGCCCGTCCTAGGCTACAGGAGCCCCCATCTCAATAAACAAATAAATAGATGAATGAATGAATGAACGAATGTCTTTACACCTGTTCAGTGCTCCTTCTCCTTGTGCTGGTGGACCTGAAGAACTGGAAGCCCCCAGGGAATGAGAGAGCTCTAGGACAGAAGGGACCTAGATACCCAAGTCCTGTGAATGAGCAGAGTCTCTTGCCAGCTAGGAACACTCACCATGAAAGGTTCCATGGGAAAAATCAAACTGTGCTGTGCTTGAGTCTTTAAAGCCGGGCCTCATTCATTACAACTGGCAGTCTCTTAATGAGCAGAATGGTTCATTTATGCAAAAATCTCATTTATGCAACAATCAGCTTAATCTTTTCATAGAAAGAGCTTTACTAGTTTTGAAATCATGGAAGAGTTAATTCGTTTTCTTTGGCCCCCGTTGTCACATTTATAAGTAGGGTCAGTGCTATGTACTCTGCAGGATTTTTGTTATGGTAAACGAGTGTGATGGCTATTCTTGGTTGTCAACTTGACTGCATCTAAAATAAACTACAATCCAGAAAAGGAGGGCACATCTGTGAGGAGACTTTTTTTTTTGCTTGGTTTGAAGTGGGTGAATCCACTTCTAGTCTGGACTTTTGAGGTAGGAAGACTACCTCAATCTTTAATCCAGATCTTGAGGTAAAAAGGCACACTCTCAACCTGGGTCACCCTTTCTGCTGGAAGTCTCAACAAGGTCATGGAAGCAGACAGCTTCTGCTCCTTACCAGCGTGCTCCCACTTCTGTTCCTTCACTGGCCTTGGAGCCCACTTCTTCTGATTCCAGCATATACGGAAGACGAGCTGAGACAACAGCCTTGTGGGACTGAGCAACCACTAGATACTCGGACTTCACATACTAGTCCACAACTAGCCATTGTTGGGTTAGCTGGATTGCAGTCGGTAAGCCATTCTAGAAAGATTCATCCCATAAGTTCTGTGACTTTAGAGAACCCTGAGTAATACAATGAGATTTTTATGGCATGCCAGTGATTGAACATTACAAAGTAACTATTCAGAGCTCTTTGGATGCCTCATCTGGTTGACTCTTGCTGATAATCTATGGACTGAATTCTCTTAGTGTCCATATTTCTTTCAGGCAGGTTAGCAGATGTTATGAACTAATTCTAGACCCCTGCTGCCTGACTTCAGAGGACAGACAGCTATCCCTCTCACCAAGCTACCCTGAGTAGAACCATATAGGACAGCCAACACAGAGCTGGACACACAGCTCTGTACACAAGTATTCTCCTTCCTGTTTGAGGAAAGGAGGAAAATGGAACTCAGATGAATAAACAAAATAAAAGTGCTTGTGAAGCAGACATGAGATTGATGCCCAGGAAGGAAACTGACAGACAGCCTACCCCGGGATGGACTGGACTTACTTCAGGAAGTATGGGACCAATGGACCCATTCAGTCTTCCTCGTCTCATTCGATCTAGTGTGCAATTTTTTTTTTTTTGAGGCAAACTAGTCTAAGCATCTCACTTGAGATGTAGTTGAAAAGCAGGATGGCCTTTTCAGTTTCGGTCACACAGCACTTTAGATATCTGAAGTACTTTTTAAAAAATTACAGAGCCATAATGAGAATGCTCTTCTTTCTCCCTAGTCCTATCAGATCTTATTAGATCATCTTCAGAACGGAGCTCAGAGCACTCTTTCAGAGAAGGAGTGGCAATTCCCCCCCCCCCCCCCCCGTTCTAATTGCTACACCGAGAGCAATTTGTCTTCTGGGCTTGGAAGCTGCAGAACCGCTTTCTCCATTCACCTGAAGTTTCATCAAAGCCATATGCTTAATCAATGTTTGCTGATGTTTATGGTCGAGTGCTTACTGACAGCAGGTGTGAAAAAAGAGTAAGTCCCCATCTGCATAAACGTCCTCCTTAAATTCACTGGCATGCTGTTTCTGCTGCAATTTCAGTAGACAGGTGATTTTTCATGGTGCCTTCATGAGTTGCTTTCCCCGCCATAGCTGGCTCCATTTCCCTACCTGCTGTTTCTAGAAGACATGGTCTTATTTGTGCCCCATGTGGTAGCCCTTAGACTCTCTACTTGCCTTGCATCAACTCATCTTAGTGCTTCATGCCAACACACCGGTCCAGAAACAAGACATTCACCTTCAAATAGTTTATAAGCTGATGCTTGCATGTCAGGGAAACCAAGCCAAAAGTGAACTGCAGGGTTGTGCCTTATTTATTTATTTTATTATTATTTTTTGGACAACAGCAGAGGCCTTAAAATAGCTTTACTGACCCAAGGAACTAACAAGTTTAACCCACAAAAGGTCATTAACCTTAATGATAACCGTCTGCCTAATCAGCATCAAGGCCCTGGAAATGTGTATTAGGTACCACCTCTTGGTATCATCATTATTTGTTCCTGGAAGGGGGTCGGGGGATGGCTCAGCTAACTGCTTCTCATTAGAGAAGGGTGGTTTGTAAACCGAGGGCACTGCGCATGCTCCAGGGCAGGCGCTGTCTCACTTTGACATCTTCATTTCATTTGGCTGTAGATTCCTTAAGGCAAAGGAGTCAGTGTATCATCCACTTCTCCTAAGGGCGGGGGGGGGGGGGAGGGGGAGAATGAGTGCCTAGCCTCCTAGAAGGACTCCTATTGATTGTCAGTGTCTGATGTCGATTCCCATCCTGCCGTCACACATATCCACCGCAAGTCCTCCTAGCACCACTATACCAAGAATTTCGAGGGCTATACGGAGTTGAGGCATTATTTTACTATGTAGAACTCTTAAAATTTTAGTAGTGCCATGTCTTGACAGCAGGCTTCTTTGAATCCCAGGGATCCACCATAAAGGCGGCAGAAGTAAGGCACAGTATTAAACGCCGATTTTGTTTGCTCGTCCTTAAGATGTGGGAAACACACACTGCTTGGAACAGAAGCAGCCGCAGACTGGCTTCCCTGAGGACATGGAACACACTTTAAGATCTAACCGAGCCGTGACTATGCCAATGCTTCTTTGCCGCTGTGTCTTTCCCCTCTATCACATATTTTAAAGCACTATACTAGTAGCTTGCTCAATCAGTTTTAGTAGGTATTCAAGAAAGAGGAAAAAGGAAATGGGATGGAAATCAAGCCCGTCAGGGAGCTCAAAGACCATACAACAAGAGAGGGCGAGCTAGACAAAACCACCTGAGAAAGAAATCTCAGGATACGGTGCATGAAAACCAATTCAAGATCAATTGTGTCGGCAGATCAAAGCTCGGACCCAGCATAGTGAAGAGTGCTAGCTATTACCACGGTAGAGCACTGCACACAGGAGGGGGAAGCACACCTTTGCTTCTTGTGGTGCTATGGCCAGCTTCCAAGCAAAGATGAATCAAACTGATCAGAGCAGATGCATTCCAGATAAGGCTGAGGAAGTGTTTAAACTGGTGTTTTAAAAGGCATTCGAGAGAGCACAGCTACCAGAGATTGTAGAGACCGACTCGGCATGCCTCCTGAAAGAGCCGGACTCCGCGCGCCTCCTGGAAGAGCCCTACTCTGCGCGCCTCCTGGAAGAGCCCGACTCCACGCGCCTCCTGGAAGAGCCCTTTCCCCTCCACAGGTTCTACACCTCACTGGCAGTCATTTCCTAGGAAGACTGATCTGACTGTGCTACAGTGAGTGTGACCCTGGCTGCTTACCTGGCAGGAGAGCAAGAAACCTGTTCCTCAGTTTTAATTTAGCAGAGTTAAATAAATGCATGGTTGGCTGCGAATCAGGATCATGGTGTGCTGGTAGAAACTCATGGTAGAAAGACTTGGCAAGAGATGCTGCACAGATTCGTCTAGACTCTATTTAGAGACCTGCACTCGATGGAGGGTGATAGATTGCCAGTGCCCTGTCTAGCTACCAGGAGTCTATATTTGCTTCTGAACTAGAACATTTAAAACAATGCTCAAAATATACCAAACTGTCCCTGGGCTGAATCACACACACACACAGACACACACACAGACACACACACACACATACACACACACACACACACACACACACTCTCTCACACACATACATTCACACATGCACACACACACACATAAACATGCATGCATGCACACACACATATACACTCATACACATATACACTCACACACACATATACACACACATGCACACACACATATACACACATGCACATACATGTACAACACATGTATACATAAACACACATACACACACACATATACTCACACACACGTACACACACACTAGAAAAGCAAAAGTTTCTCAACCATGATTGCAAAGTCAGACTTTTGAATCCTTCTGCTATTGGTTAAGAAAGTGTGTCTCATATTAAGAGAGTACAGAGGCTCATAATTCCTTTCAGTTTATAGTCAATAGAAAAAAATCTCTTTCTCAATTCTTAACAAACAGATGGCATGAACAGATAGATAATCATCATGAACAAGTGTGATTAAACAGATGATTCAAGATGCAATTATCATAGGTCTATCAACATCGATGTCTCAATGGGTAGGTATACCATTTGCCAGCTATGTGATTATCCACATTGATAACCACTCTATGGAAATTCAATAGCATTTTCCAGAAAAAGACAGAAAAAGGGGGACAGTTTGGCTGTTAATTGAATATTTACATAGACTGAATACTTATGGTTGTTTGGGAATAAGTGCTACAGTAAAATACATGAGGAAACTTGAGCTCTGGAGAGCCAAGCACAGTCAGTCTTTACTGGTAGGTATGCCTTGGCTATCTTGAGAGACAATCTAGTTTCTCATGGTGGTTACCTCATTGTAGCACAACACCTCATAATTGCTTACTTCATAGAAGGGTTGTTTCCCCCTTTTGTTTTGAAGAGAAAGTCCTATACTTCAATAATTAGCTTGATATGGAACATTATCTCCATGAGATCTAAGGGCATCCAGTCCTTTCTGAACCCCGTCAAAGAGGTCTCTGGAGTGATAAAGTTGAGGTGGAGGAGATTTCAAACTGACCTTGAGCCTCAGATTAATTTCTTTGACTTGAACTATCATACAATGCTTTCTTCAATAGATTGTCATACCCCACGTACAGCAAAGTATCTGCCATCTTCTCACTCATGGGAAGATGCAGCCATGGAAGGAACAATTGAGCTCACTGACTTCATCTAAATATGTGCACATTTCTCAGCATGGCTGTAGGACTTACCCATGGCATCTGAAAGTGCTTTGAAATTTGCTTTATATATATTTAGGTGTATGCTATTGTGTGCATACAGATTTAGTGACCCTTTGCCCCTAAATTGAACTCCAAAGGTTTATCTCAGCCCCTTCCTGCTCCCTTTATGACATGATGACTGTCTGAGGAAGGAGATGAAAACTTTCTCTTCCCCAGGTCCTTTGGGCAGTGATGTACCACAGAAAGACAGGCCCTGGTTAGCTGGTCTGTCCCATGCATAGGTCTTTTGCCATGGTATTTTTCAAGATGTCTCTCCACCTTCTACTTGTCAGAGGCACAGGAAGACTTTTCTCCAATATTCACTGTGGAATCTAGTCAAGCTCTTGGAGGTAAATCCTGGTGTGGGGTATGTCCAGGCCTCGGTCCCTTGGAATTGTTTTTAGCTCCCTGGCTTGCCTGCACTGTGGCTTCAGCATCGCCTTGGTGACAATGGCTCTGAAGCAGGTTCTGCTCTCAGCCTGCTCTGGTATGCCAAGGCTGTGACCACAAATTAGAATTTTCTTTTTCTTTTGCTCAATTGGATATTCTGCCATTTATAAACTATCAGTTTTAATTTGTGATAATACCTTTCACCTTGAATTTTGCTTTATTTTATATTTAAGTAGTTGCAGTATTTTCCTTTTGGTTAGAGTATATTTTCCCAGAGTCTCACCCTGGATCTTTCTATTTCTTATGCTTTGGGCATTTTCTCCTATTTTATGAGTGTACTTTGTTTTATAAACCCTGACTCGTGATCTTTGACTTTTAATTAAAACATTTGGTTCACTTTTTTGTAGTTGCTGGTATTTGAGATTTGCTATCTTTGGATGGAAAATACTTTTTATCCTTCTCTTCCTTACTCTGACCTTAATTTGGTGGCTGTTCTGATGATCTATATCTATATAGCAAACCACTCCAAAACATAATGACTTCAACCAGCATGACATAATGACTTCAGCATGACAGCTTGGTACTGGTTTAGTAAGTCAGAAACTCAAGACCTTGGCAAGGCAGCTGATCTCCCTCCTATGAGGTCAGCATCCAAGACAGTTCTATCCTCATGTATCTGTATCCTGGTCCTCATTGGTTAGTTGGTCTACCCCGGACCCTGCTTCCTCACTCTTTCTCTCCTCTCTTCTGTTTCTTCCTCCCTGCCCCCATACAAATAGTGTCTCATTCTGTAGATTCCCCACCCAGTTTGTGCATCTGACTGCAGAGCTGTTGGGGAGCATACATATGGTACACACTGCATACATGAATACATGAAGGTTTTTTTTTTTAAGCAGTGGAACTGATAAACATAAGGCTAGTTCACTTGTGACACAGAAGTGTCCTATAAGCATTCTGTCTTACTCCACCACCCAAAGTAGTCACAGGGCCACTCAGGTTTAAAGAAATAGAGAAACCATGTCAGCGAAGGATCAAGACATCAAAATTAGAAACATGTGGTATAAAGTGTGTGGGAAGATACTGCTGTTACCATGTCTGAAATATACAAGTGGCTACACCACACACACACACACACACACACACACACACACACACACACACTCAGACAGAGAGAGAGAGAGACAGAGAGAGACAGACACAGAGACAGACACAGAGACACAGAGAAAAACAGAGAGGGGGAGGGAGAAAGAGAGAAGAGAGAAGAAAAAGGGGAAATTTCTTATAGTTTGTTTTTCTTGCTTATTTGTTTTATTTGATTGCTATGAAATGAGAAAGGCATATTGGACTATCAAGTTTCACAGAAAATATTATTTTTGCCTATTTCTGGTTGATGAAAAGACACAGGAATACTACAAATATCTTCATTCTCACATATCTACTCTTTGCCATGTATTTTCATATTACATATGATTCAAAATGTATCAGAAGTCATTACAAAGCTTTGTATGGCTAGTGTTCACTAAGATTTTCCTACACTCTTCTGCTTGCTTCTCTTCTCATTCCTTCCTGTGTCTTCAGTCTCTCTTCTGGAATCATGGTCACTTCATGTCCTTTAATGTCTCTGTTTCTACTTGTAAACAAATCTGCTATCCTGGACCCCAAATTTCATCCTTGAATTTTTTTCTGAAGGTGAATTTCTATTTTGTAGTTATTTCATCTGAAGCAATTACTCTATCATATTAGGTGTTTGTATTGTGGAGAATAAGTCATTTTTAATCTAATAGTCTCTTTTTTGAATAATTAGTCTCTGCCTTATGCGGTTTATGCTCACACTCTCTTTTCTTTCCAGTTTGTTTATTTGCTCTCAGTTTCAGTCACCCTGTGACTGTTGACTATTTTCCTTGGCATGTCTTAGCTTCTCATAGATGTTTCCAGATCCCACTTGGGTCTGTTCCTAAATTGTTTCTCTTTAAATTTTCAGTCTATGTGCCTGGCTGATTTTTTTGACCATTGATTGGTCGCTGCATATTTTAATATAGAAATAGTGTGATATATAAAAGAGTCTATGCTTGTCTCTGGTAGTCAACCTGGTGGTTTTGGCTATTCCAAACCATCATAATCCTACCACAGACTGAAAGTGAAGTTAAAACAAGAGAGCACCATATTGCTCCAATTCACATTTATTCCTAAAGGGTGACCACAGGGATTCTATCCATGGCTGTGGGTGTTCACTCCTCGTTCATAGTGGCTCCTTCAGTCCAATTTGTATCCCCTCGATGGAGTTGATGAAGTATCTGCTTAGCTCTCAGTTGCTCGAATGACTCTGGGGACAAAGGCACAGAATGAAGCCAACCTTTGTCGACTTTCCCCCTAGAAGCCCTGACAAGTTCTTCACTCTTTTTTAGTTCCCTTGCTCGCTCAGTGTTCCTCAGTACAAGCAACAGGCCCACCAGTAACTGAAGAATCTTGTTCTCACAACACTGAGAATTATAAAATAAAATTGGAACTCACTTTCGCCTCATTTGAACTGAATTGATTAAAAGTGAAAGTTATTGATAATCAGTGTCTCAGTTTCATGTCATGAGGCTTAACTTAAAACAAAAAGAAACTGAAGATAATCAAAGTGTGCTGTAGAAGGAACTGACTGGCCACTTTAAGTTCCCATACCATCCTCGGCCACTCATGTAACACCTTCCAACTTAGGTGACCACAAAAAGTATATTTAAAGCTAAAATGGACGCTTATGCTTGCATTATAATATGATACCAGTCAGCTTTCCAACTAAGGAAAACTAAATTCAGTACGGTGAGTAATGTTTATGGTTCTTACAACCAGGTGCATATCTTTATCTGAGGAGCATAGCTCCTATCTGCATACTCTACAATACATTAAACAACGATGCCTTGGCTGTCAGACAGTAGGCTAGCCATGGCTGAGCACAAAGGTGAACAGATCATAACCTTCAGACAATGAAAAGCCACGGTACAAGGGGAAATGCAAGCCTGGTGCAGAGAAATAGGCAGATGACACAAGGAGACAAAAAGAAACTGGATGGAAAGATGGGTGGATACTGGTGAAGACACACTGAGAACTGGTATCACAACAAGGTTGGTTAGTAAACTACACAGACACAGGCAGCCTTCCATCTGAGAAATTAAGTCCAAAAAGTCAAAGAGTTAAAAGCTAACAGGAAGAAATGGGCCAACATATCCTTGAGATCTTGAATAATGACTTCTAACAAGACTAAAAAATACACAAAAACCAAAGTTCATAGATTGGACTGCACCGATGTTAAGTAATCTGAACAGCAAAATAACTCAGGGTAAAGTTGCCAGATGAGTAACGTCTAGGAGGAGACGTCTACAACATTTTCCAAATGCAAAGACTAGCACTCCGCATCCTTGCACGAGTAAGGTCTCATCCTGACCTCTGCTCAAATACTACCAACTGTGGAGGAGGATTTTCTGTCCAAAATATCACGCAGGTGTTAATTCAAGTTTTCATTCTCTAGCTCCTTAACACGTATCATTAAATAATTATGTAATATAATATGTAATAGTAACATAACTATCTGCTCATTTTCTTTATCCCAATAAGGTGAAAGAGAGAAATGTACCCCTTGTTTTATTCATTCATTGTACGGCCTTAGCATGTGTGCTGGGGTCTGACCTATAGCAGATACTCATGACATCTATTAGATGAATGAACAGACTTCTCAGAACGAACATGGGTGGGCACAGAATCCCGTGGGGAAACAGCAAAGGGTGCATGTAGGTACTTCTGAACCTGATTTTGAGTTTTTGTTTGTCT
Source organism: Mus musculus (assembly GCF_000001635.26). Taxonomy (NCBI): domain Eukaryota; kingdom Metazoa; phylum Chordata; class Mammalia; order Rodentia; family Muridae; genus Mus; species Mus musculus. Next base: position 103,425,168 of record NC_000079.6, on the reverse strand, counting down.
GCAGGAGAGATGGGAAACAGAGGCTTAAAAATAAAGTTTACAGTTTGGATCTGAAATGTTCCCCCAAAGAGTGATTTTGTTAAGCTTGTTTCCCCATGTAACAATGACCAGAGAAAGGGCTTTGTGAAGTGACTAGGTCCTGAGTGTTCACGCATTAGCTGTTTGCATCACAGAAAGCACGAATGACGCTCCACCTCCCCTTGTGACTGACAGCAATGGAACCATCCAAACACGACCCCAAGCCCCAAAATGATGGTTAGAATTCAGCTCTTCCTATTAGTTGTTTTCTCAGGTGTTTGTCACAGCAACAAAGAACTAGCAATCCTTAAAAAAAAGCAAGCATAAAAAAAACACAAATATCCACATAAATTAAAACCACGGGGAGAAAAGATATGTACCCCAGGAACATTCTCTTTAAAGGAGTCAAGGACCTTCAGTGTTAGCTAAGAACAAGGAGGAGCCAGCGTAGGAAAGCTGGGAGTCCCTGCCAGGAGGCCCCTTCATCGGCTTATTTAATTGCTTTAGAGGAGAGCTGGCTACTTCTTGCCGTTCTTTTCTAACCTGTGAAAAGTAGCAGTCGTTTTCAGCCATGTCCCTGCCTCACAAGTTCAATAACATAGCAATTGTACACTAATTTGAAAGAGAAGTTAGGAATTAGCTGCAAATTACTATGATTTGGAAAGAAACGCTTGTGTTTAGGTTATTGTTGCCTGCCGTGAGGATTCTAATTCTCCCGTGGGCCCATTCAGTCTCTGGCTGAGAACTATACGCATTGCATAGAAGAAGTGTATGCTATGGGAAGCTCCAGTGACCACCCTGGGTATGTGCAGAGAGATGGTTGACTTCTGTCACAACAGTGTCTTTATCAGCATAGGCCTGGATTTACTCTGAATAGCCAGAGTGGTGCAATGTATGATCTGTGGCCAACTTGGCGGCCATTGTTTCTCCTAGGGAGTCATTCCATTAACATCAGCAAGCTCACGGAAGAGGTCAACCTTCCAGCTGCCTTCTCGAGGAACCAGTCACATCCCATATAATTTCTATTATGATTTCGATGATGGGGGAGGGGAAGCCTTAACAAGAAAGACACCAGAACGTTGTCTGCCAAAATCCATGAGCGCAGGCCATCAAAATTAGAGTTTTGTTACCAAATTATCTGCTCTCTTAGGACATAGGGGCTAATGGATGATAAATTCTATTACATTTCCTAAATTGTCAAAAGGAAGGCTTATTATGAGAAAACAGCAACAATATTCTTTTGTTGGGGAGAGGGTCAGCCTGACACTTTTTAACAGCAGTTTATAAGACCTCGGATTCAGGGGTAGCCCCTTCAGAAAGAAGAGGCAGGGCATGGGATGGATTGTTGTTTTCGTTCGGTACTGGCATGGAAGATATGTTTTGAAACCATCCACTATGCAGAGCTCCCCCTGGCTCCTCACAAGGCTTTCATGCAGAGGATGGGCTGAAGCTGGAGAGTGAGCCGATCTGCCAGTCACTATGGCGAGTGAAGCCCCCTCCCATTCCTCTGTTTTTCATCTCATAGCTCACACTGTTTCCTTTGATTCTCAAAATCCCATGACTTGCACAGACACGGCTTGCCAACTGGCACTAGACTAACAGTAAACGAAGGTTTGACATCATCTGGCCAAACACCGAGCCAAAGAAATGAGTCTGCCTGATACATGCACATCCTGGCTTACCTTGGAACACCATTCCTCGGCTCATAGAAGGCCAGTTGTGCTTTTTCCACATCGAATCCCAAAATACACACCACCCGCCAAAGGTGAATGTGTTACAAATGGTAAGGAAGGCGAGGGAACCTTGCCGTGTCAAATGTACTCAGAGCAGTCTGATGGAGGAGGATTGTGCATCCCACGTTACGTTCAGCGCTTTGTACCTCCAGGATTTCCACTATAGACTATGTGACTCCACCTGGTTATAATTTGTAATTTACCAGAAGAGTCTGTGGAATGGTCTCCCCTTAGGAGACATTACCTCATCGATCTTCCCCTGGTCCCTTGGGAGATCTGAGAGAATCAGGCTTGCTAGGGAAGAGAAAGCAAAGACGAAGCTCCTAGTTGCTCAGCTGAGAGCAGTTCATAAAAGGACATGGCAGGACCCCTGAGTCTATGACCAAGACTCCTGTACCTCAGAAACTACCTGAAGACAGAGCCTTCCTGCCTGTGTAGCCGTGGCTGTCCCACACTGAGGATCCAAGGCCCCTCCTGGTTCAGGCTCTGTGCTCTTCGTAACCCTCTACAGCGACGGTTCTCAACTGGAGCGTGGACCAACACTTTAAAGGGATTACATATGAGATACATATCAGATATTCCGACTATCCAGATATTAACACTATGATTCACAACAGTAGCAAAATTACAGTTATGAAGTAGCAATGAAAATGATTTTATGGGTGAGGGGTCACCACAACATGAGGAACTGTATATATTAAAGGGTCTCAGTATTAGGAAGGTTGAGAACCACTGCTCTGCGATTTACCTAACTCCCCATTGTATTTCTGAATTTAGCCTAAATGTGCCAACTGTTGAATGGAGTTCTATAAACATTTTTATGATGTTTAATGGTAACCAGATTACAACATTTTAAAACAAGTTTGCTGTCGGTGACTTTTGCAGTCTGGTTATCCAGCCTGCTTTCCCTTCTGCTCTGGGACCGGGGAGAAAAGACCCGAGTGGATGGCTTTTGAATTACAATCATGATGGTGTGGTCCTCTTAAAGGAAGTACTGACAGAGGAGAGTAACTGATTTCAGACTTAGAGAAGATGTATTCCTTGAGACTGAAGAAAACTTTCATAACAAATGACTCAGAAATAAAAGCTGCGCATAGTCAAAATGGAGGTACCTCCGAGAGAAACAAACAGGAAAGGGAGCCCTTTGCGTTGATATAGGTTCAAAGGGGTAACGCAGGAAACCTAGGAACGCTGTGGGTGAGGGAATTGGGGTGCAGAGAGATGAAATAACTCACAGCACCCAGCTGGGTGTCTGAGCTGAGCGCCCTAGCAGAATTCTAAATCACCTCTAAGTGTTTTCTTAAAAATAAACCTGATGGGACCTCACACCTACTCAGCTTCCCGAACCCAAAGTATCTCAGCCAGTTTCACAGAGCTGTTGATCAGGGAGAACGGGCTGGGGGGTTTGCGCAGCCTCCGTGATATCAGCTCAAGCCAGGTTATTCCTTGGTGTAGGTAAGTGAGCAAATCTTGTGGGAAGACAAAAGCCCTCATCACGCGGAGCACCTAAGTAGAAATCAATTTGTTCCTGCAGCTGCTTCGAGCTGCCTCGACCTCGGAGTACACGGATAATCCCCACACAGTCTTGCTCTTCAGGGCCCAGCATTGGAAAAGCCGGTAGGATAGAGTCAAGTCCTTGTCACTAGCGGGGCAGCTTGAGGGGAGCTTCTCAACTAGGGGAGGGTGGAGGGACTGGGCTCTTCACGGGGAAGGGCTTTGAACTTGAAGGGCTGCATCTGGAGATCAAGGTCATCCCTGCTCTCAGTGCGACTTTCTGCCACTTTCCTTGGGTTGTGCCTACGATAAGAAAACATTTTTAAAAAGCTATCGTGAATTCCAGTGGTCAGATCCCCTCCCCTCACAACAGTTTGAATCAAGCTAACGTAATTTGTGGTCACTGCATTACAGACATAGTACCTGGGACAGTGTACGTTTGTTCAGGAATAGGCTTCCTAGAAATAGGTCTGTCTTACTGCGACAGTTATCAGTGCGTGCTGTTCGTTGTCACCTGACCACGTCTATGCTTTTACCCATTCTTTCTTCTTTACTCAGCCTCCCTCCTCTTCTCCCTCCCTTCCTTCCTTTTCCTTCCCTCACCTCTCGTTCTTTCTTGCTCCCCACCTTACTCTCCTCATCTTTCTCCTCTCCTGTGTCCCAGGCCTGCTGGTGACCCTCACATTACTTTATTCTGTCACTGGCATGGCTGAAGACAGCTCTTGGTCTCTACCCCGCTGCAATTCTGGAGCCGGTCTTCAATACTGATTCTTATTCAACCACAGGGACTATTCAAGGATGATTTATTAGCTTCCTGCTGCTGCTACAGAAAATGACAAGAGGATGTGAGGACTATACCTGTGACATCCCGACACCCCATTGATTACCAGTCTTGATCTAGCTGCTGAGGTGGCTGGTTAGGCAGGTGGCTCCTTCCTTTCCACTTTATATTTGTCCCTCCCAATGCCACACTGTCCCAGAGGTTGATGCTCCCTGGTAGAAGAAGCTGTTCTTCAACCAGACTGTGAGGATAGCTGTACTCTCCTGCTAGAACATCCAAGCAAGCCCCAGGGGTCCATTTGTGGGGGAAATTAGGGGAGCCAAGTTTCCAGGGACTAAAAGGGAGAATGAGAACAGCAGCTACAGGGAAAAAGACACACACTCACACAGCAAGAGACACAGAGACAAACAGACAGACACACACACAGACAGAGGGAGAGAGAGAGAGAGAGAGAGAGAGAGAGAGAGAGAGAGAGAGAGGGAGAGAGAGAATTGCCATAAACTTGATGTCTCGAAGCAATACACATTTTGTTTTTCAGTGTTGTGGTTTGAACCTACGACTTGGTGCATGCTAGGTAAGCATTCTACCATTGGGCTATGACCCCAGCCCTCTTACACACTTTACCTTGAGACAGAGGTTCACTATGTGGCCAAGGTTGTCTTGAACTCATTCTGTAGTCCAGGCTGGTCTTGAACTTACCATTCTTCTATCTTAGCCTTCATGGTAGCTGGGATTACAGGCCTATACCTCTTAGCCCCGTTTATGAACATATTACAGCTAGATGTTTAAATCCTAAAAGTGAGGGTAGCAGTTCCATCCACACATGTGTTTTCTCACTATTTTCCAGCTTCTAGGGTTGCCTGCTGAGTCCCTGGCTCATGGTCCCTTCATCATGCTAAGAGCAAGTTCAGTGAGGCATGGTCAGATCTTCCCCCCTTTGTCTTCTGCTCTCATTGCTGGATCTCCTCCAGCTCCACCTCTAAGGGCCATTGCTATTGCGCTGGGTCTCCTGGATAATCCAGACGGAGCTCTACTTCAAACTCCATAGTTAGTATCTGGGAAGCTCACGCAGATATCTCCTGGGGTATGCTTTTCTTTCTACCACAGCTATGGAGCCAGTGATCCCAGAAACAAGTTGATTATATCTGTCCATCAGAGAACAGGCAGCCATAGGCTGAGAAGGAGCTCTGTGTAGAGGCAGAATTACAGTGACTTCTGGTGATGTTTCCTACAATGATGATTGAATGAGGGGCAGGATGTCAAGTAGCATGGTCAAGCCAAACTTCTAGATACACCACACTCCTTGATAGGGACCCAGCCCTGGTGTTTACCAGCCTGCAGGTGCCTTTGCTTAATTACAAGCAAACCTCTGTTTGCTTTGCCATAAAATGGGAATACTGAGCCATAGAATTAAATAAAGTTATGCATCTAATATACCTGCCCGGCTCATAGTCGATGGTTCATCCAAGTTAATTCTTTTGCTGCCTTCCTTAGTGGTTAGTTAGACTAAAGGTCAAGAAAGTAATTACAGTGTGGTCAAAGTAATTAGGTTGAGAGTAATTAAGTGGGTGTCAGGCAATGGGATCCTGGTCTAAACTCAAAGGATATTCCTAAACAGTTCAATGTGGAAAAGCAAAATCGACTCTTTCCTCTTCTGGCTTTAGTGTAATTGCATTTTATGTCTCTAAACTGAATAACGTGTGTAGGAGGCCCAAGCTGCATGCCTGTGGTTGGAGAGCTGTAGCAAGCATGTGGAGTTTCTGTCATTCCAATTCTGACAGAAACACATGAACCAAGGAATCAGTGAGGTTTAAGGTACAGGAGCAGCCACCCAACAACATCTGGCGGAGGTCAGCCTGCTTTTCCAGTTTTGACTCAAACTCTTTCCATAAAGCCTTCTGAAACAGGCTGCTTCTATGTTGGCCACAGAAAAAAGAAAGCCTTTTTTAACTTAAAATTTTTGTGAGATTTACTTGTTTAATAATGTTGTTTGTTCACAATTGTGTGTGCGTGTGTGTGCGTGCACATGTGTGTGTGTGTGTGTGTGTGTGTGTGTGTGTGTGTGTTTGTGTAGTATGTGCATATGAGTGCAGGTGACCTTGGAGGCCAGGAGAGGGCAGCAGATTCTCTAGGGCTTGAGCAGCAAGTGGTTATGAGGGCCTGGTATGGGTTCTGGGGACAGAACCCAGGACCCCGGAAGAGTGCTATGTGTTTTTAACCACTGAACCATCTCTCAGGCCCAGTTGCCATCTTCTCAGTCTGTTTCTGCCTTCTGCATTTATAGAACACTAAGTTTTCATTTCCTCTAGATGCAGCTACCCCGAGTCTTCTCTAAGTCACAATTCAAATATTTCTTCAACTATCCCTTATATGACCCTTTCCTTCCAACGTTTCTGAGTTTCCTAGTTGCCTGCCCCTTTTTGTTCTCAAGTTAGCATTGCCTCCCCAGAATGGATCACTTAGAGCCAGACAACCTTCCAGACATGCTGGGGTTGGCTCCCAGTACTCCGAGACTTTTTGTTTTTGTTGGATCTGTGTCTTATTTGCCCCTTGATGAAGTCAGATGTATCTGTTCTTTTTCAAAGGACTCATATAACTAGATTTAGTTTTTCATGAGCCTACCATCCTTCAAGTTCCCACGCTTTTTCTAAATTGGTTTTGTTTCCCCTCATCCTTGTGTCCGCCTCACTTTTCATGGTGTACACATTATAAAAATTAAAAAAATAGCAATCTGGGATTTTACTTTTTAGTTCATTTTTATTATTTTTAAGTGTGTGTGTGTGTATGTATGTGTGTACGTGTGCGTGTTTGAGTGCAGGTGCCCATGGGGGGCAGAAGAGGGTGTTGTGTACCCTGGAGCTGGATTTATAGGTGGTTGTGAGCCACCTGATTTGGTTGCTGGGAACTGAACTCAGGTCCTCTGCAGAAACAGCATTCAGTCTTAACCCCTGAGCCGTCTCTTCAGCCCAATTTTGTTTGTAAATATATTATAGTTTTTGTACTACTTATTTACTTAAGGTCTCAATGAAAAGTTTATTGTCGTTTGTTTTTAATGAATTTTTAATTCATCATTTGAGAACTTTATAAACATTTACAATGTATCTTGATCATATTCACCTGCAAGTACCCTCTTCACATTCCCCTTGGATTTCTCTAGCACAACTTCCTTCCAACTTCATGCCGTCTTTGTGTGTGTGTGTGTGTGTGTGTGTGTGTGTGCATGTGTTGTTTTGCTCTTAATTTTTGAACTTCTTCCTTTTAATTTGGTTTTTGAGAATTTCATATATGCATATTTATGTCACGTTTCTTGTCTTTCCTCCCTCTAACTCCTCCCATGACCCACTTCTCAAATTCATGGCATTTATTTTTTAATTCTTATTCTTACAACATGCACACACACATAACTTAGTTTTTCAAACCCTATTTTTAATGATGGTTCTTAAACACTTTAACCTCCATTGTAGCCCATCATGCACCTGAGGAAGTAGAAAATAAATCATATGGGGGAAGTGGGCCTGTTTAGAAATGGTTCTTTGGAGCAACACCCATCTGTGTTGTCAGGAAATCAGCAGTTCAGTTCACAGGCCAGCAATGGCAGCTCGATCCACTCACAAACACTTCACAGGTACAGCAGCAGTCCAGTTCCGTAGAGTCGGGACAGCAGCAGTGGAGGCATGACCTAGCAGGGACAGCCAGGGCTCAGGCTCGGCACTAGTCAGCAGGAGGGACCAGGAGGGACTCCAGAAGAAGCTCTCAGCTGTGCTTCTCTCAGCAAAGGGAAGATCGGTGAAGACATGAGACCAACAAGCTTTGCACAGCTAGCTCTATAAGCAAGCCTAGCTCAGCCTCTATCACTGCCAGTTTACTACTCCCTCCAAACACCTTGAGTCCTCCATGGGTCTTGCCTCAGCCTGTGTGTCTGTCTCAGCTGACATCATTCTGCCAATCAGCCTGAGTCCACAAAAGCAGCAAGAAGCTGGAGCACACCACCAGAAGATTCTTGGTGCATTTCTCTCTATGGAGTGGCAACAATGGAGGTCAACGCTGCATGTAAGGTGGACCAATACACGTGTGTTGTTAGAGAAGACTCCTTCATCGAGTGTCCTTTCCTGTGCTTGCTTTGACAGAACATCCTTTCCTCTGTGTCTGCTTCAGTGAAACGTTCCTTCCTGAGTCTGCCTTAGCCTTTCCCCTGTGTCCACTTTAACAAACGTTCCTTTACAAGTCTGCTTTAGCAAAACATCCTTTCACTTGTGTCGACCTCTCTCTCTCTCTCTCTCTCTCTCTCTCTCTCTCTCTCTCTCACACACACACACACACACACACACACACACACACTTACAAACACAACTAAGCTTGCTTAGTATTGTTCATGTGTCTGGGGCTGACCTCTTGGGACTAGGTAACCTATCAAGTTGCTGATTGCCATTAGTTGATTGCCTGTAGCTCTTCATATGATTACACACACACACACACACACACACACACACACACACACACACACACATATAAATCCACTAAGCCCAATTAGTGCTACCCATATGTTCATGGGTGGGCTCATCCCTTGGAGCATGGGCAACTACCCCCAGAGAAAATTGACTTCCTCCAACATCCATTAAATGCAAGTAGCTCCTCAACTAGACTTGGGTCCTTGGCCACTCTCCCGTCCACCCATCAACAGTGTGCAGTTGCCTATTCTCCTTTGTCATCCTTATTCATATGCTTATACAAATTTCTTCATCTTTATCCAGGTAATTTCTCATATCCTAGTTTTAAAGGCCAAGATATTAATATTTTCCCAAATGTGTCACTGTCTTTTAGAATTACTGTTTAAAATAGCTGCACTGAATTCCATAGTAAGGTGGACCATATTTGCTCAACAGTCCCTCATCTCAGACATAAAGGCTGTGCTTTGTGCATAAGATGGTTTTGTTAGGACGATTTTGAAACAATCCTTGAAATCAAATTACTTTTTGAACCCAAATCAAGAATTCACATTTCTCCATTTAAAATGCTCTCCATTCTCAGCTTTTTTCTAACCCAGATTTCTTTGGAACTTCTAACATCACTGTGATGGTTTGAATGTGTTTGGCCCAGGGAGTACTAGGAGGTGTAGCCTTGTTGGAGTGGGTGTGGCTTTGTTGGTGGAAGTGTGTCATTGTGGACATGGGCTTTAAGACCCTCATCCTAGCTCCCTGGAAGCCAGTGTTCTCCTGTTTGCCTTTGGAATAAGATGTAGAACTCTAGTTCTCCCCTATATTATGCCTGCCTGGATGCTGCTATGCTCCTGCCTTGATGATAATGGACTGAATCTCTGAACTTGTAAGCCAGCCCCAATTAAATGTTGTCCTTATAAGAGTTGCCTTGGTCATGGCATCTGTTCACAGCAGTAAAACCCTAACTAAGAAAATACTCTTCAATTCAGGAAAAATAGAATAGAGGAATGAAACAAGTTTTGGAGATTCCACTAATTCCTACAGGCTGTTCATACTCTCCATCCTAGAGCATCCTAGGAGCACTTTTGTGGAAGGCTGTTAGGGAAGCCTTCCCCACCCCCACACACTGGCTGATGGCTGCAGTTTGTGGAGGCCATGCAGTATGAGTTCCCTGGGGACGGACTGTGTGTCAGTTTCACTTACTACAGTGCCAGCTTAGTCGTTGGAGGCTCTCAGCGAATATTTATTAGTAGAAGGAATGAAAGAATATAATTAAAGATAAGGCTTAACAATTTAAATCAGCCTGGGGGAGATACCACTTCATTCACACTAATGAGTAAATTGCTGGTATTAGTTATTTCCCCGGGAACAGGTTTTACTAGGAGGAACAGCCAGTGGGAAGTACTTTGCTTCTGTTTGAGAGAAGAAAGTGATGGGTTTGAGACACCTAAAATAGGTACATTAGAATTTTGCCTAGGGCCAACCTTGTACTTTTAAAACCCAGGCTATTAATGCTATAGCTAACCACAGACTTAGAACCTGTAAGATGTACAGAGTCTATCCTCTAAAATGTGGGGGATGCTCTTGTAGCCTTCTATGGCTTCTGACTAGTATATTTAATGTGGGCTATGGCTACCCATTTACAGAACTCATCTCTGATGTTGCTGCTGAAAAATCAATGTTTGAACTCTCACCCCACAGATATAGGATGGTATAAAATCTGTATGTAACTCACACACATCCTCCTGAAGATTTAAATTTGTCTCTGAATTACTTATAATGCTTAATACAGTACAAATATTGCATAATTAGTTGTTGTGTTACGTTGTTTGGAGGGATAACATAAACATCTGTATACATTTAGTACAGATACATTTTTTTTTCCCAAATGGATTTGGCCCAGGATTAGTTGAACCCACAAAGGCAGAACTCACAAATATGGAAGGCTTACTGAATACTGTGTTCTATTACTTTCTTGTTAGCAGGGAACCAGAGTATATGTATTTTTTCCCAACTTTCTTGACTCAAGTCAGGGACTGACAAAGGTGGAAAGGATTGTAGGTATAACCAACTCTCTTAGTTTGCCTGGAATTCTAGTTACATACTGGGAACTCTGTGTTGCAGGAACACTCCAGGGCTGTTTAGTCAGGGTAGAATCAGTTGGTACCCATTCCAGGAACTGCCACCAGTCTTGTTAGTCTTCAAGAATTAGGTAATGAAGTCCCCAGGTGCCTGGACCTCTCCCAGCTTTCTAACCAGGGTCCATGGTGGTAATTGGCAAGGTAAGGTGACATTGTTCTCCCTGCTTGCTATCCTGGAAATATCAGCACTGTATGGTGTAACCCAAAAGAATTCTGCCCAGAATCCCTTTATGAGCTGTCAAGACAGGCAAGAAATTTTGGGAGCTTAATTAATTATTTCTAGAAAATCATTTTTAAATGTAAGTGCCATGGTAGAGTAACTCATTAAGGCTGTCATTCCTATTTGTATGACAATGTTCACCAAGCCATCACTTAGAGTAGCATCCTTGGATAAGAGGACAACAGACCAGGGTGCTGAAACAGGCTAAAGTGGTAAGTTTTTGTCTGGGAGTGGTGTCCAGCAGGCATACCTGTGGCACATCTGCCCAGCCATGGCAGCCAAGGAACCTGGGTCCTTGCATAGAGAGTTGAGAGTGCCAGTTCGTTATCATATAACCTATGGTTTGACTCATTTTGCCTTAGGTCCCAGCACAGATACTCTAATTACACTGCCAGCTTTGACTCTGAACATTCACACAGTACAGATGTTGAACAGTTGCTCAGCGCTAACAGTGGATCTTCTATAGCATCTGACTACCACCAAGCTGAATGGCTGAAAGCATCTCCTAGTGATGAGGTCATGGCTTCACCTTGTCTGTTTTATTGCTGATGTTTCTTCCCTTGTGATTTTGCTGCTACAGGTCTGATATCTTTCACTCACCGGATTACCATGGTTCTCTCCATGGGTTGCAAGCACACGTATATCCAACCGCAAAGACGTCTTATACAATAACCACTTCAATTCACATGGTGGGGCAGAGATTAGAAGTTAAATTAAAAATCATAAAGGCCAGGATCTTCTATTCCTAGAGCCCTTACAAGTGCCCCAGAGTTTTACAAAACTCTTCATCTCTCCTTCTATCCTGACTTATTTAGGTAGACTTTTCTCAGGCACAAATATTTACAATAAGTGGAAGAAAGGAATTTATTGCTTGGGCTTTCTTCTTTTCTTTTCTTTTTCCTTTTCCTTAAAAAAAATGATAGCTAACATTTTCATAGTATCTTTTGCTATATTTTTTTCCTTATAAATTTAAGGAATGTGCAATACTGTGTGTTAAATAAATCCACTATTTTATTGAGGATGATTAAAAATCAGGGCTTGGAGGATGAGATTAAATGTTTGGGGCAATAAAAGACAACACATCAGAATTTTGAGCTAAGGCCCTTTATTTATTTAGGGGGAGGGACGGAGAAATAAAATCTAAAACATGGTTTGAAATGCAACAGAGGGTCCCAGTATGTTCTGGCAAGTTTTATCCTTATCTTTAGTCTGATCTGAGACCAATTCTGAGGATGAGGCTAAGAAGACAAAAACCTCAGTGCCAGCGAGTGGAAGGATGTGATCTGTCCAGGCAAGGGCTGGTATGGACCAGGAATGAGAGTGAATCCGAGCAATTCTTCAAGCCTTTACTCCTTGGGCCTGCGCCCTGGGCTCGAGAAGCAAGCTTAAGGCCTTCTCATCTCATAAAAGGGACTTAACTTACTTTCGTATGCCAGAGACAGCAATCCTGTAAAACACAGCTATTATCAGTGGTTCGCAGATGCTAGGTCATTTCCCAAAGTTAACAGTGCATTTGACTCTTTCTTTCTCTCAGCTCTGAAGAATCAAAGCCCTGCTGATTTTTTTTTCCTTCTGAGGTTACCCACCCCAGTTCTAGGCCTGACCACTTCCTGCAGTGGGTTCTGTCTTCAGCCTGCCCTTAATTCAGTGTTCCTGGATATACACATGACTGCTAGGGTTCAGTGTAGATTTGTCAAAAAAAAAAAAAAAAAAAAAAAAAAAAAACAGCTTTAGCTTCTTCTTGGTGTAGTTTGGGCATTGATTGACACCCCCTCCATCAAAAGTCAATCTGTTAAAGACTTGATCCTCAGAGTGGTCCCATTGAGAGAAAAATGGAAGTTATGGTCCTTAAGTTGTTGGGGATTCATGTCCTCAGAGGAGATCTTTATCTCCTTGCTCCTGGCCATAAGATGAGTAATTTATTCTCTTATACACTATGCTCCTTGAATCTTGGCCTTCAACAGTGGCTCCAAGCAACAACCAGTCCACCTGATCTTAAACTGGAGCTAGCATAAACCTTTTCTGTTTATAATTACCTCAGGTATTTTGTTATAGCCAATTAAAGTACTTGTTCAAATAAATGCAAACACATCCTCTTCCCCCTACAGTGTGGTGTTTCCTTCTGATGGTCGAGGTAGTCTTTGATGTCTCCTCAGCCCTTGTTCCTCACCAGACTCTTGGTACTTTAGCCAATGCTTACACTTCACCTACACACTTGCCCTTATCTTTCCCTGCTTGAACCCCCCCTTCCTCTTCTTCATGTTTACTTCAGTCTAGATTTATTGCTCAGACATCATCTTTCTGTGAAAAGGCACACATGGGGTTCCCAGCAGCCCTCATCTACTCACTGTATAGAGCCAGGGGACTTCCCTTTCTACTTCTGTGATTGCTTCATGCTTGAACTTTTCATAAAGTTTCCCATTTTTCATGTTTCCCCATTTATGAAGGCAGCTGAAAGGCAAAAACCATGTTTTTCACCATCCATGGTAGCGGGATAATATCTTGAAATATGAATCTCTGTGCCTTTGTTTTCCTCTTGTTCTTGTCAACAACTTTCCCTCTGTCAGACAGAGGTGCAAAATGTGACTAAGGACACAGGCCAGAAATTGTCAATATTCCAGGTTTATTTTAATTTCTAAAACAGCCCTTAAGATTCAAAAGGGGGTCGGCAAGGTGGCTTAGTGGGCTCAGGCGCTTGCCGAAAAGCCTGATGACTTGGGTTTGATCCTCAGGATCCACAAGATAGAAGGGGAGAAGTCATTCTTATTATTTCCAAACATGTGGTGTGGCACAACAAATAACCTAAAACAATAAATAAATGTAGTTTTTAAAAGGATCTTTAAAAACAGTAAAGTAAAAACCAAAGAGAAACCCTGAGCATCCTGTGACAGTGTATAACATCACTGAGAGAGAGAATGTGGCCTGGAGGATTTGCCCATCATCTGAGACCTACTTACTCCTCCTGAGGAAACTGTGTCTGCCTCCAGATCTTTCTACTAAAACCTGAACATATAGACACACCTTGTAAACAACAGAGCCAGAATCTTTTTTTTTAAAAAAAAAAAAACCCTCAAAAGCATCTATATAAGCCTCATCTCCTGTCATGAGTCCATGATCCTTATGAAACTTAATGAAAACAATGTGTATAAACAGGGCCTGTGAACGCTGTGGACGAGGCTACACAGGACAGCACCAATCCTTAACAAGGAAGAGACTTTCTTACACACAACACAGAAAAGAAAAGGCCCAGGCCTGCTGTTCTGCAGGTAACCATTAGCCTCACGTGGATACTGAGCATTCAACACAGGGTGAGTGTTCCACCAAACTGGATGTCAATAGCCGCATGTGGCTGGTGGCTACTGCAGTGGGCAGGTCTCAGGCGACTGTGATAAGCGGCACAGTTGCTGACACACTCACGAATGTCTGATGAGTGGACTTAGCAAAAGCAATGACTCCTTGCTGACTACGGATCTGAGCTACACCCAAAGCCTTTGTTCATATCCTCTTTGTTCTGCCGAAGGTGTAAAACAACTTTGTAAGAATTGATTTTTTTTTTCCGGTGTGCATAACTTTCAAACCATTTACACCACTAAAATAACTATCTATTGTGTGCGACAACCACTCTCCTACTTGAATCTGAACAAATAAACACCGGCAGCCAACGCTTTAAGTTATTCTCCATATAGCACTCAGAACAGAACTTGAACAGCACGTCTTTTCTCTCCAGTTTAGTTCTGTCTTCTTTTATGTGTTTGTAACTGGATTGCCCCAGGCATTACTAACTGGGAGAAAAGGAACTCAGGCCATATTGATAGACTGCAGACACTCTAAATCTCTCTGGTGTTCCAACCAGTGTTTCTGCTTGCTGCTTCCCCAGGAGCTGCACGAACCCTCCGAGAACCCCCGAAGTGGGGGTTCACGAGTCTGAGAATGGCCAGCCTGGTCACGGCTGAGACCAGGTGGGGCTCGGTCCTGCAGCAGATGCTTATGTGCATATGTGCTTATGTGAGTATGTGCCAGGTCTAGAGATATGGCACTTGTTTGGCTCATTCCACTTCATTTTGTTTTAATGAACCCCCTTTGCTTCTGGCCTACCTCTTCCTTTGGGGATTGAAACTGTTCACTAAGCCAAAAGACTAGATTGGATCAAATTAGCAACAAATCCTCGTAGATCCTGTTAGGCGCAACTTTTATTTCTTTTAAAGTCAGCAGCTCTAGAACCCACACTATCATGATTAATATCTAGACATCTCACCACATCCCATCTTCCGTGTCGCTCTCCTTCACCTTGACAGCTTGACATCCTTTGCATCCCAGTTTATGGACAAAGAGATCTGTAAGGACCCCCAGTTACCGAGAATACCAAGCTGAGAACTAGGTCATGCACAGCTGATAATTTGAAAATTACAAATTCCTATACTCTAGAGGCTGCCTGACCCAAAACAGATGAGAATCACCTGGGATGACTGCTGGCCCCGCCCCCAGAGTTATTGATTACCCTGAGCTCTTGGGAAGCACACAGGATTTTGCATTTCAGCAAAAGTTCCCAGGTGATGGTCATTTTGGCCTGAGACATATGTAGAAAAACATTGGGTTTCCCTGTGATAAGCCTTCAGGGAAAGCTACTTTGGATGTGTGTCAGCCCTTCATTGTCACTACATCTTAGCTTTTACTTGGCCCCCAAAACACTAGACAGCGAAGATCTTTCTTGCCTGAATTCAAGAAAGCAACAAGTTTGAGATAGGAAAATTCTCAAACTGTTCATTTTTAGTTCCAAGAGTGGAATGAGCTTGTTTTGGGCGTCCGTGAGAATCTGCTAAGTTGGTTTATAGGTGGGAGAAATCAGTGAGTCACTGGGGAGTCAGGACATTGAGCAATCTAAGCAAACCTCACAAAGTTGCTGTAAAGCCAGATAATTAGGTGGAGTTCTCTGTCTGCCTTGTCGTACCCTGAGGAACGAGTCTTCTATCGTGGAGGTTGTTATTCTAATTATGTAATAGAAAGTTCTCGAAAACATGTGTGGCTAAGTAGCCTCCTTTGCTTTTCATTATTTAGATTAAACTTTCCCAAAAGCCACGAAACATTTACTCAGTTCAATTAATCTATTAAAAACCCAAAACCAAACCCTACTTATCATCCAGATGTTTCATACACGGGTCTCTGAAACGTCAGCTGGATGAAGTGCTTGCCGTCACCAGATGTTTAGCTGTCAGGAGGACACGGCTCTGCTTGAAATGTTCTGGGAACCTGGATTTTTCTCTGTGCCTAATCACTCTTCTGGTCAATAAATTCTGCTTTCCATGGAACTAAATGTCACTGTTGCAAATTTAAACTCCTCTCCTCTTGTTTCTGTCTGGTGTGCAGGGAATGAGCAATAGTGTTCATTATCTGTTGGTAATTATTCTTAATTTATTTGAAGACAGCTAGTCACTCTTTATCTTATTCTTTTTTCATGCAAAATTACCTCTAACCCTTTTTAAAAATTTCCCCCATAGATCCTGATTCCAGTCCCTCTAATTTGCTCAGAACTGTGTTCCTGCTATGTAGCCTAGGCTTGCCTCTAAAACTTGATCCCCCTGCCTCAGCCCCCTGAGTGTTGAGATTGTGGGCGTCTCCTAGAAACACTAGGCTCTCAGGTACTTCTTTGAAAGCTCAGACCCAAATTGTAGCTTCTGACCTAACTGCCCTTATAATGTGGGTCCCGAGTAGTCAGAGCTCTTTTCTCGGACTCCCCAAGACATGGCTCTGAATCCTGGATTTTCTATCCCCCAGCTGCTAAGTCTCTATGAGATGAAGTCACTGGATTTCACCTCCACATCTCATTAAGGTCTCATGAAGAATTTCACCTCCACGTCTCATGAAGAATTTGGTGATGTGCCATGGCTTTCTAACTTTTAATTTCATTTTCAATTTTTTTATTATACCTATTTATTGAAGATGGACATTATATACCATGGCATGTTGTGTGGAGGTCAGAGGGCAACTTGGGGGAACTGGTTCTCTTCTTTCACCAAATGGGTCCTGGGGATCAAATTCAGATCAGTAGGTTTGATGACAAGTGCCTTAACCCACGGAGCCTCCTTGCTGCCCCCTTCTCAATTATGTTTCCAAAATACATTAATTCAAAGATGCTATCAGGTATAGTTAAGTAAAATAATGTTGGGGTCAATGAGTTCAATACAAACTTGTTTATTTTTATTTGTGGTTCACTTTGGATCTGTGATGGAAGTAAAGGTTACTTTTTAATTGTGAGAAGCTGTTCCTCTAGGCTATTTCCAAGAAAAACTCAGGGTATGGCTAACAATCAAGTGGGGTCCTTTGCCCCATCTTCATCCATCTCCCCAGAGATGAATATTTACCCTCTTTCTGGTGATAGCAGGTTATCTTTTTATTTGTATTGGCTTTATTAGAGAGGGTCTCATGTAGCCCAGGCTATCCTGAACTTGGTATGTAGCCAAGGCTAGGCCTTACCAGGTCTGATTCTCCTGCTATACATTCTGGGATTACAGGTGTGGAGCACCATGCCTGGAGTGTGCAGTGCTGGGAATTAAACCCTGGGCTTCTGCATATTAGGTGAACACTGTGCTAGACCAAGCTCATCACCAGTTCAGCTACCATCTTTAAATACTTATTTACTCTTTGAAATTCTCATACATGTATACAATGTATCTTGATCATATCTAAGCTTCACTCTTTCTCTCTAACACCCTCTGGTTGCTCCCAACCCATTCCCTCCCACATCTTGTCCCCCTCCCCCTTTTTCTAAAAAGAATAATCCACTGAGTCCAGTAGCACGGGTCTGGTGTCATCCACTGAGTTCTTGGCAACCTAGCTACCAGAGGTCACCCCCACAAAGAAGTGACTCTCTCTCCCTAGCACCTGACAACTGCTAACACCTCCTCAGCTGGGGGTGGAGCCTTGTGATCTTTCTCCCACTTATGGTGGAACAAGAAAAAGGACTTTCTTTCACAATTTCCCCTTAGACAGCAGCTGTCAATCTTTTTTTTTTCCATTTTTTATTAGGAATTTACGTCATTTACATTTCCAATGCTATACCAAAAGTCCCCCATATCCACCCACCCCCACTCCCCTGCCCACCCACTCCCCCTTTATGGCCCTGGTGTTCCCCTGTACTGGGGCATATAAAGTTTGCAAGTCCAATGGGCCTCTCTTTCCAGTGATGGCCGACTAGGCCATCTTTTGATATATATGCAGCTAGAGTCAAGAGCTCCGGGGTACTGGTTAGTTCATAATATTGTTCCACCTATAGGATTGCAGATCCCTTTAGCTCCTTGGCTACTTTCTCTAGCTCCTCCATTGGGAGCCCTATGATCCATCCATTAGCTGACGGTGAGCATCCACTTCTGTGTTTGCTAGGCCCCGGCATAGTCTCACAAGAGACAGCTACATCTGGGTCCTTTCAATAAAATCTTGCTAGTGTATGCAATGGTGTCAGCGTTTGGATGCTGATTATGGGGTGGATCCCTGGATATGGCAGTCTCTACATGGTCCATCCTTTCATCTCAGCTCCAAACTTTGTCTCTGTAACTCCTTCCATGGGTGTTTTGTTCCCAAATCTAAGGAGGGGCATAGTGTCCACACTTCAGTCTTCATTCTTCTTGAGTTTCATGTGTTTAGCAAATTATAACTTATATCTTGGGTATCCTAGGTTTGGGGCTAATATCCACTTATCAGTGAGTACATATTGTGTGAGTTTCTTTGTGAATGTGTTACCTCACTCAGGATGATGCCCTCCAGGTCCATCCATTTGGCTAGGAATTTCATAAATTCATTCTTTTTAATAGCTGAGTAGTACTCCATTGTGTAGATGTACCACATTTTCTGTATCCACTCCTCTGTTGAGGGGCATCTAGGTTCTTTCCAGCTTCTGGCTATTATAAATAAGGCTGCTATGAACATAGTGGAGCATGTGTCCTTCTTACCAGTTGGGGCATCTTCTGGATATATGCCCAGGAGAGGTATTGCTGGATCCTCCGGTAGTACTATGTCCAGTTTTCTGAGGAACCGCCAGACTGATTTCCAGAGTGGTTGTACAAGCCTGCACTCCCACCAACAATGGAGGAGTGTTCCTCTTTCTCCACATCCACGCCAGCATCTGCTGTCACCTGAATTTTTGATCTTAGCCATTCTGACTGGTGTGAGGTGGAATCTCAGGGTTGTTTTGATTTGCATTTCCCTGATGATTAAGGATGTTGAACATTTTTTCAGGTGCTTCTCTGCCATTCGGTATTCCTCAGGTGAGAATTCTTTGTTCAGTTCTGAGCCCCATTTTTTAATGGGGTTATTTGATTTTCTGAAGTGTACCTTCTTGAGTTCTTTATATATGTTGGATATTAGTCCCCTATCTGATTTAGGATAGGTAAAGATCCTTTCCCAATCTGTTGGTGGTCTTTTTGTCTTATTGAAGGTGTATTTTGCCTTGCAGAAACTTTGGAGTTTCATTAGGTCTCATTTGTCAATTCTTGATCTTACAGCACAAGCCATTGCTGTTCTGTTGAGGAATTTTTCCCCTGTGCCCATATCTTCAAGGCTTTTCCCCACTTTCTCCTCTATAAGTTTCAGTGTCTCTGGTTTTATGTGGAGTTCCTTGATCCACTTAGATTTGACCTTAGTACAAGGAGATAAGTATGGATTGATTCGCATTCTTCTACATGATAACAACCAGTTGTGCCAGCACCAATTGTTGAAAATGCTGTCTTTCTTCCACTGGATGGTTTTAGCTCCCTTGTCGAAGATCAAGTGACCGAAGGTGTGTGGGTTCATTTCTGGGTCTTCAATTCTATTCCATTGGTCTACTTGTCTGTCTCTATACCAGTACCATGCAGTTTTATCACAATTGCTCTGTAGTAAAGCTTTAGGTCTGGCATGGTGATTCCGCCAGAAGTTCTTTTATCCTTGAGAAGACTTTTTGCTATCCTAGGTTTTTTGTTATTCCAGACAAATTTGCAAATTGCTCCTTCCAATTCGTTGAAGAATTGAGTTGGAATTTTGATGGGGATTGCATTGAATCTGTAGATTGCTTTTGGCAAGATAGCCATTTTTACAATGTTGATCCTGCCAATCCATGAGCATGGGAGATCTTTCCATCTTCTGAGATCTTCCTTAATTTCTTTCTTCAGAGATTTGAAGTTTTTATCATACAGATCTTTCACTTCCTTAGTTAGAGTCACGCCAAGATATTTTATATTATTTGTGACTATTGAGAAGGGTGTTGTTTCCCTAATTTCTTTCTCAGCCTGTTTATTCTTTGTATAGAGAAAGGCCATTGACTTGTTTGAGTTTATTTTATATCCAGCTACTTCACCGAAGCTGTTTATCAGGTTTAGGAGTTCTCTGGTAGAATTTTTAGGGTCACTTATATATACTATCATATCATCTGCAAAAAGTGATATTTTAACTTCCTCTTTTCCAATTTGTATCCCCTTGATCTCCTTTTGTTGTCGAATTGCTCTGGCTAATACTTCAAGTACTATGTTGAAAAGGTAGGGAGAAAGTGGGCAGCCTTGTCTAGTCCCTGATTTTAGTGGGATTGCTTCCAGCTTCTCTCCATTTACTTTGATGTTGGCTACTGGTTTGCTGTAGATTGCTTTTATCATGTTTAGGTATGGGCCTTGAATTCCTGATCTTTCCAAAACTTTTATCATGAATGGGTGTTGGATCTTGTCAAATGCTTTTTCTGCATCTAACGAGATGATCATGTGGTTTTTGTCTTTGAGTTTGTTTATATAATGGATTACATTGATGGATTTTTGTATATTAAACCATCCCTGCATCCCTGGAATAAAACCTACTTGGTCAGGATGGATGATTGCTTTAATGTGTTCTTGGATTCGGTTAGCGAGAATTTTATTGAGGATTTTTGCATCGATATTCATAAGAGAAATTGGTCTGAAGTTCTCTATCTTTGTTGGGTCTTTCTGTGGTTTAGGTATCAGAGTAATAGTGGCTTCATAAAATGAGTTGGGTAGAGTACCTTCTACTTCTATTTTGTGAAATAGTTTGTGCAGAACTGGAATTAGATCTTCTTTGAAGGTCTGATAGAACTCTGCACTAAACCCATCTGGTCCTGGGCTTTTTTTGGTTGGGAGACTATTAATAACTGCTTCTATTTCTTTAGGTGATATGGGACTGTTTAGATGATCAACTTGATCCTGATTCAACTTTGGTACCTGGTATCTGTCCAGAAATTTGTCCATTTCGTCCAGGTTTTCCAGTTTTGTTGAGTATAGCCTTTTGTAGAAGGATCTGATGGTGTTTTGGATTTCTTCAGGATCTGTTGTTATGTCTCCCTTTTCATTTCTGATTTTGTTAATTAGGATTTTGTCCCTGTGCCCTTTAGTGAGTCTAGCTAAGGGTTTATCTATCTTGTTGATTTTCTCAAAGAACCAACTCCTCGTTTGGTTAATTCTTTGAATAGTTCTTCTTGTTTCCACTTGGTTGATTTCACCCCTGAGTTTGATTATTTCCTGCCGTCTACTCCTCTTGGGTGAATTTGCTTCCTTTTTTTCTAGGGCTTTTAGATGTGTTGTCAAGCTGCTAGTATGTGCTGTCTCCCGTTTCTTCTTGGAGGCACTCAGAGCTATGAGTTTCCCTCTTAGAAATGCTTTCATTGTGTCCCATAGGTTTGGGTACGTTGTGGCTTCATTTTCATTAAGCTCTAAAAAGTCTTTAATTTCTTTCTTTATTCCTTCCTTGACCAAGGTATCATTGAGAAGAGTGTTATTCAGTTTCCACATGAATGTTGGCTTTCCATTATTTATGTTGTTATTGAAGATCAGTCTTAGGCCATGGTGGTCTGATAGGATACATGGGACAATTTCTATATTTTTGTATCTATTGAGGCCTGTTTTGTGACCAATTATATGGTCAATTTTGGAGACGGTCCCGTGAGGTGCTGAGAAGAAGGTATATCCTTTTGTTTTAGGATAAAATGTTCTGTAGATATCTGTCAGGTCCATTTGTTTCATAACTTCTGTTAGTTTCACTGTGTCCCTGTTTAGTTTCTGTTTCCACGATCTGTCCTTTGAAGAAAGTGGTGTGTTGAAGTCTCCCACTATTATTGTGTGGGGTGCAATGTATGCTTTGAGCTTTACTAAAGTGTCTCTAATGAATGTGGCTGCCCTTGCATTTGGTGCATAGATATTCAGAATTGAGAGTTCCTCTTGGAGGATTTTACCTTTGATGAGTATGAAGTGTCCCTTCTTGTCTTTTTTGATAACTTTGGGTTGGAAGTCGATTTTATCCGATATTAAAATGGCTACTCCAGCTTGTTTCTTCAGTCCATTTGCTTGGAAAATTGTTTTCCAGCCTTTCACTCTGAGGTAGTGTCTGTCTTTTTCCCTGAGATGGGTTTCCTGTAAGCAGCAGAATGTTGGGTCCTGTTTGTGTAGCCAGTCTGTAAGTCTATGTCTTTTTATTGGGGAATTGAGTCCATTGATATTAAGAGATATTAAGGAAAAGTAATTGTTGCTTCCTTTTATTTTTGTTGTTAGAGTTGGCATTCTGTTCTTGTGGCTGTCTTCTTTTTGGTTTGTTGAATGATTACTTTCTTGGTTGTTCTAGGGCGTGATTTCCGTCCTTGTATTGCTTCTTTTCTGTTATTATCCTTTGAAGGGCTGGATTCGTGGAAAGATATTGTGTGAATTTGTTTTTGTCGTGGAATACTTTGGTTTCTCCATCTATGGTAATTGAGAGTTTGGCCGGGTATAGTAGCCTGGGCTGGCATTTGTGTTCTCTTAGTGTCTGTATAACATCTGTCCAGGCTCTTCTGGCTTTCATAGTCTCTGGTGAAAAGTCTGGTGTAATTCTGATAGGCCTTCCTTTATATGTTACTTGACCTTTCTCCCTTACTGCTTTTAATATTCTATCTTTATTTAGTGCATTTGTTGTTCTGATTATTATGTGTCGGGAGGAATTTCTTTTCTGGTCCAGTCTATTTGGAGTTCTGTAGGCTTCTTGTATGATCATGGGCATCTCTTTTTTTATGTTTGGGAAGTTTTCTTCTATTATTTTGTTGAAGATATTAGCTGGCCCTTTAAGTTGAAAATCTTCATTCTCATCAATTCCTATTATCCATAGGTTTGGTCTTCTCATTGTGTCCTGCATTACCTGGATGTTTTGAGTTAGGATCCTTTTGCATTTTGTATTTTCTTTGACTGTTGTGTCGATGTTCTCTATGGAATCTTCTGCACCTGAGATTCTCTCTTCCATTTCTTGTATTCTGTTGCTGATGCTCGCATCTATGGTTCCAGATCTCTTTCCTAGGGTTTCTATCTCCAGCGTTGCCTCGCTTTGGGTTTTCTTTATTGTGTCTACTTCCCCTTTTAGTTCTAATATGGTTTTGTTCATTTCCATCACCTGTTTGGATGTGTTTTCCTGTTTTTCTTTAATGATTTCTACCTGTTTGGCTGTGTTTTCCTGCTTTTCTGTAAGGGCCTGTAACTCTTTAGCAGTGCTCTCCTGTAATTCTTTAAGTGACTTATGAAAGTCCTTCTTGATGTCCTCTATCATCATCATGAGAAATGTTTTTAAATCTGGGTCTAGATTTTCGGTTGTGTTGGGGTGCCCAGGACTAGGTGGGGTGGGAGTGCTGCGTTCTGATGATGGTGAGTGGTCTTGATTTCTGTTAGTAGGATTCTTACGTTTGCCTTTCGCCATCTGGAAATCTCTGAACCTAGCTGTTTTAGTTGTCACTGTTAAGAGCTTGTTCTTCAGGTGACTCTGTTAGCCTCTATAAGCAGACCTGGAGGGTAGCACTCTCCTTAGTTTCAGTGGGCAGAGTATTCTCTGCAGGCAAGCTCTCTTCTTGCAGGGCAGGTACCCAGATATCTGGTGTTCGAACCAGACTCCTGGCAGAAGTTGTGTTCCACTCACTAGAGGTCTTAGGATCTCGTGTGGAATCCTATGTGGGCCCTTGCAGGTGTCAGGCGACTCCGCTGGCAAGGTAGCCCGGGGCTCGAGTCGAGTGGAAGGGACTTGTGCCCCAGATCAGGCCCGGGTAGCCTGCTTCCCTATGTACCGCAGTCTCAGGTTCCGCGCGATTGGATTGGGGCAGGCGCTGTGTTCCACTCACCAGAGGTCTTAGGATCCCGTGGGGAGTCCCGTGTGGGCCCTTGCGGGTGTTGGGCAAGACTCTGCTGGCAAGGTAGCCCGGGGCTCGAGTCGAGTGGAAGGGACTTGTGCCCCAGATCAGGCCCGGGTAGCCTGCTTCCCTATGTACCCCAGTCTCAGGTTCCGCGCGATTGGATTGGGGCAGGCGCTGTGTTCCACTCACCAGAGGTCTTAGGATCCCGTGGGGAGTCCCGTGTGGGCCCTTGCGGGTGTTGGGCAAGACTCTGCTGGCAAGGTAGCCCGGGGCTCGAGTCGAGTGGAAGGGACTTGTGCCCCAGATCAGGCCCGGGTAGCCTGCTTCCCTATGTACCCCAGTCTCAGGTTCCGCGCGATTGGATTGGGGCAGGCGCTGTGTTCCACTCACCAGAGGTCTTAGGATCCCGTGGGGAGTCCCGTGTGGGCCCTTGCGGGTGTTGGGTAAGACTCTGCTGGCAAGGTAGCCGGGGCTCGAGTCGAGTGGAAGGGACTTGTGCCAGCAGCTGTCAATCTTGACTGCTGTGTTACTCAGCAATTGCTGTGCAACAAAGTTTCTCCAAATATGGTGGCTGTAAACACCGTGCCTTACCTCAGAGGTTTTGAGGGTAAAGACTAGGAGTATGTCTTGGGTGGGCCTGCTAGCTTGGAGTCTCATGTAAGGCTTTAATTGTTTCGGGTTCTCTTTAGAAGGATCCACATCCAAGTCTATGACTCCTGGAAGATTTTAGTTTCTGCAGGGTCACTGCTCTGAGATCTCAGCTCCTCTCCAGTGTCTGGCTGGCTGGAGGTCCCACTTACTTCCTCACGCATGACCTCTCCATGAGTGTCTTCCCACACGGCAGCTTGTGCTGTGGGCCAGCAAGAGGCCAGGGAGCCTGTCAGTCAGACATAGTCATAGCCACTAAGAAGCAGCCTGCTTCAATAAAGTGGCAGACGTTCTGTCCCACTGTTGATTTCTGCTTGTTACAAGCAAGTCAGTAGCCCCCGCCCTCATTCAGAGGCAGGGTTAGACAAGTACCAGGGTGACCCTGGATGACCCTGGATGAGGACTAGTGGGTCTGCTACCACAACTCGATGCTGGAATCCTTTGGGGAGCTCTTAAAAACCACAATGCCCTGCACCAACCCAAGGCATTTAGTTTTAATCAAGTAATGAGGTACATATTAAAGACACTAATGAAAGTAGACAGTTGCTTACCATTATAGTCAGAAGTCAGATATTTTCAGTAGCCCAGGAAGCTCCTTCCTGCTCTTTTATAATCAGTTCCCTTCCCCTACTCCAGTCCATTCGAACCAGTGACAAACTTTCCTTCCTTCTCAACTTTTTTTTTCCCCCTGACACAGGGTTTCTCTGTGTAGCCCTGGCTGTCCTGGAACTTTTTTGTATATGTGTGTGTGCTCACATATGTACACATGTGTGTACAGGTGCGCGTGTCCATGTCCTTGTGGAGATCAGAGGTTGGCACTGGTGTCTTTGTCTATCATTCTCTATCTTATTTTGGGAGACAGGATCTCTAGTGACCCAATTTTTGTTGTAGTTCTGTCTTTTCTAGAATTTCATGTAGTTCATATTATCTATAGTTCATAGAGTTTATAATCCATATAATCTCTATTTCATCTGTCAGATATATCATCTACCATCCAGATCATCCATAGTTCATATCACTTACAGAACATGTGGCCTATAGTCCATATGGTCTATAATACATGCTGTCTGTAGTCTACATAGTCTGTAGTGCATATAGTCCATGTCAGCTATAGTCCATATCACCTATAGCCCATATCATCTATAGTACACACCACCCATAGTGCACATCATCTATAGTTCATATGGTCTATAATCCATATCATCTAAGTCCATATCATATATAGTCTGCATCATCTTTAGTACATGCCATATATAACCCATGACATCTATAGTCCAGTTTTAGCCTGTTCTTTTATTTATCATAACAGTTTTAAGATTAGCTTGTGCTACATGTCTTACTGGTTTCATTTTATGGTTGAATACTATTCCATTTTATGGGTATATGAAAATTTACTTGTTGGATATTTGGTTAACATGAATAGTGTCTATAAACATATAAGTACAAGTCTTTATGGGACCATACATTTTATTTGTCTTGAACAAATATGTAAAGGCTAAAGACATATGTAATTGTATGTCATGTGCTAAGTACGTGTTTAATCAAAATCACCAAGCTGTTTCCAAAGTGGTGACAGTATCTTGAATTTTTGTGGCAATGAATTAGATTTCCTTTTGGACCATATCTAGCCAACACTTGGAGGTCTTTTAAACTTTAGCCATTCACACGTGCAGTGCATTTCATTTGCATTTTAATTTGCATTTATTTAGTGAGTAACCATATTGAGCATTCTTATGCTTTTTGGTTTTTTGTCATTCGGTTGGTGGTGTAGTGTTTACCAGATAGTAGTTGTTTCTTCAGAATGTTCTTGCACTATTGTGTTGTGAGCGTTCTCTCTCATCCAGGTGCTGGGCATTCCTCAAAGGTCTGTTTTACAACCACATTTCTAAGAAGCAGCCTGCCTTTTCACTGGGCTAATAGCCCTTTGAAGGTTAGTTTTAGTTTTGATGAGGCTGAGTTTACTATTCTTTTTTAATACTTTGTACTTTCTGGGTTCTAAGAGCCTGCAATCTAACCTGAGGTCATTAATATTTATGTTTTTTTTTTTTTCCTGAGAAATGTTATTGGTCAGTGCTTACATTAAGGTCTGTGGTCTATTTTGAGTTCATTTCTGTAGGTGCTGGGGGGTCAGGGGAAAGGTCCACTTCGTTGCCTATGGATGTTCATCTGTTACGCTCTTTCCCCACCAGATTGCCCGGGTTCCTTACTGGGCATCAGCTGACCAGCTAGGAGTGAGTGTGTTTATTGACTATTTTCTGCTCCATTGACTTAATTGCCTCTTATTGCTTAAATAACACACCCGCTTGATTACCAGAGCTTTACAGTAAGCCTGGAAATAAGCAATTCGAAGCCCCCAACCTGGGTCAGTTATTTAATATTTTACCAATTGCAAAATGTCTACATTTCCTCATAAATCTTATGGAAAGCCTGTAGGTTGCAAAATCATTGCTGGGATTTCGTTTGGAGAGAGGGGATTCAACCTAGAGAGCAGTGTGAGAAAACCTGATGTGTTAAATTGAGTATTGCAATGCAAAGCACTGTATCTCTTCACTTGATATGCCCTTAGAGTTCTTCTTTTTAAATTATTCCTGTTGTTATGTGCACATGGTGTTTCTGTCAGATCCACACTCTACTCTGCACACAGAAGCAGAAGACACTTTACCGAGTGGGTTCAACCATTCCACTTTTATGTAGGCCCCAAGGCTTGAACTCAGATTGCCAAGCTTAGGTAGCAAGCGCCTTTACCCACTGAGCCACCTTGCCTGTCCTGTTTCCTTAGCTTCCTTTCTGCAGCATCCTACAGTTTTCACTGTTCAACTACTACGTATATTTATTCAGATTTTTCCCCACACCTTTCTGATTTCACTGCTACTGTAAATGGCATCGGTTGATGTTTTAAGTTTAATTTCTGATTATTCCTTAGTAGTATATAGAATTACAAATGATTTTTTACACATTGATTTTTTTTTCCTGGTGCTGGTATTTTATTTCTTTGTGTACATTAGGCCATGAATTTGTATGGAATGGACTCCAACAGCTCAGGCTCTTTTCCGTTAGTCCTCACAAAGTGTGCTTCTCTGGGTGGCGCAGGCTGGCGCTTCAGCTGCACCCAGGTGCCCTTCTCTTTGGCTTCCTTTTTCTTCTGGTTGTTCTCCTTCACCCACTTCAGGAAGCTGTCTCTGCTCTTTGAGTGCTTGATGTGCTCAATCCACACATTGATCCTCTTGGCCAGAATTTTGCCCTTAACCTGCTTGTTAACAATGATGCCCACGGCATGCTGGGTGACATTGTAGACTCTTCCGGTTTTGCTGTGGTAGTACTTATGGGGCATTTCTTTTTGAACAGTGCCCATTCCCTTGATGTCTACAATATCACCCTTCTTGTAGATTCGCATGTATGTGGCCAAAGGAACAAGGCCATGTTTCCTAAAAGGCCTAGAGAACATGTACCGGGTGCCTCTCCTCTTTCCCTTTGTGTTCGTCATTTTGGTGAGTTACTGGAAGATGGCTGTGGCGGCCGAAAGTACACATTGATTTTTATATTCTGTGCTCCTACTCCTACTACTTGTGTGATGATATATCTATATCTATATCTATATCTATATCTATATCTATATCTATCTATCTATCTATATATATCCCTTCTTTGGATTCCTTTGGGTTTTCCCTGCAGGCTTTTCCTCCTCCTGTCTGAAGCACTGGCTTTTCTTTCTGCTGCTTACTGCACCATTGCTTCTCCTTAGCAATCGCTGTGCCCTTGAGACCTTGGCTTGCCTTCTGCCAGGTTCTGTGCATGCTCTCTGTTTGGACCAAGGGTGTGCCTTTCTGCTCTTGGTTGACTGAGAACTGCCTTTGGACAGATTTGGAGGTTTGTTAAATCCTCTCCAGACTTCATATGAGATCATCTTGTATTTGGCTTTTTGCCCTGTTTTTGGCATGCTAATATTGTCAATTACACTGATTTTTGAAATGTTAAACCAACCGTGCACTCTTGGAATAATATCAGGATATAGTTGGTTTCAGTTTATCAAAATCTTAGCACTTTTGCATCTTCTGAGGGTTAAGACTATATAGTTTTCTTTTTGAGTTCTGTTGTGACATTAAAACAGGACAATGCTGACTCTTTAAAGAGTTGGTATCCTTTAAAGGAAAGTTTTGGAAGAGAAAAAAAAGGCAGCACTTTCCTGTTTACCCACATATTTCCTGTTTCCGGCCACCACCATCCTTTATGACTTCTGATGTCTCTGCACTGACTTCCTCTTTGCTGATATTGCCATATTGACTGATGGTAGATGAAGCTTATCTCCCTTCCAAGTACTAACCAGGCCCGACCCTGCTTAGCTTCCGAGATCAGATGAGATCGGGCGCGGTCAGGGTGGTATGGCCTTAGACGATGATGTTTATCTAAAGCATCGTTGGTTTCACTTCCAAAGTGGAAGGGTTTTACTGAGTAAGGAGTTATATATCCATCCTTGGTTCCTCTCGTGGTCCAGGCACAGCTCTCCATCACCAGCTCAATCTCATCCTTTTTCTCAGTCATAGCTATATCATTGTGACTATTGCTCTGTCTGCCTTAAAAACGTCCTAACCTATTATTGGTTTCCAGTAATTCAGTCCTAATGTGCCTTGATATTTCCTTGTGTTTATTCTACTAAAATTCATTGAGCTATTGAATTGGAGAAGTTGATAGATTCCATCAAATTTGACTATATATTTAAAAGTTCTCTCTCTCTCTCTCTCTCTCTCTCTCTCTCTCTCTCTCTCTCTCCCTCCCTCCCCCCCAAACCTCCCTGGTTAGGATCATTTCTCATTCTCTGGGCTTTAATTTCCCTCTTTCTACACCATATCCCGGATCATGTCCAAGCAATAAGATAGTACAGTTGTCCATTTGGAATTCTAGTCTCCCTTCTGTTGCAGGAGTAAATCTGCAACATGTTATTCAAAATCTATACTAAGAAGCTTCTAGATGTCCCAAAGCTCTACAGTGCAGTAGCCCATTTTTCTTACTATAACCAAATACCAAAGGAGGTTAACTTTATGAAGAAATAAGGTTCCTTTTGCTCACAGTTTTAGAGACTCAAGGGCACACTGCTGGTGTTGTGTTTGCTCTGGTAAAGACCCTTTTGCTGTGTCACCTCATGGAGGAGCATGAGTATATAGAGAGAACCTGAAGCTAGAGAGGCATCCCATAATTGCCTCCAAGAGCACCTCCAGTGTCTAATCCTTCTGCATGGTCCTACATTTTGTAAACTCACATCACAACACGTGAGGATCAACCTCCCCCCCCCCCCCCCAGTACATGAGGGGAGCTAACATCACCTAAACCATGATACCTGCCTCTGCTGTTCATATTTTGTGTGATGCTCTCCTCTGGAATCAGGCTCATGACTGGCAAACAGTGTATGGCAAAAGTATAGGCTGGCATTTCTATGACTAGGGTGGTGAAGACGTTGGCTCCCAACCTTCTGGCTAATGCTCTCTCATTCCAGCTTTGACCACATAACCTTCCATATGGCGGTTCTCTCAATGGGGGAAACTGAGGGCAGTTTCTGGCCAACAGCCAATAAATAGCTCAGATCCTCAATCCAGCTCCCTACAAGCACTCTCTCCTGCCATCAACCGTGTAAGCAAGCTGAGAAGTGGCTCTTCTCCAAGTTTAACATCACATGGGCCAGCACCTTCTCTGCAGCTATGGGAGATCTCGAGTCAGAGGGTGCACTTGAAACACACCTGGATTCTGGGACCACAGAAAAACTGTACGACAAATGTGATGTCCTTCTGTGTTGCTAAGTTTTGTAGTTGCTAAAGCAACTTGAAAGTGGTCCTTTGATGTATTCTGCCTGGCTTTGTTTCTTTTGTTTAAGGCAAGTGGCTGCGTAATTCATTGCCACTCCATCTGGGTCATAAAGAGGTCCTGGACATTCAGATTAAAATCTTCAAGTGCAGGATCCATATATAGTATCTTATAAAACCTTCCAGGTGATACCAGCCTGCTGTATATACAGCATTCTGGAGCTATCTTAGACCAGCTAGTTTCTTTCTTTAGTGGTCATATGAACAACCTGGGAATCTTAGAACATGACGACTATGATCCAAAAGGTCTGGAACTCTGGGTTCCCAACTCTCTCCCAGCTCGGCTGAGCCTGCTAACTCACACAGACTTTGAACAGCAAGGACTCGGTGCTCAGCGCCTTCTGCTTATTTCATCTCTTGAGAAACCTGAGAGATGCTCTTGAGCATTTCATGAAGGATATTTGAATGGCTCTACTCACTATCCTTAAAAAAATCATTTCATTCATTCTTTGACAACTCCATATGTATATTTAATATACATTGATATCTAGTACCCAGAATCCAGAAATTATTATTCTCTCTTCTTCCCACTAGCCCTGAACTACTTCCCAATAAATTCCTATACTAGTTTCATGTCCTTTTAAATACTTTTTTAAATTTATGTGTATGTGTGTGTCCCTGTGAATGTGTGCCAAGTATGTCCAGGTAGCCACAGAGGCCAGAAGAGGGTGTTGGGTCTCCTAGCACTGGAGATACAGGAGAACATGGGAGTGTCTATGGTGGGTGCTGGGAAATGAACTTGGGTCCTCTGCACGTGCTCTTAACTGTTGAGCTTTCTCTCTAGTCTTGTGTCTTTTTAAATTCCCTCTTCTGCTGCTCCTCTTCCTCCTCTTACACCTCCTCCTCCTCTTCTTCATGGCACAGTGAGCTTGATTAGTGTTGTTTCATAAGCACGGGTGTGCAATTATTTACTAGAAAATGGAAAACTTACCAGTGGCTACATCACTCAAGTAAAATGACTCTGCCTACCATACCAGCTATTAACTGCCAGCGTCTCCTCATGAGCCTCCCTCTATCCATCTCATGCAGATCTTATGCATATAACCGCAGCTGCTGTGATTTCTTGGATGCGATGGTCACCACATGTCTAGAAGACTGTGTCTCACAGCACTCCTTCCCCCCTTCAGCTCTTACTATTCTTTCTGTCTCACCTTCTTGGACATAGACATTCCCTTGAAGGCTAGCACTTAACTGTCTCTTATTATTACTGTGATGAGCTATTCCACTCTGTCTTATTAAAAAGCATCACTCTTCATTACTTGGAAGTTTGTGTCCTAATTTATTGATTCAACAACTTGTTTTGAATGTACACTGAGAGTCCCTTTGCTGGAAGAATGTGACGCAGCCCCACCATCCCCATCCCTTGTCACCTTAAGCTATTCTCAGTCTCTTTGGAAGAACAGATGGGTAAGGAAATATACGATAATGCAGGCTGACTGATGCAGAACACGAAAGTAATTATGAGCTCATTTATACTTCGAGATAGTTAGGATGTCTTTTAAAAGAGGTGAGGGTTAAGTTCAGGATATGAACAATCTCCCCAGAGTGTGAGTTAGAGAGCTGGATTCCGAGAAAGTGAACTTGACTTCTGCCTCTGCATCTGCCCTCTGGAGAAGGCATTCCTCAACTTCACCTGTAGATCTGTAACCAAGCTATTGTTTCTTTCACGCAAATTGCACTCCTGTGGTCATCCCTGACATCTCAGAACCCTGAGATCTGTGTGTGGATTAGGATGCTACTGTGGACCACGGTCTCCATGCTCTGAGCTTAAGCAGAAGAAAATGTAAGAAATGTATATTGCCTTTTAAACTTGTTTTAGTTTTATTGTAGAAGTTTTACCTGCCAAAAATGAACAACTCTCCCTTTTATCAGTGCTCATTTCTCAGAAGCAGGGCGGAGGGAGCAGAGAAAAGGAAAAGAACAGGCCTCCCATTTATTTTTTCCATCGCAGAGCTCCAAATGTTTCCCCAGAGACTGCACTCTGTGAAGCCCCTTTCCACATCCTTCCCACAGTTTCCAGATTAGTCAATGACAGTAACAGATGGAAAACAAAGCAAAAAGCTCAGCCTTTTCTAAGTCGGGATTGCTGCTGATAATTATTGTCAATACTACTCCATCATTTGTGGAATCATGATTGCAATACAGGTATATGGACTGGCAATAAGCCGGGCTGGTAGCCGGAGTGATGGCTCAGAGGCTGTGAACATTTGCTGCTCTTGCAAAGGAACCACGTGGCGGCCCAAATTGTCCATAAATCCAGTTCCAGGGGATCCAGTGTTGACTGTGCTCTCCAAGGACATTACACTCTGGATGTATATGTGTGTATGCAGACACAAACACTCATACAAGCAAAAAGTTAAAGTCAATTAAATAACCCAGGATGTTTCTCCTTAAAGTAGAAAAAAAAATCAACCCCCTACTGTCTCTCTAGAGTTCCTCCACAAAAAATAGAAAGGAATGGAAAGATAACAGGGTAGAAAGAATGAGAGAAACCTCATTAGCTGGGCCATGGGACCTCTTGGGCTGGTACTGCAAATGAGAGCCTAACTTCAACTCTGGCTCCAGGAAAGAGGTGTTAGAGGAATAGAGCTCAGAAGCATCTCTGCAGAGTCTCAGTATTGCCAAGGGCATGAGAATCCTTCAGCTAAATAGGAGGTTAGCACCTTTGCTCCAGAGATTGATTTTTTTTCCCTTTTTATCTCCCTTATTAAAGTCTAAGGAAAGAAGCAAAGTGAATGAGCACTCCTGAACATTCATGATCCTGTTTCTGACATGTTGAAGAGATATCAGAACCAACAGGGCCATGTATCAGTTAGTTTTTGCTGCGTAACAAACCAACATGTACCTCTGTGCTTAAAGCAATGAGTACTATCTTCACTACACTGTGGGTTTTAAGGGCATTTAGGAATTTTATGCTAGTTTGTTTGAAGTCAAGTGATTTAAATCATTTGTCTCTTG
Organism: Mus musculus; assembly: GCF_000001635.26. NCBI lineage: Eukaryota > Metazoa > Chordata > Mammalia > Rodentia > Muridae > Mus > Mus musculus. Next base: position 103,391,782 of record NC_000079.6, on the reverse strand, counting down.
TCTGGATGATTTAGAAATGACTTGGACGGGGCTTCTGTCTTTAATCTCTAGAGGATAAAAAGGCTTATTTCACAGCGTCAAGAGAGGTTCCAGAATACTGTGGAGGTGGGTGACCTCAATGGATGCAATCAGCTTCCAAGCCTCTGCTTGTCTCCTGTTTGTTAATGACCCATGTGCTAAAGCTCACTCATGGCCAAATACAGACTCAAGAGATGAAGAAATCATTGGGGAGTCACCCTGGAAGGGCGATCATCCAAGGACTCACAGAATGCCTTCTGCAGCCATGTCTTGTTTCCAGGTTAAAGCATTGGTCTTTACAAACCAGCCAAGCTAAGCACAAGGCGCTCACTCCTGCTAACTTTCAGGATTATTTGTTATTGGTCTCTAACCGTATCCCGCTGGGCGGCTGATGTGTTTTAATCTTAGCTTATCCTATTTGCTCTTCCTCTTGTGTTTATGGCCTGCTGTCTGTGGCCTCTGCACGCATGGCTTCTTTGGACTGGAACTGGCTCTGACCTCCTACACATGTGCTCATCCCTAGCTGAAGGATTGCTTCCATAATCTGCCCTTGCACAGTGACTCCAGTCACAACACTAATAACACCCAAGGTTGCCCTTTGACATCACACCAGAGCCCTTTGCCACTCCCACTGGCTGCTGCATCTCTAAGGTCAGGCAACTGATTTAGTGCATTTCTCTCTTTTCCTATTGCCCAACTGAGAGAAGTCTTCTCCTTCTCCTTCTCCTTCTCCTTCTCCTTCTCCTTCTCCTTCTCCTTCTCCTTCTCCTTCTCCTTCTCCTTCTTTCTTTTTCTTTCTCCTTCTCTGTGGGGAGCCGCCCTCACATTCGCCGTTACAAGATGGCGCTGACATCCTGTGTTCTAAGTGGTAAACAAATAATCTGCGCATGTGCCAAGGGTAGTTTTCCACTACATGTGCTCTGCCTTCCCCGTGACGACAACTCGGCCGATGGGCTGCAGCCAATCAGGGAGTAATACGTCCTAGGCGGAGAATAATTCTCCTTAAAAAGGGACGGGGTTTCGCCATTCTCTCTCTTGCTTTTGCTCTTGCTCTTGCGCTCTGGCTCCTAAAGATGTAAGCAATAGAGCTCTTGCTCTCTTGCTCTCTGGCTCCTGAAGATGTAAGCAATAAAGCTTTGCCGCAGAAGATTCCGGTTTGTTGCGTTCTTCCTGGCCGGTCGCGAGAACGCGTGTAAGACTTCTCCTTCTCCTTTCTCCTTTCTCCTTTCTCCTTTCTTTCTCCTTTCTTCTTTTTCCTTTCTTTCTCCTTTCTCCTTCCCTCCTCCTCCTCCTCCTTCTTCTTCCTTTTAATAAACAATTCCCAAAACTGTAATAATACATAGTTACATCTTTAAGCTTCTGAATCTATCTTGTCTTTTTTTATTGGATCTTTTCTTTATTTACATTTCAAATCAAATGCTGCTTCTTTATAAGACCCCTGATCCACCTGAAACCCTTCATTTTCCAGCATCCATCAAACATCATTAGGATGTTTTCCCTTCTCTACCCCCAAGTCTAATGTGTCATCGCTTTCCTGTAACAGACCTTTTGAGATTTAGTCTCCACCACTCACATTGTACATGGTGTGTATAACTTCTAGAAGTCCTCACTTCCTTTCTGTTCACTGGGAATCTGTGAGGATGAAATAATGAAAGACACCTAAAACATTTGGCTCAGTGGACAGGCTTCATAAATGTTAGATTTTGTTGTTGTTCTTAATATCATTATGCTATTACTATGCCGGCACTGGCCTGCATTTTTAAAGGTAACCTCAAGTGTCATCCTCAGGGTCTCTCACTGGCTTGGGGCTCACCAATTAGGCTAGATTTTCTGGTTAGCCTCAGGGATCCCCCTGTGCCATCTCAGCTCTGAGACTACAATCAACACCATACCCAGCTTCTGGGGGAGTGACGTCAGGTGCTCAAGCTTACAAGCCAGCGCTCCACAGACTACTTTCTCCCCCCAGACCCAGCCTGCCATATTTGTGGCTTTGGTCATTCCTATAACTATATTCCCAGACTTCTTCACCTAACTCATCCAACGCTTTCATTCAGTTGTCTTTTGTTGTTGTTGTTGTTGTTTGTTTGTTTTTTGTTTTGTTTTGTTGGCCTGTGCTGGGGGTTGAAACCACTGCATCTTGAGTAAGTGTTCTACCAGGAAGCTCTACTCTTGTCCTTCCTATTTGCCCTTTCTAAAGGAAATATGACATCCTTTGTAGTGGGTTGGTCTGATGTTACTTGTATTCTAATGCTAAATGCTGGCCCTAAGGTCTGGTTTCCCTCAAAGAGCGGATCCTCATATACACCTAATGATGTTATGTAAATCTTGCTCCCCAATTGAACTGGTCAATAAAAGGCTAGAGGCTGTGATTGGGCAATAGAGAGAGAAGGGTGGGACTTAAAGATTGAGTGAAGGGTTGCAGGTAGCCCAAGAAGAGAAGAAAGGACATAGAGGTGGAGGAGGCAGAGATGGGCCATGATCATGTGACCAGGGAAATCAATAGCAACAACAACAGCAGCACACACGGCTGGGATGTAAGTTAAAATAGATCCAAACCTGCCCAATCCAGGCTTATGGCTTGTTAATAAAATGCCTGGATTGTGTGTCTTTTATACGGGCTGGGCTAGTGAGAATGAATACTTCTTTTTACACTCCTTTCTTTAGATGCTCCAAAATCTCTCCTGCCTTCCCACTGCTTTGTAGCTTCAAGTTCAAACCTCTTTCAGGACTCTCTGGGCAATGCCAGGCAACTTGCCCTTTCCTGAATATTCCTGGCCGTTTTAACCCCCTTGATTTTGCACACATCGGATTCACAATGATACAAGGAGGTCGTACTAGGTGGCCCTGCATCTTTAGGGGCCCTTTCCAATGCTGGGCATGTGCTCCAGGACTCCAGAGGAAGGCGCCAGCGCAGCGAGGAGCCCGGAAGCATTGCTGTACCCTACCTGATGGTGCTCGGACCTCTGCACCCTACCTGGTGGTGCTCAGGTGAGGTTGGCTGGCTGCCAGAACCATTTCCCCATTTGTCCCAACCTCAGTGACAGTCTGTCCCTGGTCACAATTATAAGCAGGTAGATTCAACCTCTGACTCCAGGAAACATGAAAATGTATTAACAGATCTAGTCCCTTGCACTACCATAACTCAGACTCTAGAGCCATCTCACAGTTGTGTCTCCCTCTGGGACCCCAACTCCCAGAAGTCCTCTGGACAGGATACACTGAACAAGAAAGTACAGATGAAGTTAGAAAGGATCAACTGATGTGAAATAAGAAGAAACTTCCAGACTGTACAGACTTCTCTTACTCAGGCCACAGGAAAGGCTTTATTTGCTCAATCTCTGTATAAAAATATCACATTATAGAATTAGAATCAGAAGCCAGGGACTGAGGAGATAGCTTATTTACACCCACATAGTCTGGGCACAGCAACACACATCTGTAATCCCAAAACTGGGGAGGAGAGGTTGGGGACAGATGGATCCTCAGTTCTGGCTATCTGGTCAACCAAGCTAACCAGTCAATGAGCTCCAGGAACAGTGAGAGATCCCTCTGCTGCCCTCCCCACACCCCCCAACAGTGAAGAAAAGCAACTGAGGGAGGAGGCACCTGGCCTTGACCTTTGGTCTCCACACCACTAACAACATCAGTATGCTATCCTGGAATTCATGATGCTGGCGATATTTATCAGATTTTGATAAGTTATAACTCTACCTACTTTTAAAATTGCCATGTTGAATTCTTTGGAACCTTGGAAAGGGTCACTTCACCAAGGCATCACTTCCTTGTTCCGGTGAGACAGTGGTCCTCTGGAGAGCCCCATTGAAGGGCTCACTATGTGGGAGGCTTGGAGCTGAGCCTGGACCTTCTGTGTCTGCCCTTCAGTCTTCTCTGGAGCCCCGTGATGCCTGTATTATTGTTACACTCATTTTATAAACAAGAAAGCTGAGACTTCTAGAGGCTAAGTAATTTGTTTGATGTCGTAGCTAGGTAAAGGAGAGCATAGGGCTTCTTTCCTCTTCCTCCTCCTCCTCCTCCTCCTCCTCTTTCATCCATGGTTTCACTACTACTACTGTACATTCCTGAATAGCCTGGAATTTGCTGTGTAGACCAAGCTGGCTTTGAACTCACAAATATTCACCTACCTAAGTCAGAACATTCGATCACCTCTTCAAAGCACTATAGAGTCTATTTATCATAAGACACGGCTAACAAACATTGCCTGAAATAGTATTCCTTGTGTCAAGGGTTTCATCACGGTGGCCAAAGGCTTCATCCTGTTAGTCCTTTGGTTGTTGTGTTGTCTTTTAGGTCTGTTCTTGGTGTTTGGTGGAGGCTTTTCCCAAAGCACCAAGTTACTTTACAACTTCGGTCTCTGAGGAGAATGTGTTTGGGTCAGGAGGACTTCACTGGGAGTGTCCTGTGGCTGCTCTGACAATGGGGTAGAATTATGCACAGCTTCTTTCCAGCCCTGTTGTGCTTGCTCATAGTTATGTTATGTCTGGCTTCACCTCTGTCTGGGGCTCACTTTCCTCCCCAAGGAGAGGGCCCGGCGGAGCAATGAGTCACAAGTAGCTCATCGCTGTCTTTCGACCTTTGTCAGGGGGACCCACAGATGCTTACAAGGTTTCCTCATTGTAATTGGTCTTACATAAGAGATCAGAGTAAGGGCTGTGAATCACTTGGAAATGACGAACAACTGCCTCAGGCAGGGAAAGAGCTGTATCATATGTGTGGCTTTACTAAACCTGAAGGATTTGCTTCACCTACACACCCAGAGGTATAATGACAGGGTGTCACACTTTTAGAAGTGTCATGCCTACTCAGCATTTCACTTGGTGATCATTTAAAAAATAACACCACTGCTTTATTAAGACAGAATTTACATATTTACAGGTTAGTGCTACCAAAATCACCACTAATGTCAGAACATTTCCTACCAGTGTGAAGTTCTCTACACAATACTCCACTAGCCCCATCAGCCATTACTCTACTTTCTGTCTTTATAAATGGGCTTATTCTAAATATTTACCATTAATGAAATTGTAAGACATGTGGCTGGATTTTTTTCTTGTCTTCAATACTTTAGCATATCCCATGTCCTGCACTGCATTCTTTTTCATTACAAAGTAATACTCCATTTTGTGGACATACCACATGGCTAATGATGTTGGGCATCTTTTTCACATACTTGTTGACCATTTGAATATCCTCTCTGGAGGGATGTCTAAATTCTTTGCCTATTTTACATTCAGCTACTTGGCCTTTTACTGTTACTATATAAGAACTCTGCACATTCTGGATAATATTTTGCAATATTTTGTCTGATTGCATGAATTCACCTTTTTGGTGAAGAAAGCACAAGTATTTAATGTCACTGAAGTCCAACTTATCTGTGTTTATTCTTTTGTTGCTCATGGTTTTATTTGTACATCTGGGACATTATTGCCCAATTCAGGATCAAAGATTTACTTTTTTTTCCCTTTCCTAAAAGTTTTATAGTTTTACCTCTTCTGTTTAGATCTTTGCATTACTTATTGTGTTTGATCTGAAATAGAGATTCCATTTATTCTTGCATGGCAACATCTGGTTATTTCGACATCATTTATTGAAAATACATTTTTTTCCTTAGTCAAACTATCAGGCATCAATACTAAAGACTATAGATGAACGTTCATACCATTCTATGAGCCCAGACATCTGTGTGTACAATATCTATAGGTACAATTGCTATGATGTTTTTACTACTATGGCTTTGTAATACATTTTAACAGGGCTCCTTGTTGGGAGCCATCCAGCAAGGTTTTTGTGTGTGTGAGGAGGGTGGACCTAACATTTTAATATGAATTTTACAATCATGAAGTTTCTGTAACAACAACAACAACAATAATAATAATAATAATAATAATAATAATAATAAATGAGGAATAAACAAAGCTAATGGGACTTTGTAGGTCAGTGGTTGCATACCCACCATCATCTCAATAATAGTGGATTATCCATGAAGATGGGACAGCTGGCATGTACTCAGGTCTCTTCATTTTCCTCAGCATTTCTTTATAGTTTTCTTCATATGTTTTGTATTTGTGTATGTGTGAAATTTATTACTAAATATTCTTTTGATACTCTCATAACTATTTCCATAACTTCATTTTTGGGTTGTTGGCTGCCAGTACATGAAATCATAGCTAACTGATTTTGGTCATTGCTCTTGTGTCCTGAAAACTCACTCAGCATGCTCATTCACTCCAGCCATAGTTTGTAGCAACATCTTCCAGAATGTTCTGAGCTCAAGGCCATGCCTCTTACAGGCAGCAGTTCTGCTGCTGCTTCTTTGCTAGACTGAATGATTTTTATATCCTTTTCTTAGCCAGTGGTCCTGGCTTAATGGGAATTTTCAGTTTAGCTTCTGATAGTGAAATGAATTTGAAGTTTTCTTTTTTTCACAAGCGAAAAAGTCAGAGCTACCTCATTCATGGTGAAAGGAGAGAACAAGCTCCCGATAGCTTTCCTTTGACCACCACACGTGCACTATGACCCGTGCACATGACACATGTACAATGACATGTGCATCATGACCCATGCACCATGACCCTTGCACCATGACTCTTGTACCATGACCCTTGCATCATGACCCGTGCACCATGACCCTTGCACCATGACACATGCCTTCATATACAGAAACTCAAGAATATCTAGGTCTTCAACATCTTGCAAATAAATCTATTTGTTGATATTCCTGTCTCCTCACCCCCAAATGAAGCCATGTGTGTGAACTCAAGGAAGAGTACTTTAAAAAAGAAAATTCCATTCTTAGGTACTGCCTAGTGTCCTGTCAATCAGAAATCATCTAGCACTCTCTCTACCACTCTAAACAACTGATATAAAGGGCAGGAAAACATGGAAGTAATCTAAACAAATAATTTCAGGTTGCTCTTCATTTATATTCTCCATCTGTTGGTGTCTTGATTAGTTTTATGTCAACTTAACACATGCTGGAGTCATCTTGGAATGGTGAATCTCAATTGAGAAAATACCCCCATAAGATCTGCCTATAGGCAGGACTGTAGGGCATTGTCTTGATTAGTATGGGAGAGCTCAGCTCACTAGGGACAGTACCACCCTTGGGCAGGTGGTCCTGGATGGTATAATAAGAAAGCAGGCTGAACAAGCCATGGACAGCAAGGTAGTGAACAGCATTCTTCCATGGCCTCTGCATCAGTGCTGGCCTCTAGGCTCTTGCCTTGAGTTTTTGCCTTGACTTCCCTTAGTGATGGACTGTGATCTGGAAATGCAAGCCAAGCAGACCTTGTCCTCCTGGGTGTCTTTTGGTCATGGTGCTTTATCACAGCAATGGAAACCCTAGCAAAGACAGCTGGGTTATAGCTATGTGATTTTCTTCTTCATCCTCTTCACTCTGGTTTGGGATAGCTGATAACTTTTCTTCCTGTGTTTTCATCCATGTCAATTTGGAAAATAAATGTTCCATGTTTGAAGGCCTCATTTGTTGTCAGGCCTTGGCTGTGTATGAGTTGCTTCGTCTCTTTATTACCTGCCCAGTCTAGAGAATTTCAAGTGTCAACATAAATCTAATTTTAATTTTCTCTCAATAAGAACTGAAAAATATGTCTAATTATAAATGAGGCTGCAGACTACATCAGGAGAATATTCTGTTCCTGATTTAAAAAAAAACACAAGTCGGGAATTATTTTTGGATCTACTCTATGGTGGGGACATAGAGGTACAGTAATGGGGAAAAAAGCACATTGTGAGAACAGCCCTGAGTTCTGGTCCTTCTTCTATAGCTAGCTGACTATGTGGCCTTCACAAGTGGTCCCTTGAGCTCTCTGAGCCTGAAATGAACAGATGAGTTCTAAATGGAAAGTGTTGTATTGGGTCAGGCATAGTAAACCTCACCTTTAATCCCAGCACTCAGTAGGCAGAAGCAGGCACATTCTTGTGAGGTCAAGATATGCATAGCACTTCCCAGACCATCCAGGGGTATACAGAGGCACCCTGTCCAAAAAGAAAGGAACAGAAGAGAAAAGAAGAGTAAAGAAAAGAAAAATGCTGTGTGCAAGCTGACTAAAGTGGAAGCTATAGGAAGCACTCTACCAGGGCTTGAAGCTAATAGCTCTTGAAGGAAGATATGCTTTGCACTGTCGAAATCCCATCTACCAGCTTGTATGGTATTTCCTTCAAGGAACATAGCAATAGAGGATTTATATGCAGAAGTTACTGTTAAGGTGTGTATTCTAGGAAGGATTGGTTTTCCTAGATAATTCTCAAAATCCTTTTCTGCTCATTTATTTTATTTTTCATCATGTGTGTATGTATGAATCTATGTGTGCAACTGAGTACAGGTTTCTGTGGAGGCCAGAGAGGGTGTCAGACCCTGTAGAGTTAGAGTTCTAGGTGAGCCACCCTAAACTTGGGTCCTCTGGAAGAGCGACAAGCACTTTTAACTGTGGCGCCATCGCTCCAGTATCCCCTCCCTTGAGAATTCTTAAGAATTATAATGTCACTCATTTTTTTCTTTTCTTTTTATTGGGTATTTATTTCATTTACATTTCCAATGCTTTCCCAAAAGTCCCCCACATGCTCCCCGACCCACCCACTCCCACTTCTTGGCCCTGGCGTTCCCCTGTACTGAGGCATATAAAGTTTGCATGACTAATGGGCCTCTCTTTCCACTGATGGCCGACTAGGCCATCTTCTGATTCATATGCAGCTAGAGACAAGAGCTCTGGGGTACTGCTTAGTTCATATTGTTGTTCCACCTATAGGGTTGCAGATCCCTTTAGCTCCTTGGGTACTTTCTCTAGCTCCTCCATTGGGGGCCCTGTGGTCCATCCACTAGCTGATTGTGAGCATCCACTTCTGTGTTTGCTAGGCCCCGGCATAGTCTCACAAGAGACAGCTCTATCTGGGTCCTTTCAGCAAATCTTGCTAGTGTATGCAATGGTGTCAGCATTTGGAAGCTGATTATGGGATGGATCCCCGGATATGGCAGTCTCTAGATGGTCCATCCTTTCGTCACAGCTCCAAACTTTGTCTCTGCAACTCCTTCCATGGGTATTTTGTTCCCAATTCTAAGGGGCAAAGTGTCCACAATACAGATGAGTGTTGCTCCGCTTACTTCAATGGCTATTTTTCTTATAAGAGCTAATAATGATGTCATGCTATTGACATCATAAAGACTCGGTGACTCTTGCTTACTATCATGTCTGTGCCTGTTGTGCCCAGTCAAGGTACCCTCACCAGAATCCAGGGGCATCTGGAGCCATGGTTCATGAGTCAGCACCAAGGCCTATGAGAAACCAGGGCAGACCTCTTGTTCATACACTTCTCTGGTTAGTCTCAATCTTATCCCCAGTATGATATAAACTATTTCATTATTGTCACATTGACATGAGTTTTCAGGAAATATTTTGGTATTCTGAATATCAAGTTCCAATCTTTGTGTGATTTATCATTAAATACTTTGACAAGAAAAAAAAAGAATTATAATGTCTCTGAGAAAAAAAGCAGTACAAATACATAATCTCCTGAAGGTTGAAATATATTGACCAATATTACATTTGTTCATTTTGTTTTGTTTTCCTTGCAGTGCTAGAGCTCAAACTCAGGCATTTTCTCATGCTAGGCAAACTCTTTCCTACTGAGCTATCCACACTCGGTGCATGTATTTGCGTTTTGATGCTTTGATTAGGATGGAGTGAGGCAGGAGCAGTAAGATCTAGCAAAGGTCTCCTAGCTGTGGGCACACAGCCATTGTTAATGTATTACCATTAACAATATCCCCACTTGTCAGGTCTAGTGCTTTTCTAAGTATCATCACAAAAAAATAATTTATAAGACTCTTTGTCTTTTCTTAAGCCTTCCATTCTAGAAAGTCACTCCCACAATCATAATGAAAACACTCTTGTTTCTGTGCCCACTCACCTAAGGTTTTTTGTTGTTTGTTTGTTTGTAGTAAAGCCATTTTAAACCCCTGTCCAGTCAAATGTCTTGGTCCATTTTTTGCCTTAGTTAAAAAAAAAAAATCTGTTCTCACTCATCCTAAACCCACTTTTATCATGCTCTGTCCAAGGGTTTATGTGTGGAATTGTATCTCAGAGCCTTGGCACGGTGTCCTTAGGCTCCTTCACAGAGGTAGAAACTGACATTCTGGGAGCAGAGAAGCAGCGGTGTGAGAGTTGAACCTAAGTCTGTTGTCATCTGCAGGCTGCCATCATTGAGCCGTGTGTGTGTGTGTGTGTGTAATCTGCATTTGATCTACAAGAGAGGCAATCTGTGGTTTGCATTTGAGTCTGAAAATGCTGCTGAGAGTAAGAGAACTGAATCACTTTGAATCTTGACATTGGCATAGCATGTTCTCTCCGTCCATCCTTGGACCCTTTCTTTAGGAAATGGGACAGAGGGAAGTTTCCATCTCAGGGAGGCATGGTGAGGGTTAGGAGCAGTGCCTCTTGTCACCTCCAGGGTTAATGTCATGATGATCATCACTGACCACTTCTAACATCACCAGCACCTTCTTTGAGACCAAGAAGGGTTTCCCACAGAGCTTCTGGCCTCCACCTCCTCAGCACCTCCCAGTGGCCATAACTTGTCCTATTACCAGTCTCTACTTTCAGTGGTCTGGGTCTGTCTCTAGTTGCACTCATTTCTCAGAGATGGATTTTTTTCTTTGTAATTTCAGTGAACACCACATCTTCAAGGATTTTATGTTTTCAGTGTGGAAGCACATCATTTTTTATTTGGATGTCTGAGAAACTGAAGAGCTGTGTGCTCACCTCTGAAATGCTCAGACTTGGAACGGGAAGCTGTGGGGGGAGTCGGTGTCTAGGTCTCAGCTTTGCAAAAACTCACAGGATGCACTGCCCTCTCAGCCTTCCTAACCTCTCCAGTTGGCAGAACAATAATGGGGTTTTGAGATTCTTATGCAGACGCAAAACTTCTGTTTAAGCCTTGGTAGCCAAACATTGACTCCATTTATATATCATAATAGCTGGAAACTTTGAAATATTGAGAACTGTATAGGAAACATGTTTCTAGAGTTAAGAATAAATTTTCCTCCCATTACTGAAAAAGATGATATTCTTTCTGTCTTTCCCCAACTATTTTGGCAGAAGAACCAATTTTCTAAAAAGTTAATCCACATAACCTATAAAATTGAAGCTTCTAAGGTTGAGGCAGGAATGTAGGGCTGGCCCTACCCTGAGGTCCCATCCCCTCTGCCCCTTCTGCTCCCTCTGTCCCCTCTGCCCCCTCTCCTTGCTGTCTGCCCACCCCACACACAGTGACTTGCTGAGGCTTAAGATCATAGCTGCATGCTGTGACACAATGTTTTAGACCAACCCCTTGTCATTTAGAGCATTTCTAAAGTTTTCTTTTTTAAACAGCTCTGCAACAAATACCTGGGGGCTAGTCTTGGCTCTGTATAAATGCGTGTTTATTTCTTTTGGACAATTTTAGAGGAGCAAAAATTCTACATTAAAATATATACACACTTAAGGCTTTTTAAAAATCAAGTTTGCAAAAAAAAATTTTCTTTTAGAAAGTCTGCACAAATGAACCTAATTCTGGGTGCTTTTATTACAAATAAAATATTAGTCAAAAGTTTTGGTAAATGGCAAAACTAGAAAATTTAAAATAAAAGCCAGGAATCATTAAATAGAGTAAGAGAGATAAGACTGCTATACAATGTCTTCCTCCTCGTCCCTCTTTCTCCTCCTCCCCCCCAGTCCCTCCTCTTCCCCTCCCTTCTCTTCCTCCACCTCCATTCTTCTCCCCCACCCCCCCAGGACGTGTCTTTCCCTCCCCAAAGCATTTGATTCTTTAATGCTTGCACGGAACTTGAAAACAAAGGCCTTACCTTCAAAGAGCGTATATTTAAGAAAAGCAACGTGGTAAATTGTGGAGAAATGTATGCTAATTTCTGTGTACCTGGCTGTGGGCACAGTCTGACACAGCAAACACTCTGGAAACAGGATGTTCAAGGGCTAAGCTGGCCCTAATGATGGAGGCACTTCCTAGAGCACTGAAGGACAGATAGCATTGTAACATGGCAGCAGTAAAGGCCCATTAAAGGAAACGATTTCCTTCTGGTCAAGAAGATAAAATCGGTGGCCTGGGTGGAGACCTAACCTTCTAGTTGAGCAGGGTCAATGGCTTGGCTAAGGGACCAAGCCCCTTCTCCCCAGAGATCAGGTCCACCTCCAGGAAAGTGGGCTCACCTTAAGTCATGCTTAAGAGAGAGGCAGAACCATTTCCCCTTAATGTTACTCTGTAAATTTCCTTCTCAGAACTCTCACTCCCCCGTGGGGTCTCTTAAGAATGAAGCTACGTGCTTCTTAAAGTTTACTTTAAGTGTAACTTTTCATTGTCTTCCGTCTTTTTCTCTAAGCGTGCCTTTCTTAACACTTCGGACTTCCTTCCGAGGTGTCCCTCTTCACCATTCTGCTGTGTGTCTGACCTCCATGCCTGCTTAACAACCTTTTTGTTCTTCTCTTCTCTGTTCTCCTCCTTTGGGCAGTTGCTACAATTTACAATTTCCCTTCTCTGGCATTTTTTTTTTTAAACACTGATAAAATTGTCTTGAACTTCTTTTTGAGTCTATTCTTAATTATATTTATGGTTGAAACCAGGAACCTTAAGAAGGAACCCACATCTCCCCAATATCATCTGGTAACCATGAAGGGACTCCCCAAAATTTCTGACAAAAATCTGACTACAAAATATAGGCTTACCTGCCACACTGACATACAAACTTGTGTGTCCCCGTGGTTGTTGGGTGCTACATCAGTGTAATGGGAAGACCCTGAGGGAGCCATCCAGGAGACCCTTCTCCATGTCACCTCTGCCTGTCTTGCTCCTGGTCATTTGCCTCATCGCTAGTCCTTGAACCCTCGAGACGCACAGAAGTAGGGCCAGTCATGTCACACAGGTAGAGGAGCCACAAGGGACATAACAGGGAAGCGGGTATCACCTTCAATTTGGGTAAGGTCTTCCCTCCTTTTTTCTTCTAAAAAAGAAAATGGCTTCATTTCTCCTGAATGTTCTTTCGTTCTTTGCGTTGATTATAGCTTTAAATCAGCAAGGTCTCTCTGCAGAAAGCAGCAAATAAGAGCACTAGGTAGTAGAAGTAGTGGGTACATAGCAATGCTGTCATTTTTATTTGTCCTTTTTTAATAGGTCTCTGAGGGCCTTTAAGTTAGCATTGTATATAAATCTGAAAGGTCCTTTAAAGGGAATTAATGCTTTTTCAGTAGATAATTTCCTCAAAAGGGACTCATCCACCACTGCCTTCTATGCCATAGATCAGAGCCACTTACATTTTCTCCACTCCTGAGGAATGTTTACGTGACCCTGGAAATAAGTATAAAATATTTACTGGTGATAAATCCTAAGGAAATTTACTTTGAAATAATCGCTTTATACACAACTTTGCCATTTCTGAAAGATGAGAAGAAAGCTGTGTGGAGCAGACTGGCTACCCTTGCTTATCTCTCCACAAAGAATGAGATCTCACCTGAATATTTTACACGGCAGGACACAGAGCTTCTTTCCTGTTACTTCGGAGTTGGTTGATATTTTGATTTCATAACCATCAATTCTGAGGGTGCCACTTTGCATAAATACATAGTACAAAGTGGGAGAAGTACATTGAGGCCATTTCTGAAATTTCTTGGATCTCTCTCATAAATCAAGCCAAGATTCACTTAGTGACTTTTTAAAAACTGAAACTTAAGTCTCAAACAGCAACAAATGCACACACACACACAAACACACACACATGCGTGCGCGCTCTTTGAAAATTTTATGCAATGTCTTGTGATCATAATGGCCTCCATTAAACTCCTTAAGTTGCCTTAGATCCATTCTAACCCCCACCTCAATTTTAGTCTGAAACCAGGACCTCACTGATGGGGTCTCTCGAACTTAATAACATACAGTCCACCAGCTTACATCTGCCTTTCTAAGAGTCTGTGTTCTGTGTGCACAGTAGTATCCTTCGAGAACCTCTGAGACAGATGCCCCACCCTCCCAGCTACTCTGACATGGGATGGGAGATACATGTTCGAAGGTTTTAGTGCCTCTCTGATGTCATATTTTTTCTAAGAATTGGACCACAGATAAAGTAAGTTAGGAGAAATAGAGATTGGAGAATAAACATTTTCTCTATTGTAAGCATGACTGATCAAGGCGTGATTGCTCATACCTGAGAATCCAACATTCAGGAGGATTGCCAGGACTACTAGGCCGGCCTGGGTTCCATAGTGAGTTCCAGAGTTTCCTAGACTACTGCATGGGACCCTGCTTTAAATAAATAAGCAAGCTAACAAACAAATGGATACCTGTTTCATGCTCCTAAATTAAAATCTAATTAGTTGGGCAAGATCTGAGCCTTTTTAATATTAATGTATCTGGAAGAAGGCCAAATACTAGAGCAAGGCCATGGGTGGTCAGGGAAGAGGTGCTGTGCAGGTAAGATCTGCTTGTCTTAAGCAATGCTGCCTCACTAGGCCATGGCTACGTAGCAAGAATGTTTAGGAGCAATCATGCCAAGCTAAGTTGTTGATGTTTTACAAAAAGGCCACTCTTCTTCCTGTGGATCAAGCACCTAATTACTTCATTTGTCTGGGATCTCGTTGTAGAACTCATTACTAAATCTATTAGGATGTAGAGGGCATCGAGATGATTTAGCTGCCTTATAAATGCCTCTGCGTTCTCTAGTAATTCCCATCGTATGTTAAATGCTTCAGTGTGACAGAGAGATGTAACTTATCAATGTGACTGAGAATGACTTTGGAAACATCTTTTTTTTTCCTTTTTTTTAAGAGGAGAAAAGAGCTATGGAAAGAACCTTAAACCCCACAATTAATATTTTACTATAGAGGCGCTAAACCTGTTCTCATTCAAGCCCTTGATTGCTTTATTAGAAGTAATTGCTTATCCCAGTTTAAGAAAATTGGCTGAGACAAGCTACTTACTTTCGTGTCTCACTCATAGAAACCTTCTATTAAGTATTTTCAATACAATTTTTAACTCTTAAGGTTAAGCCCGTTAGACTCCCATACAGAAGAAAGAGGTATGTTCTTATAATGGCAATCCATTACTCTTATTAAAAATATCATTCCTACCAATGTCAACTGGTCTTTTGGTACCTAATGATCTTGACAAAAACAAATCCAGCCATGTGGATTTGGAATCAGGGGAGAATGGGGTCATTTGTCTGTGGTGCCTTGGGAGAGACATTTTCTTTTTCCATTTTCTTCCTCAGTTTTCTTATTACAATTACTGTTTGGTTCATTATGACAACCCTCATCATTATGACATTTCAGGCTCACAAGCTGGGAGAAGATTAATGGCAAAAGAAAGTATAGTGTTTGGCATTAGAGCTACATCTAGCTGTTAATATAACTGAGTGGAAATACCTGAAATCCATTCGTAAGATTTATGCTTGTTCTGGAGAAAGTGGTAGAGGTAGAAAATGTTAAGATGTACAACCTCAGGTGTTGGCGTGTACCATGTGCATTTCAATCATCCATTCTTTCTTTCTTCTGATCAACAAGCCTTGAGCATCAATTATGTGTTCATGTTGTGTGCTAAATTTGAACTAAATACTACTAGTAAGATCCAGGCTGATAGGGGCATGGGATGATAGGAACACTGGAGCCTTTGTGAATGGGAAACTATTCACCAGGGTTTGCCCACCCTGAAGACTAGAATCTTAATTCTTGTCATCTAGTGGAACCTATGTCAATGAGAATGATAAATAGAATTTTTTTCTCTGCCTCTGTTCTTGTACCTCTGTCCTTGTCCTCCTTCTTAACCCTGTGGTGTGTGTGTGTGTGTGTGTGTGTGTGTGTGTGTGTGTGTGTGCATGCAATGTGCCAGAAGTTGGCATTGGATGTCTGTACTGGCTAGTTTTGTGTCAACTTGACACAGCTGGAGTTATCACAGAGAAAGGAGCTTCAGTTGAGGAAATGCCTCCACGAGATCCACCTGTAAGGCATTTTCTCAATTAGTGATCAAGTGGGGAAGGGCCCCTTGTGGGTGGTGCTATTTCTGGGCTGGTAGTCTTGGCTCTATAAGAGAGCAGGCTGAGCAAGCCAGGGGAAGCAAGCCAGTAAAGAACATCCCTCCATGGCCTCTGCATCAGCTCCTGCTCCCTGACCTGCTCAAGTTCCAGTCCAGACTTCTTTCAGTGATGAACAGCAATGTGAAAATGGAAGCTGAATAAACCCTTTCCTCCCCAACTTGCTTCTTAGTCATGATGTTTGTGCAGGAATAGAAACCCTGAATGAGACAATGTCTTTCTCAGTCCCTTGTCCATTTCAGGGTCTCTCACTGAACCTAGAGCTGACTGCTTCTGCTGGCTTTCTAACCCACAAGCCTTAGGGATCCTCCCGTCTCCCCCTCTCAGTACGGAGATTCTCAGTATGCACAACTGCCCTGCCTGCCTCTCCGCGTGGGTGCTGGAGAGCTAAAGTGAGGGCCTCATTTTTAGACTGCAAACACCTTCTTCCCTGAGCTATCTCTCCAGTCCCTCCCTCACCAGAGATTCTTTTATACAGACCTTTGTTGCGAATAATTCAATCAATGCAGGAGAGAAATGTAGATTCATTGACTCATTGTATAGTAAATAAAAAAATAAAGGCTACATAGTTTGACATAAGCCTCCATTTCCTTTTGCCGGAGAATGGCTTGCTGTAACTAAGATGAAAATTCTGGTCACATTGCCTCATTTTCCCCCATGGTACTGAGTAGCTGACCTCTGGTGTACTTGGAGATTTCCCCTTGATGCTGAGGGGGACCTGCTCCGTGACTCTAGGGAGTTAAGCTTTGTTTCTGGACCTTGGAGGGCTGCTCTAGGTCTTGTTTATGTTAGTTCTCCAAATGTACTTTCTGTGAATTTTTCTTCTTAGCCCCATGGCTTTGGGTGGAGAAAAAAAAAAAACTTAAAAAACAAAAAAGAGTCATTTCCTGCTTGGATGTCTAAGTGTAAAAGCTTTGTCATTGCTCAGTGTGAGGGGCCTACTGCAGCTCTGCAGGGTTGTTTAACATATACTGGGGTAGAAACGGGTTGGGAGTGGCTCAGAGGTGTAGTTGCTTAGTCACCTTATTCAACAGACTACAGTCAGCATAGTAGGCAGGAGATGCAAGGCATATTAAAGAGCAGAGTTCCAGTCCCCAAGGAGCTTACAGTCTGATGAGAGCTTTGATAGAAGCCCATATCTATGATCAGCAGTATTGTAGTCAGGAGTCCTGTCTGTTAGCAAGGAGAGAGAGAGAAAGAGAGAGAGACAGAGAGAAAGAGAGAGAGACAGAGAGAGCGATAAAGAGACAGAGACACAAAGAGAGACACAGAGAGACAGAGAGATAGAGAAACAGAAAGACAGAGAGACAGAGAAAGAGTGTGTGTGTTATGGAAGCATGTGATCACATCTTTGATAGCAGTATGCAGGTAGCAGATGAAGGTGCCATGTGGTCAGCGAAAGGGTATATAATCCAGGAAGGTTGACAGCATATGACATTTTTGCTAGATAGTATAATTTTTCAGATAGTTGATTATACCCTAAGATGTTTGTGTCTCTATATTAAGGAACTGGGAAATACCGTACTATGTTTGTCAAGGGAGCATCCTGTTGTTCTATTTCGTTAGCCCTCAAAATATGAAATATCCTAGGGGATATTTAGGAAATATTCCCTGTAAAGATCTTAGCAGATCTGATGCTGCAAATATGGCTGTAAGCCAGGGAAGTAGGAAGCAGAAGCAGTATGCACAAAGGCGGGGAGAGAAAGGCAGGGGTGGGACACTGGATGCTTTATGAAAGGGCCGGGGCTGGGAGGAATGGGGATGAGGCAGGGGAGCAGTGGCTGGGGGTGGCCATGGAGAGAGAACCTTATTGGTGAATGAGGAGGCCAGACACTGTTCTGGAAGGCATGAGAGAAGATGAGATAATATGGGTCTTTGAACGGTAACGAGACACAATCAGATTTCCAGGGAATGAAATGAAGAAACCAGGCTGGAGGCAAGGAGAGCAAAGGGGAGGCTATTGTGCCCAGGGCTGTGAATATAGTGCCTTGGATTTAGACGAGTGCAATGGGAAGACTGGGAAGGAACGAATGGTTCATTAGACAGGTAGTTGATTAGATGGGATTTGGTGGCTGGACCACGGAGGCATGAGGAACATGTAAAAATCACCTCTCCTTGACTACCAGCCTTTCATGAGCTCAGGTTGGTTTTTACATGAAAATGAAAAAAAAAGCTATATGTGGTATAAGATATTGAATGTAGGACCTCACACAGAGTAGGTCAAAGTTCTACCACCATGACATACCTTAACCCAATAATTACTTTTAGATAAATATATCTGACATGTTTAGTTTTGACTATCAACTTGACACACTGTAAATCACCTGGGAAAGGAAACTTGGTGAGGAATTATCTATATTAGGCTGGCCAGTGGGAACCTTTCTAGGAGATTTTCTTCACTGGGTTCACAGAGGTGGGAAGAGCCACCTTGAATGTAAACAGTACTGTTCTCATGGCTGGACCCTGAACTGAGTGAAGAGGAGAGAGTGAGCTGATGATTGACACACGTGTATGAAGTCAGTGAGCACTTACATCATGCACAAGTGCGTTGGTCTCTGCTCGCAACTGGGAGTGTGCTATGAGAATCTTCCTCAAGCCCATATAGCTGCGAGCCCTCTGCTATGACAGACTGAAAGCTAGGATTGTGAGGTAACATAGATCCTTTCTCACATACATTTTTGTCTGGGTATTGAATCTTACTTAGCAACAGGAAGGAAAACTATAAAAAACCAAAATACAAAATGATGTAGAGACAACACAGGCCTTCCCTTCAAATTGCCACCATGAAGAGTAACTTCTATCTTAGATGTCCCACAGGGCAAATTCTTTGAGACTCTCTATGCCAAGGAGATTATGTGGGCTCATCTATCAACTGTTGTGGTGTTTGGGCCCTGCCATCCTTTGGAACTGGTCCCTTGTTAGCTGGGAGCAGCCCTCACCTATGATCAGCTGTACTGTAGTCAAGAAGTCCTGCCTGTTATCACTCCAGCCTAGAGTTAGAGACCCACGAGTCTGCTGGCAGAGCTACTTTGCTTGTGGTTTGACCATGTTTGTTATAGTTTCCAAGGAGAGAAAACTTGCAAAAGACAACAATAACAACAACAACAAAATACTAAACAATCTTATTTCAGGCACTGTGTGTGTGTGTGTGTGTGTGTATGTGTGTGTAAGTGTATATGTTTGTAAGTGTATATGTTTGTGTGTGCATATGTGTGTGTACATGTGTGTGTGTGTATAAGTGTTTGTGTATGTGTGTGTAAGTGTATATGTTTGTAAGTGTATATGTTTGTGTGTGCATATGTGTGTGTGTGTGTATGTGTATAAGTGTTTGTGTATGTGTGTGTGTAAGTGTATATGTTTGTATGTGCATATGTTTGTGTGTGCATATGTGTGTGTGTGTGTGTGCATGTGTGTGCATGTGTGTGTGTGGCTTCTGCTTCTTCCTCAGTAGGAGATCTGTGTGCATACTAAATCACAGTAAATTCTGAGAAGCAAGACGCTATGTGAACTATGATCTCTTTCAATTAGAGAGGACACTGTGCTGGCCTGAAGGCTGGGAGCTGTCTCCAGCTTCTCTTCCACACATCTGGCCTGTTTTCTGTTTTCTTCTTCTTGGTTTATTGTTGGACATTGTTTCATACATACATCAAATAGGCTAATGAATGAATACACAACAACTTCATGGACAGAAAGAAAAAAAATCCCTGTTATTTTAATCCATTTAAACCATCTCTTAATATATATGTATACATATACATAGTACAGCTGAGTATACACACACACACAAACACATGTACACACATAGACACACACATACAGTGCCCGAAATAAGATTGTTTAGTTTTTGTTGGTGGTGTGGGTTTTTGTTGTTGTTGTTTGCAAGTTTTTTCTCCTTTGAAACTATAACAAACATACCACAAGCAAAGTCAAAAATAAGACAAAGGAAACTCTGACGTTTACTTTGGTCACTTATTATCATTAAAAATGACTGACTCTGAACAATATATACAAAACTCTAAAATGTGAATAAAAAATGAAAGCTTTTCTTTTAATGTACTTTTAAGAAAAACAAAGCTGACCCTCACCCCCTGGCAAATCCCCAACATGGCATTACTGGCGTGGTGGGAGGTGACTGCTGTCTGTGGTCGCACTGCCCATTCTGTGCCCTGTGGCCTGCTTCTCTGCTTGAAGGTGACCACGGTTAGAATGTGAAACCGGAAGTGGAGAGTGACAAGGTCGAGAAACAGCCATGACCTTAGCTTTCCTTTCTTGCCATGTGGCCATCCTCCTGAGTCTTCTGTTTCCCGGCGTCGATATTCTCATCCTCTTCAGCTGCCTCAGTCTCCCCAGCTTCGTTCCCATCCTCTTCCTCACCCTCACCTTCTTCCACCTCTTTTTTCTCCCCACTTCTCCTCTTCTTCCTCTACCTCACTGTTTGCCTCCTGTTCCCCATTTTCCTCATCAGCATTCCCACTGCAATTTCTCCATACTCTGTCTCCTCACAGCCTCCTTCTCCTTGGAGGCCTGGGTAGCAATCGCCTAGCTGTGTGCACACGTGTGTGTGACACCGTGGAGCACACCAGTGATCTGATCCAGGGGAGAGAGAGAGAGAGAGAGAGAGAGAGAGAGAGAGAGAGAGAGAGAGAGAGAGAGAGAGAGAGAGGAGAGAGTGTTAGTTTAAGGAACCTGATCAGCAAACTCTCGGGGGTCAAGAAGGCTGCGATGGAGACAGCAACAAGTAGATAGCCAGAATCGGAATAATGTGAAGATGGCTTTTTGGAGCAGCTAACCAGTGGACTCTGGTCTGTTTTTAACATCAGCCTCCTCCTACCGACAGTACAGACTAACTCATCAACTACTATCTGTTTACCTTCATCACACCCAAACCATCATATCTACCCTCTTCTGTAGAACTTTAGATTTTTCTCTTACTATTGATCAATGTCTGTCTCTTCATTGAGACTGTTCTATCTAAATCCCGCTGTGGTATTCTGTCCTCAAAACAAGGATTGCACCTCCTCTGCTTCTAAGCCTCAGTATCCCTGGGGCTGCTGGTTAAGTTCCTGATGTGCCCATCCTGCATTTCTGAGTCAAGAGAAGAGAGCCACAACCTAGGAATCAGCATTTTGATAGCAGCTCCCTCCTTCAGCACCCTAGCAGCTCTAGTGGTTTGTA
Source organism: Mus musculus (assembly GCF_000001635.26). Classification (NCBI taxonomy): domain Eukaryota; kingdom Metazoa; phylum Chordata; class Mammalia; order Rodentia; family Muridae; genus Mus; species Mus musculus. The sequence continues at coordinate 103,370,487 of NC_000079.6, read as the reverse complement.
TATGCTCGGCCCAGGGAGTGGCACTATTGGAGTAGGTGTGGTCCTTTGGAGTAGGTGTGTCACTGTGAGCATGGGCTTTAAGACCCTCATCCTAGCTGCCTGGAAACTAGTATTTTGCTAGCAGCCTTCAGATGAAGATGTAGAACTCTCATCTCCTCCTGCACCATGCCTACCTAGATGCTGCCATGCTCCCACCTTGGTGATAATGGACTGAACCTCTGAACCTGTAAGCCAGCCCAAACTAAATGCTGTCCTTTATAAGAGTTGCCTTGGTCATGGTATCTGTTCACAGCAGTGAAACCCTAACCCAGACAGCAGACTTTGAGCAGCCCCATACTCTGCTACTGCAGAGCAGCACTGTTCTCCGGCTGTGAGACCCAGGCTTGGCCGATTCACCCCTGCTCTATCTGTGCCTCGGAAGAAGTCACTCCAATTCCCTGGGCTTGGATTAACTTTTCCTTTTCCTCTTTTATCCCTTATTCTTTTAGATGGAGTTTCATTATATATCCCCAAGTTGGCAATGTATAGCCAGACCTCCCTTGAGTGCATTTATGACTTTCTCTTCACACCAGAATTGCAGGCATATACAACCAAGCCTGAATTTTTTTTTATTTTTTGAGAATTTCATACATAAATATAATGCACCATGATCAAATCCACCTCCAATTTCTCCCCATCCACCCACCACTGTTCCTTACCAATTTCATATATTCTTTAAAAAAAAAAACAACCAAAAACAACAACAACAAAAGAACAACCCTAGTCTGCTTAGTGTACATTGATTGCTGTGGAACCATGTATTGAGTAACCTCTCAGAAACTGCAACTCAGGGTCTTGTGCATGCTGGCAACCACTCTGCCAATCCCACCACCCTCCACCCCACTTCTTCATTCTAAGCCCAGAGGAACAGGGGACAGACATAGGCAGATATTGCACTTGAGTTCCTAAACTTCCTTGCAGGAATATCTTTCTGCTTTACCATCCGAGTGCACAAACTGCTTTTTCTCTTTCTGCTACCCGGGCTCTTGAAGACACTCAGTGAGAAGAGCAGGAGCAAGCAGATGGCTGCTGCCCCCTCGCATCCCTCCAAGCTGCATCTTTACCAGTTTGTCCCTCCCACCAGCTCTCACCGAGTCTTTCTAATGAGTGTCCCAAGGGCTTGGCTTTCTCCCCAGATGTCAGACCCAGCCACTTCTCCCACATTTTAGCATGTGAAGTCATTGTGAGCTCACAGAAAAATTAAAACCCAAAAGAAAGAAATCGGCTCTCTTCCCCCGAGCGTCCAGGCTCAGTGCTGTTATGCATGGCCGTTTCTGTCCTTTCTGTTAGGCTGCCTCATCTTCCCCCTGAGTTACTCTTTCAGATGCTCCAGAGTTCTTGCTTTCATGTCCTGCTCCCACAAGGACCCTTTCTCGTCTCTCTCTTTACTCTTCCTCTCTACAATGCACTTCTACAGCTGAAAAATTAGTACTGAGAACAGATTGATACATTCTCAGTGGTACACACGTGCATCTACACAATTGAATTTATCTCTGAGATATATGTTTTTGAGAAGAAATATGAAACTTGCCAGAATCGAAATGGAATCACTCAGATTTTCCCCAGCAGAAAAAATAAATAAATAAATCTGAGAGGCTGTAAAAGCAGGGCCCATACATATGGTGACCTAATAGAAACTATCCCAAAGACTCTTCTCAAACCCCAGCCTTGCTCGTAGGGTGCCACAACCTTTCCACAAAGTACTTTGACAAGGATGTGTGCCCACATCCATCTTACTGCAGACTGATGTCACTCTTGCTAGTATCATCATAGCCAAGGATCATTGCTTCAAGACAGTTGATGTCACACTCCTCATCTTTATCCCTAAGTCTTGCTCTTGCTTCACCTTTGGATGTACTCACAGACTCCATGGTGTGTATTCCCACTGCTACCTTCTGCAACTTCCAAACAGCACCATTATTGGTTGCAGGAATCTCTCAGCTTGTTTGGTTTAAACATATATGTATACACATATGTAATCACATATTATAGTTAGTATAATTTATATTTATATAATATATTATATATTTATTTTATATATTATAGATGTGTATATATATACACACACACACATATATACCTGGCAAGTCATTATTTATTTAATCTTCATCCGTTATATTTTCTAACATCCATTATGTTTTCTGTATCACAAACAGTGCTGACATAGCTCTGTTTATATATTATCTACATATTATATATATAAACAAATATATAAATATATGTGCACATATGTATCTATGTATAAACAATATATAATATATAACACATAAGTGTGTATGTGTGTGTGTATATATATATATTATATATATATTTAAACAAACTAATTTTCAAATGAGAAGGGGCAGAGTTACTATGTAATTTGATCTATTCTAGAAATTGTGCACTAGGTAATTATTGTAGGAGGAAAGAGGTCAAGGCCTGTTGTGAAGGTGACGCAGGTGAAGAAAGGAGAGTTTACAGTCAACTAAAAGAGCAGCTCTACTGCCTGGATTACTCACATGGGCCAATGTGGTAACAAGTGTCCTTTCAAGAGAGAGACAAGGGAGACGTAACTATGTAGCAGTCATAATAATGGTTAGAGTGTCATGAAGAAAGGGTCACTAGCCAAGGCATGCAGGGTTGCCTCCAGATGTTAGACAAAAGAGGAGGGAATTAGTTCCACGCTAGAGTCTCCAGGAGATACAAGTCTTGCAGGTGGCGTTTTGTAGGTCAGCAAAGGTGATTTGGGGCATCTGGTCTCTCAAAGTAAGTGTGTCCCATCTGCAGCCTTCATGGTGATTTGTCATCGGCACAGGAAGGAACATATACACTCATGCATCCACGAATGAGAACAGTGATGCTGGAGCGGCATCCCTGGAGAAATCTAGGAGCGCTTCTGCCCCTGCAAAGTTGTCCTTGAGAGGTCTATATACGCATCGGATGCTGCACTGAGTTCACTGAGGTCTGTGCTGTTTGCTCAGCAGGGCCAGAAGCAAGAAGTACTGGACAGAGTAGCCAACAGTAGCAGCTCACTGCCCACCTCTCCAGATGAATGTATGCTTCTGCAAGCCACAGAGACTTGCAGAAATTAAGAAATGGCATTTTGCCTTTCCCGTTATGAATCATACTGAGAATTAGATCAGTTTGGGGAAGAGTCCCCTGGAATCCATTATTTCCAGCTTAACTGATCACCATATTCCAGCCAGGGTTCCTATGGGCTTTTATAGGTTCTCACTGGCCCCTTCCCATGTAACATCATGACAAGAGCATTGGCCTGTATCGTTGGACATTCTTCCAAACTAATTTAGTGGAACTCCTGGCCGTCATTATTTATTTAACCTTCATCCATTATGTTTTCTAGCTTTTTGTATCACAAACAGTGCTGAAGTAGCTCTGTGAATACAAATGTCTGTCAGGGCCTGTGGCACTTCCTGGGAGTGGATTCCTAGAAAGGGAATTATTCAGTTAAAGGAAGTGATCTTGATACTTCCTGCCAAACTGCTTTCTTGACTGACTCTATTTGCGTTCATTCTTAATAACACTGGCTGCATCCAGCATTAGACACTATGTTTTTGGTCTTTTCAATGGAGAACTGTTGGACAGTTTCTGACTTTCCTTGCTGCAGTGGAATTTGGGATGAGGCAAGTTTGACACTGGTCTCCTCTGGAAACACACTTGTCCCCCTCTGCACCTTCAGAAGGCACATTTTAGTGGAGGAGATTCTAATGAAGAATATAGCTTTTATACAGTTGGCGCCATAGCGAACAATGTTGCTTAAGAATTAAATACATTCCCAGCCACACCCATCCCCAGTTGACCCACAAAATCTGTCCTTTTTCCTTCCCAGAGAAGTCCATTTCTGTGAGCCCTACTTGTTACTTAGCCTCTCTGGGTCTGTGAACTGCAGCATGATTATCCTTACTTAGTAGCTAATATCCATTTGAAACAGAGGAGAGGATCTGGAGGAGAGAGGGGGCATGAGAAGAGTGGGGGAGGGGAAGTGTAATGTATGAGAGAAGAATAAATTTTAAAAAATAATAAAAATAAAAAATTTAGAAAGAATTAAATAGATTCTTGATGAATAATTTGCACACAAGGAAGACTTCTGTTTCAGGTCAGATATGGATAAAAAAGAGAGAGCAAGCAAAGAGAGAGCAAGCAAAGAGACTGTTTTCAGGTATAGTTAGCAGGTCTCAGGCAGAATCACAATTAGCATTTACTCTGCTGGAACTTTCTACCTCGCTTAAGACGTGTCAAACTACTTGTGTTGTATCTGAAACTAGATTCAGCATTTTAGGCATGGGAAATTCGCAATCTTTGGTTTATCGCTGAAACACACTAAGTTGTTCCTCACCATCGTGGGTATCTTAATTAATAAGAATCATTTTACCACTTGGAACTTTAAAATCATCTTTTTGATTCTCGTTTTTTACTGCAATAGAGATGGAAATAAAACACAGGCATGCAATGCTGATTCGAACCAAGGAGGACAGCTTTCACAACTCAGAGTTCCATGCAGAGTGATTAAGCAGTCCATGCTGCGTGTATCCCCAAATTTATATTTCTGTTGAAATGTAATGGTTAGATGGATAAGCAGTAATTGCTACACTGAGAACAGAAATTAATACTGACTTATCTCTTCTCCAAAGTGCAAGGTGTATTTTATATACAATCTCAGAATGCTAATAAAACAAATCTAGTTTCCGTTTCTCAGAATTAGAGAAGCCTGCATTTCTGATGACTACTTAAAAAAAAAAAAAGCAGAACAAAACAAAACAACCCAACCTATTTTAGAGTTATCAGGCTGACTGGGTTCTTTAGGGGATGTCTGCATTAAGTGAGCCAAAATACACACACGGCCATGTAGCACATAGGAGTGGTAAGGGAGGTGGCGGAATTACCAGGGGGTCCCTAAATCAGTACTGTCAGCAACATTTTGCTACTGATCATAAATTCAAATTTTCATCTGAGACCTGAGGGTTAGGAGCTCAGAGGACAGGGCAGGGCAGTGTGTGTTTTAATAAAGCCCTGATGCTCCCTAAATGTATTTAAGAACTACATCGCCTTCTTTTACAAATGGGGGAGTGAAGCCCAGAGACGTTAATTATCATTCCCCAAAGCAGCAGAGAAGTCATTGGCATGGCAGAGCTGGGACTCCTCGTTGCTAGACAACTTCAGCAGTCTTGCTACAGCAAGCTGCCTTCCCGAGATACCAAGCAAGGATGACAGTATGGTTAGCATGCTCTGGCCTAACAATGAAGCAAGATCTCTGGGAATTTATTTTAGGAAGGAATGTTTAATATGTCAAGAAGCCACTTCTGGGACACTCATCCTTCATGATCTGGATAAACTAAGTCCCTGGACTCCATAGTTAAATCTGAAGCATTTGGGAGAGTTCTTGATTGTGATCGTAAAAGATGCAGGACTGTCTGAGTCAACCCCACCCAGATAGCTGTCATGGGAAACCTAAAACTGTAACTTTACACCTTTGAGAGGATTGCCATGTTCAAATGGCCTTAATCTCTGCCAGCAGGGACAAGCATCAGGAAATTTTACCCAATTGCATCTGCACAATCTACCCCAATGATCTGAAAAGAGACATTTATTTAGTTCAAAAGAGAAACTCTTTACCATAACAGCAATTGAAAAATAATTTTGAGAAACTCATTTTTATGGCATGTGAAGAATTTCAAGGATGGTTAAAAAAAAAAAAAAGATGTACTTTTTAGCTCGTGATGACCTTATTAAGCGATTAAGTATCTCTTTATTTAATCAAGTTATATTTAACCAGATGGAAGGAGGCATTTAGACATTTATTTGATTGAATCCCTTTCAAAGTCAGCAAGGACACCTCAAGTCTTAAAAGGATCAAGGAAGTGATATCTCACTTTCCATGGTAGTTCCTCGTTCAGCAAGAAGTCACTGATCCGTGTGGCACTGTCTTTGCTAAAATGGAGATCTATGTGTACAATGTAAACATAAGTCACAGGTGTGCAAGGCACTGGGATGCCATCTGTGTCTACTGGCATCTTAAGAAAAGCTTATCGCAGATAGCCACAGAATTTTCATGTAAACTCAAATTCCCATCCAAGCAATCCCAGCATGCTACTGGAAAATCAGCAGGAGGCAGAGAACACTACACCAGCACAGGCTAAAAGAAATAGTGTGAGCCTCATATTCAATGTCAGATTTCCTAGTGATCACACTAGAGAAGTAAAACGAGGTGAGATGTAACTTTACTAACACTTTAAGCTAGTTTACAGCAAAAATATTCTTTCAACATGCAACCAATATTGAAAAAGAAAAAAAAACTACTCATGAGATTTTATATGTTTAAACTGACTTCTACAGTCAAGCATATGTTTTATATATAAATGTGTCTTGTCTTAACAATGCACTTTCCAGCATTCATTTAGCTACATGTAGTTAGTGACTTGAGCTTCACATGCCACAGGGATAGACTCTCCATCTGCTGGATATGATTTTAGATGTCCCCTTAGCCCATTTCCACCTCAGTCCCACTTTCGAGTTGGAAGGACTGGAGTTAACACAGGATACACCAAGACCAACACACAGCACTAAGGAGATTTGTTTGCCCCAGAGAGACCGAGGGCAGGGAATAAGAGACAAAGGTAGGAAATAGAGGATGAGAGAGACGGAAAAGGAAGTGAGGGAAAGGGAGATAGGGTATTTGCCCCAGAGGGACAAAGGACTCTCTCTGGAGACAAGACAGACACGGTCCGTAGGCAAATAGCAGTTTATAAAGGGAAAGGGAGAAGCCCTGTTTTAGGATGAGGTGTTAAATTTTATTGGGGAGGTTAATAATAGTAATTAAAGGGGGACTTTTGATTGATGACCTTTAATACTTTGAGAGCTCGACCTTGGGTGGGGGTGGGGGTGCGGTAGCTTCAGGAATGTAATCCAACAGTTCTAGGAAGGAAGAGAAGGGTAGAAGGTAAAACCTGTTGGCGCCATGTTTGCCCTGCTCAGGCTTGCCAGAGCCCTTCACCAGCCATCAGACTTCCTGTCTGATCTCCACAGACGACTCGGAATGCCATGCTCTTTTGTGTCCTGCTCCACTCCCATTTCCTGCTCCTTCTCTCCCTGGATCCCCAGGCCTTAAATACCAGCCTATGTTGATGACTCTTACATTTCCATTTCTACGGAGACTGCTCTCCTCGGTGCCAGATCTTTATATCCAATTACATATTCAAGCTCTGTCTAACGGACGCCGAAAGTAACTACGGTTGAAATGAACCCTGACTGCTGAACCTTAACAACACCATCTTATTTTCCTCTAATAAGGCCCTACTCATGGCAGGAAATGGCAATAACACTTACCTGCCTTAAATGTCTGTCTTGTGCCCAGTCTACATCTAATCTACCAGATGACTTTGTGACTGTATGTACGCATATTCTTCTCTACTTCCACAGTTGTAGCACATCCTCATAACATATCCTCAACACCACTGCTTTTCTGGTGCCTCACAGTAATGATCTCTGTGATGGCTATTCCTGGTTCTCAACATGACTACATCTGCAATGAACTACAGGCCACCTGTGATCCTGATCTTGAGGCTGGAAGACACAGGATTCTGACCCAGATCTTGACGTGAAGATCTTTAGGCATGGCGGCTATGAAAAGCTTAGGTCCAGGCAAGATGGTACACACCTTTAATCCCAGGAAACTGAAGCAAGCAGATCTCCAAGTTCAAGGCCATCCTGGGACAAGGAAGTTCCAGACCCAGTATGATGGCACAGACCTTTAATCTGGGCTACACCTTCTGCTGGAGGCCTACAGAATGACATTAGAAGAAGGAAGATTCGCTCTTCTTGACCTGCTTGCACTTTCTTGGCTGTACATCTGTTGGAACCTACTTCTTCAGGACTCCAGTTTATACAGAAGACCAGCTGAAACAACTAGCCTTGTAGGACTGAGCAACTACTAGATTTTGTTTTTTTGACTTCCTATTCACAACTGCCCATTATTGGATTAGTTGTACTATAGACTATAAGTCATTATAATACATCCCCTTAATATATAGAGACATTCCATAAGTTCTGTGGCTCTAGAGAACCCTAATACAGTCTCCTAAATAACTCTCCTTGCCCGTTATTTATTTACCATCTAGGAAGAGATTAGATTTCAAATCATAAAACATGTCACCTGTTTCTTCTGCTCATGGCTCCTCCATCAGTGATAAGGACAAGAGAGCATGTTCGTCATCATTAGTTATGAGGAGATGCAGACTAAGCTCACAGTGAGCTATACAGCAGAATGGCTGCTATAAATAAGACATGCAACAGTCAATGTTGGTGTGTCATAGGAAATGAGAACCTTCAGACACTGCTGTTGTAACTGTAACAGTGCAGTGACCTTCAGAAATAATTTGGCAGTTTCTTAACTGTTAAACATAAAACCACTGGACAATTCAGCAATTCTGCTTCTTGATATCTATCTGAGAGGCATGGCGGGGAACCTGCCTCCATAACAACCAGCCCACAGCTCTCATAACAGCATTGGCCATGAGAGACACACTCTAACTGTTCATGAGTATGTAGTTGATAAATAAACCATGGTGTATACGCACAACAGGACACTACCTAGTGACAGAAAGGAGTAACTGATGCCTGCTACAGAAATACCAAGGGAAAGAAACCAGAGGCCAAAGGCCTTGTGCTGTTTGCATCCATCCATTTATAGACATTTCCATTGAATAAAGAAGACATGATACTGAGAGGAGACTTATGGTGATTGCTGCACTCTTCAAATTATGTGTGTGTATGTGTGTGTGTGTGTGTGTGTATACATTATATATGTATACATGTACACACACATATGTGTGTATGTATACACATATGTATATACATACATATATAAACATTGAATTTCACACTTTCAATGGTTGATTTATTGGATTAAATATGAATAATATACCCCAATAAAGACTGCAAAAAGCACCCCAACCTTCATCACTCATAACTAAACCACAATTCCTTAGCATGACCCATCACATGATTTACGATTGGCCCTCCTTTCTAATAACCTGTTCTTCAGCCAAAAGCAGTGTGTCTTCCTTCCAGCCTTCCAACACACACAGTCTGTTCCTGAGGTGAGAGGCTTGCTCTGGAGCTGAGCTCAGTCCTCTCACACATCCTCAGGGGCCCGCCTTCTTCTCAGCATTCAATTTGCAGTTAGCGGACTTTAAGCAAATCTCTCCCAGCCCAAGCCCAAATCATCTTCTGCAACTTCCCAGCTGTTGCCCTCTTCCTAAACCTCTTTCTGAAGGTTACCAGTGCTTAAAGATGCTTCTCTGCTCACATGTTCACCACTGATCACCCTGGCCTGCCCTGTGTCCCCATTGAGAGCCTTACCAGAGTTTAAAATACCATGTTCTGAACAGCGAGTCCTATAACCAGGAAGTTCTCAGGAGCCAGGCTGACTGGTTAACTTGTTGAATGTTCTTGGCTGTTTTATTTCATTTTCTGAACCACAAACAAGTCTTCTGTTAGGGAAACAGATTAAATTATATCCTTACCCCGCAGGACTGTTTCTGAGGCGCTTTCGAGAAAGCTCTTTGTACACAAAGCTGGCTGTGACTATTTTATGAGATTACCTCAGGATTCCTTTAGAACATCCTTCTGTTTACATGTTTTAGGGTCAAGAGAATTCTGCAAATGAATGGCTGAGTGGTACACTGTGTACCAAGGTGAGGAAGGCCAAGTGTGCACAGCAACTGTCCTTGTGTGGCAACGAAGAAGCCAGTGCCCTGCCATAAGTAGGACAGGAAATGTCCTGTCTCCCCACCCCTCCCCTTGAACTCCACAAGAGTGAGTGAAGAGAGTCTCATGAGACCTCCTAGGGAGCCTTGATCACTCTCCTCTGGAGTCAGCAGGGATCTGCAGAGCTCAGTGTCTCAGCTCTTGGGTTTTGGTTGCTGAGAAGGAGAAAGGATGGACCAGCCATGAGTATATAATTCCAGAGTTCCAAGCAGAGGAAACTGTCTTCCAAAGCGTGTTCACTTTGAAGAACTTGTTAATGGACACCAGAGGTTATCTGCTATGCTGGCACACCTTCAGTTGCTGAATACGAACGCTGAATACGAAGCCTTCCTGCTTCTCTCTCTCTCTTTTCCTTCTTTCCTTCCTCTTTGTCTTCTTCTCTCCCCTCTCCTTTACATGTAAGTCTTTAGAAACATCATCAAGTGCTGTTAGGAATTCTTTCAAAAGCAACAGAAGTCTTTCTTTCAAACCAAAACGATTAACCGAGTGGCTCAGTCATTTAAACTCTAATTGTAAATTCTTTTAAGCGATGATTTTTTTCTCCCCCTTGCTCTTAAAACTGACTTCCAAATTGAATATTGGTGCTTCCAGGAATGGAATATACTGCTCAATATTTTTTTTCCTTAAAATTTTGGAGAGGAGCCAAGAAGATGGTTCAGTGGGTAAAGCACTTGCTGGGGACCCGAGTCTGATCCCCAGAATTTCACACGAAGCCACATAGGGTAGCACTTACCTCCTATCCTGATGCACTCATAGCAAGATGGGAGGTGCAGACAGGAGCCTCTCAGGCAGCCAATAGCATGGCTGGCCTGTTAAACACAGCAGCCAACAACCAAGAGACCCTGACTCAAGCATAGCGAAGGTGAAGACAAACACCCAAGGTGGTCCTTTGACCACCACACATCAACTATGGCAAAGCATGCCTGACATTCACACACACACAAGGGCACACATATGAATCATACACACACTAATATTTTCTTTTAATTTATTTTTGAAGAGATTTTCTAGGGTTTGTTATCATCCAGTATTTTTAATCCTGGGGCCAAAATCGGTTCCCATTCTTTATAGATTCTCTCTCTCTGTTTCTCTGTCAATCTCTCTCTGTCTCTCTCTCTGTCTCTCTCTGTGTGTGTCTTTCTCTGTCTCTCTGTCAATCTCTCTGTCTCTCTCACTGTATGTGTCTCTCTCTGTCTCTCTCTCTTTGTTCTTTTTGGGTTTTTTTTTTTGTTTTTTGTTTTTTGTTTTTTGTTTTTTGTTTGAGACAGGGTTTTTCTGTTTAGCCCTGGCTGTCCTGGAACTCACTTTGTAGACCAGGCTGGCCTTGAACTCAGAAATCCACCTGCCTCTGCCTCCCGAGTGCTGGGATTAAAGGCGTGCGCCACCACGCCCGGCTCTCTCTTTGTTCTTAATGTCTAATATTTTACTAACATATGTCTATTTCAAGCTGTCTAGAAGGTTTTTTTTTTTTTTTTGAGATTTCAGATCTTTGAATCTTCTTTCATACAATCTGATCACATTTACAGGCGTGTCCAAAGGAGATGAAGGACAACATCAGTGCCAGCACTATGTCACACAGGAACTTCCTCATATTCTTTAACAGTTCATAAACAGTGTTCCATTTCACCAAAGTTACAAAAGTTTCCCCAGTTTCCTTTAGCAAGCTGAGGCTCACTCTTCATTTGTCAATGTGCATAGAAGCTGCTTATAGCATAGCAAGGTGGTAAGCTATTTTTTTAAGCCATAAATGGTTTGAGTCATCTATTTTGTCCTGAAATGCTATCTGTAGTTAACTGCATTGCTTATAAATGGTCATAATAAATTCAGCATGAGAGAATATTACAGAAAGGACAGCAGCGGAAGCATTAGCATTATCTAATATTTATCTATGTTATCAACAGAACACAGCAGTGAAACATTTAAATGCATATCAGTGGGTACCATGTCTAAAAATTACTATAGTACCTATTTAGTGTAGTGGATATTTTTCTTAAAGAGTGCTTGCTGTAACTAGAACAGCATCATATGTGATTTAGTACAGTTAATTCTTACTGATTAAATAATGTATTTATGTACTGAAGATAGTGAAAGGAGACAGGTAATTTTTTTTTTCTTTTTCTATTTTTTGCTTCATTGTGATCCCAGCTTTAACACTTAAATGAAGATTCCGAAGGATCATGACATGTCATTATTTAAGTGAGATGGGCATCAACATATTTAAAAGACAGTATTTGTAGTACCAAAACAGCAAGATGGCATCAGATACATAAAATGCTACTGGCCTGTGACTCAGTTGGAGCCAGAGTCCAAAACGGTGGCCCTCATTTACAGTCATGGTGATTACTCAACTTCAAAGAGAATTGCCCACATTTAGGGTTTTCCTCTACAAGTCATCTGTAAAGCATTATGAAACAGAAAGAACAACAAATGCAATTGCTAAATATTTTTTTTACAAGAGGTGCAAAACAGTAATTTCTAACATTAAACTGCCATTTACAGTAGATTTTTGTACACCTGCAGAGACTCAGTAATGATGGGGGAAATGCCCAAGGCAAATGGTCTCCAAGAAGATATTTACACAACGTGAAATCAACTGTACCGTAGATACCCAGGGAAAATTATCTTACGTTATTATGAAATCGAACAAATATGATATAGAATCATCATACAGAAAACCTGTAGGACTCCATTCCAAGCCTAAGCAAAAAGGAATCCCTCAGCTCCTTCTGCCCACTCATCCGCCATCTTCCTGTTACAAAGAATGAATGTCTAGATTACTCCTGCCCACCAGCAAATAAAGTGCGCAGTCCATGGCAGACCATAGAATAATGCAACAGGAAAATCCCCCTTTTGTATTATCATTTAAAAAATAAAGTACAAACAACAGAAATAAAACAAACATTGAAGAGAATTCGGTGATTCTCTGCATCTTGAAAAAAAAGAGGCAAAGCACGGGGTGCCTTGCTTGACGGGTTACTCATCTTAGTACACGTATCCTTCGTTGTAGGGGTGAGGGTTGCAGCAGCCCCCTTCAGGCATGTAGGTCATGCTCTCATCAAAGTGAGACAGAGGAACTGTGTCCTCTTCGTTGATGTGACGTTCCATGTCCGTCTTCAGCAGTGGGCGCTGGTTATCCGGAAAGGCCATAGAGAAAAGGGCTTCCGGGTCACACACAAATTTGTACACGTATCTTTCTCCAGCCACCTTTTGCATGATTCCCTTCTCATAATAATAGCGGAGAGAACGACTAAGTTTGTCATAGTTCATCGCCGGCCTGTTCTTCTGAATGCCCCAACGCCGGGCCACCTCTTCGGGCTCAATCAGTTTAAATTCCATGCCTCGTCCAGTCCAGGCAATGAAATGAGAATTTGAAGGGTCATCCAGAAGAGCTACCAAAAACTGCCAGAGCTGGAGGGATCCTCGCCACTGGTACATGGGTCCTTCCCGGTACATTCCAGGCTCTTGCTTAATGTCCCCATCGAACTTCTCCGGGACCACACAGGTGTCATCATAGAACTGCCTGGGACCCTTCTCAAACATGCAGCCTTCTGTTCTGCTTGGATGAGCCAGGAAGCCTTCTTGCCTCATATAAATGGAGTGGCAGCTAGGCACTTCTGAGTCATATGCAAAATCTCTGGGTTCCTGTTTGATCATCAAAGGAGGGGGGAAGCTTTGGCTGGCTGCACCGCCAACCATGGTGGTATGTTCATAGACTGGGTCGTGGTACTCCTGCTTAAAGCCTTGTGGTGGGAAGGGGATGTTTGGCTCAGACATCTGGCGTTGGTACATAGGACGCCCTTCCCTTGGCATTGTCGGCAAAGGAGGAAAAGAATTACAGGGTTCAGAAAGCTGGCGGCGAAATCTGTGGTCCATGGGGTAGGTGCTGTCTGGTATGGACTGAGAAGGAGGGAGGTGAGCTGGGAAGGCCCGGTCAGGTTTCGGAGTATGAGCTGTGTTTGGAGATGCATGGTGTAGTGGGGACACTGGAGTGCTGGATGGTGTCGGGGGATTGGAGGGCCTCATTCCCACTTGTGGCTTCTGATCATAGGCACTGACATTGCACAGGCACTTTTCTCCATAGCTGAATTTAAAGGGCTGCTCTTGACTGCAAGCAGACCCGAGTTCTGAACATGGGCTGTGGGGTTCTTTCTTGATTTTCAGTGGGAGGCCATGAAAAGCCACTAAAAACAGAACAAACATATAACTTTCAGCCTGATAGTCTGGAACAAACTGCTCATCATTGTCAGGTACCTGAGCTTCAGCAAGCCATGTTTCTTGTAACTGACTCAGATCTTGAAAGAGTTCTTCTGAATCATGAGCCAGATCTCTGTTAATGAATTTTCTTTTCCTGACATTTGTTGGTTTCTCGGTACAGTTTCTCCCACGCTGACTGTTGGTGACCACGTAAGGCACTTGCTGGTCATAAAATCCATCCATTCTGCTCCTCTTCGCAAATATTAGCTCAGTGTTTTATATTTTGAGCATTTAGCTGGAGATTTCCTCGGGATCTGTCTAGAAGTTTTTGGTTGCTTACAATCTGAAAACATAGACCTGGGAGTTTTATCCTCCTCCTCTTCATCCTCCTTCTCCTCCTCTTCCTCCTCTTCGTCCTCTTCTTCCTTCCCCTCTCCTCCCCCTCCTCATTATTATTATTATCCCTGTTGTTGTTTTAAAGTTTGGCCTTACCTTTTTAATGTTCTCCCACTGTAGAATTTTTCCCAAGCCATTCTTTCATCCTTAGTAATAAATGGCACAGTGTTGCTTCCTTTTAGAGTGAGGGCTGGGAGGGAGGAGAGAGAATCGAGGTAAGAGGTGGGAGGTTCTTGCTTTGGATCTGAGGCTGACACCTGCCTGCCTTGCATGCGTTTTCTCGGACAGACGTTGAGAGGAACAGTGACTTGTTTTGGATGTGAACCTCAAACAGCGTTCCTGCTTTCTAGGGCCACATCTTCTGCTTCGGTTTCCTTTATTGTGTTTGGACTTTACTTTCTGTGAATATTTATGACTGACTTTAAATGCTAGCATTCTATTCTAATAGCCTATTATTTTGCAGTAAGAAAGTAAATGCAGTTATCAAAAGTATGATGAGGTCTAAATTTCCATCTCATGGGTCTTTGGAAAAGATGGCTCCCTTATTGAGACTGCAGGTAGGTAACATTTTTCTTTTTACTGATTGATTAAAATTAATCAATTTAAATAATTAATTCAATTTAAATTTTATATTAAAAAGTATATGATATATGTGTGTGTATTTTGATCAAGTTTGCCTTCTCCATTACCCATCTTGGTGCCTCCTCCCCTCCCACTGACTCCTCTCATCCCTCAGATACTCCTGCTTGTGTGTGTGTGTGTATGTGTGTGTGTGTGTGTGTGTGTGTAATCTTTATATCTTGATTCCATACATGAGAGAAAACATACTGCTCGTGCCTGCTCTCCCAGTGCCCTCTCTCATTGCCTCCCTCCTTTCTCTTGAGAGGTAGGAACCTTTAAAACATACTGTTAGGCTCCTTAGACTTAGCCTCATGTCAGAAACACTTCCGTATGCATTAAACGTTTCAATGGAAAGAGAGACTGTGAAAGAAAGTGGTTGCACTCCTTGAGTTCATAGTCCTGGGAACCAGTCAAAGAAATAACAATGTTCCAGCCAGAGTAACCAGAGCAGATATGGCTAATAGATTTCAACTTGAATTGAAACAAGTGATGGATTGGGGTTGCGTAAGACAGCTGTGTTGGAAAGGATTTTGAGGCCACATCTGGGTTCACTGGACAAAATGTGATTAATGATGTCTGTTCTGGTTGTGAGAGGAGCTGGTGGTGGCAGCCATGCCACACATTTGTAATCCCCAAATAAGATCCTCTGATGAATAGAACCATTCATCCACGAGGTTTCCAGATTGTAGGCAAAAGATTACAACATAGCCCAACAGCATGGAGATAGGATGCAAATACTATTTGGGCTGATTTTATTCTGCTTCAAGCCAGAATAATTTTCAGACTTGCCCGAGCCAATAAGTTGGAAAATAAAGTATGCCATATCTGCACTCCACTTGGTTTAAACTTAAACACATGACTATAATACATTCCAGTGCAGACACAAATAGGATGTTACATAGAAAATGGTATGTTAGCTGCCCAAATTATCATTCCAATATAAATCTAACTGTGTCCTAGATGGTAGACTTGGGTTCTTTTCACTTGCTTTATTTTATGCCTCTGTTCAGTCAACAGAGAGGGATACAAAGATGAGAGCAATATTACTTACATTATCTCTACCAAAGATAAATAAATAAGAAAATGCCTCCGTAAGATCAGGCTGCAAGCAAGCCTGTGGGTGCATTCTCTTAATTAGTGATCAAAAGGGGAGGACCCACTCCACTGTGGGTGGAGCCATTCCTAGGCTGTTGGTCTTGCATTCTATAAGAAAGCATGCTGAGCAAGCCACAGAGAGCAAGGCAGTAAGCAGCACCCCTCTATCAGCTTCTGCTTCCAGGTTCCTGGGCTGTTTGAGTTCCTGTCCTGACTTTCTTCAATAACAAGCAGTGGTGTGGAAGTACAGATGAAATAAATCCTTTCCTCCCCAAATTGCTTTGGTCATGGTACTTCATTACAGCAGTGATACCCCAAACTAAGACAATAATACCATTACTTTAGTGCAGAACCTTCTAGAATGTTTTCTGTGTACATATGTAAAGTTACTGACATACTGTTCCCCATTGGTTCTAGCTACACTTATTACGTTTGATATTTAGACATTAATAAATATAACTTCACGATAATATCACATAGATAAGCAATGTTCCATTGTGTGCATTTGCCATTATTGATAAAATCAAGTCTCACAATTTTTATGCCTTGGGATTATAAGTCACATTTTAAAAAGATATATTTTTGTTTATTATTATTTTAAGGCTTGACGTGTGTATATGTCTGGACCGCTGTGTGGGTTTTCAACGGTGAATGCAGTGTCTATGAAGACCAGAGACAGCATTAGATCCCCTGGGGCTGGGTTATGTGCAGTTGTAAGCCCCCTGTCAAGTGAGGGCTGGGAACTGAGCTCAGATTCTGTGGAAGAGCCATATGCAGTTTTAACAGCTGAGCCATCTCACCCAGTCCCTATTTATCATTATTACTTTTAATTATGTGTCTGTGTGTATGTCTGTGTGTGAGTATGTACAGGTGTCCTTTGAGACCAGAAGTCTCCAGTGTCCTTGGAGCTGGAATTATAGGCAGTCATGAGCCACCTGACATGGGATGCTGATATCTGAACTCTGGTCCTCTGAAAGACCAATACATGCTCTTAACCGCTGAGCCATCTATCCAGAATCCTAGAAATATTTCCACACATCTCTTTAATTTTTAAAATTTGTGTGTTGTGTTGTGTATGTGCGAATGTGTGTTTCTATATGTGCATATGTACATGCTAGTGTGCATGCCCTTGTATGTGAGTGAATGTGGAAGCCAGAGGTTTTTTTTTTAATTTATTTTTTTAATTAGGTATTTTCTTCATTTACATTTCAAATGCTATCCCAAAAGTTCCCCCAGACCCTCCCCCCCATTCCCCTACCTACCCACTCCCACTTCTTGGCTCTGGCGTTATCCCCTACTGAGGCATATAATGTTTGCAAGACCAAGGGGCCTTTCTTCCCAATGATGGCCAACTAAGCCATCTTCTGCTACATATGCAGCTAGAGACACGAGCTCTGGGGGTACTGGTTAGTTCATATTGTTGTTCCACCTATAGGGTTGCAGACCCCTTTAGCTCCTTGGGTACTTTCTCTAGCTCCTCCATTGGGGGCCCTGTGTTCCATTCAATACCTGACTGTGAGCATCCACTTCTGTGTTTGCCAGGCCCCTGCATAGCCTCACAAGAGACAGCTATATCAGGGTCCTTTCAGCAAAATCTTGCTGGTGTATGCAATGGTGTCAGCGTTTGGAGGCTGATTATGGGATGGATCCCCGGGTGTGGCAGTCTCTAGATGGTCCATCCTTTCGTCTCAGCTCCAAACGTTGTCTCTGTAACTCCTTCCATGGGTGTTTTGTTCCCAATTCTAAGAAGGGGCAAAGTGTCCACACTTTGGTCTTTGTTCTTCTTGAGTTTCATGTGTTTTGCAAATTGTATCTTGTATCTTGGGTATTCTAAGTTTCTAAGCCCAGAGTTTTATGTTGGGTGTCATTTTTGGTTCCTTCCTCTACCCTAGCTTTTAGGACAGGCTTTTCACTGAGCCAGGACCTCATTGTTTGCTAGTCTTCCTGGGTAGCAAGCTCTGCAGATCTATTTGTCTCCTTTCGAGATCCTAAGCCCAATGTGAGGGATACGGATGCTAGTCTCCACGTCTGGCTTTTACCCAATGCTAGGGATCCACATCTAGATCTTTATGCTTTTGTGTACTTTATGATGTAGCTGCCTTCATAGTCCCTAACGGGTATCTTTATACCAGAACACTTGTGCATTGACTATTTCCTTAGAATACTGTTCTTAAAATGCATATGATGGATCAGATATATGATTTTAAAAATATTTTAAGGGTTTTTGCTTCCATGTTTGAAGAAAGTATTAATACTATGCTCAGTAGCTCATGAGGAGAGTGATACAGACCACTTCTCTAAATGACGAAGCTGACCTGCCACCCATCCACCCGCCCACCTAAGCTCTCCCCCACTTCCTAATACCATAGTTTCATTATAGTGATCAGTGTTCAAAACTGCAAGAGCCAATTCAGAAGCAGACATTTTATACGGAACCTCGGGAGCAGAACTAAATAATCATGGGACTCCCTTGACTCCTAGGACGAAACAGGATTCCAGCTTCCCCGAGACTGCCGAGCTCTCCAGAGGGATTGGCCATTCTGTTTACCTTCTAGGGTGTGGTCTCATATTGGCAGACCATGCAGACCCCAGAGTTGATTTAACTCATCTCTGCATTCCCTGGCAGGACTGTTGGACATAGAGGCTGTAGACGTTTGAAGGAAGATTGGGTTCTTATTCCATGGCTGAGTGAAAGTTATCAGGAGCTTTGAATCAGTGAATTCTTTGTAGGTCAAAGCCATGGTATTTTATCTAAACACCTTTCCTCTACTCCTCCTTGGGCATATTTATCTTCATCCCAGCCAATCATTTTCCTTTTGCATTGCCTTTGCCTGAAAACAAAATTCCCCTTTGTCATTTCTGACACATGTGCAAGTGTTCAGTGTAGGGTGAAAATAGCTAAATGAAGGACTCATAAATTATAATTAACAGTAGCTAGCCACAGCAGAAACTTAAACCTTAAAATAATCTATACCTATACATTTATGAGTGAAAAGTTGACTCTACATTCTAGAGCTATAGCACAGTCTTTGGGATTACACTCTTAAAGATTTCACTTTCATCATCTGGGGCTGGGTTAAAAACCAGCCAAGGGAATTTCAAAGCAGCTGGCTCAGCACTTCCGTGGGGGGAACACTGAAGACTGTTGGTTCAAATAGTCTGTAGGGTGAGCTTCCAGATACGTGCTGCCTGGCTACAATCAGTGAGAACTGAACTTAGTTTCATACCTAGAAAACTCTGTGTAGCAAGCACACACACACACACACACGCCATACACATACACACATACAAACATATGCACACATACACACATACAAACATATGCACATACATACATGTCAATATATATACATAGACACATAAACATATGCATATAGACACATAAAAATATACACACATGCATACATATAAACATATACATGTACACATAAATAATATACAACTAAAACCACAGACTAAAAAAATGTAATTTTTCAAATTGTATTTGTTTTATAAAAACATCAACAGTTGAATCTTTTTTACAAAATTAATTAAAACATTTCAAAGTAGACAAAACAACACCAAAAACCAACTGGGAAGTTAGGAAGACTTTGGAATGTGTCCCTAGAGCTGTCCCCCTCATATCCCTGTGTGTGGTAGATCTCATTTGGAGAAGAGTTTGCTGTTCAGATGTATCATATCCCTCAGATCATTTGCCGTCACCATACCTTGATGATGATGATGATGATAATGATAATGGTTTATCATTTAGCAAACATGCACAGGGAGAATGCTGGTGCAGCCATAGGACTCGGGCTCTGATCTGGTTTTAGAGTCTGCTGTCCACAGTGACTAGCTCTGGAAGTCATCAGAGTAGACTGCTAACTGTCCCACCACACTAGACAAATGGGAAGGAATTCTTGGCAAGGGTGGCCCTCCAGCCACTGACACATGTAGGTCTCTTTCTATCACTCCACATAGCCAGGGGAAGAATGGCATCACAGAGAGCATCCCTTGGTTCGGCATAGAAGACAGCTTGAGTGTGTTAAGTCCCATAGTTTGGTCTTGAAACTCTTCTATCAATACTGGAGATCAAGTGGGGGCAGTCATATGACATGAGAGGACCGATCACAGAACTCAGCGAGCACTTAAGGCTTTTAGAATTGGTCAACAAAGCCAAACAAACATGCTTTCACCATGGACCATGAGAAGGGACTAAGGAGTCTGACTGGGAGGTTTTATCTGCCACAGTGACCAGAAAAAATTTTGTTTCACAGCCTGGATCAGAGGGGATAATTTGGTTGGCCTTTCATTATTTAAAAAATAACTTAGAATCGGTGGGAATGAAGTGAATTTTCATCTGTGATTTAATCATATACCCTGAGGATAGTTACAGCCTAGGTAATTACCAGCTACTTCAATTACTAGACCCTGCACTTAAAAATTGAAAATTCCCCATAAATAAATATGAGTCCCTTTTCAATACACATGGTCTGTGTTGTATATCGTTCAGAGCTATGGCACAGAGTTATAGACACCATGTTATGGGCATTTCCTAGTTAATTATTCTTTCAAAGTGCAACTTTAAATGACTATTGTCCACTAACTAGATACGTCACAGTAATTTGACCAACTTCTATACTATTTCTGACTTTTATTATAACAATATTTATAATGAACATGTATATGTATATGTATATATACATATATATATATACATATATATATATATATATATATATATATATATATATATATATATAATAAGTTTTGATTACTTTTAGGATAAAAGTCATCCTGGAGCCAACCTGGGAGATTTTATTCTCATCATTTATATTTTAATTCACTTTAAAATTCGATATTATACTCTATGTATGGATTGCTGCTGAGGTTTTTCACTTAGCAAATTGTAGGCATTATTTCAGGACATTAAATATTCATTGAAAAATATGATGAGTTTTTTAGTGGCCACATGAAAACTTACCTTCGAATAAGCCATCATTTCTCCTCTCTCTCTCTCTCTCTCTCTCTCTCTCTCTGTCTCTTCTCTCTCCCCTCTCTCTCCCCTCCTGTCACTCTTTTGTTGACTCTTCTAGTTTCTATCCATTTTCCATTTAAGTAGTACAAATATCCTCTGCCACCATGAATATCCTTATTCATATATCTCATTCAATTAGGAACCCAGAATAGAGCAATGAGTGTTCCCATTCATCACTCGATCCCAGCAATTACCACCAGCACGTGGCCAATCTTGTTTGCCTATAACCTCCAAGTCTCCACTCTCTAGAGGGTTATTATGAGGCACAGAGCCCAGGATGTTTTTGTTTCACAAAGGGCCCGAGGAAAAGGACTACCTGAAGCAGATAACATTATGACTTCTTAATATTGGAAACATCTGATAATCAGTAATTTATTAGGAAAGTGTGAGAGGGTTCACAGGAAGTAGAAAACACTGTTGGGTTCAAGTAAACACATTATACTTAATTTCACTTCAGTGACTTTAGGGTACACCTGGTTGAGAGGGAAAATATCAGCACTGATGCTAATGAAAGACATTTGTGAAGAAAGGCCTGTTTTGTTCTCATAAAATAGTCACCTTCTGAATCTCCAAAAATGACTAGAGAAAGTGCCAAAAAATAACTAGAAGTTATATTTGCTTAATGCATAGCCCACCACTCCATGTGGCGGTGTGTTGTGCTTTTATTGCCAGAAGCAGGTGGGGAGAGAAGAGGTGGCTTAGGAGGAGAGAAACATCCAATATGATTCTCTAGAGATGCAGTAACATGTTGGTTTTCAGTGTGATAGACCATATACCTAGCCAGTTGGACTCAAGTGAGGGACATCAAACTGATCAACACATCCCTTAGAGGTCTGAGTATGCTGTAGAGGAGAGATTAGCACAAACGCTCAGCTTTCTTGTAATCCAGCTCAAGTGTAGGAAACTGAGCTGGTAGACAGCAGCATTGTGATTAAAAGCACTTGTCATCAAGACTGTGACCAGAGCTCAATCCCCAGGACACAAGATGGAAGGAGAGAACAAGTCCTACCTCCATATGTAATTCATGGTATGCCCCCCCCCAACACACACACACACTGAGAGAGAGAAACAGAGACAGAGCCAGAGAGAAGAGAGAGGCAAACACATAAACATAAATACATAAATAAATAAAATACAAAAGAGAATTGCCAGTTTCTTCCTCGTTCACAGCGTCTAGCTTCCTCATAGAGCCCAGGTGTAGCTTTCATTAGTCATCAACTATGTAGTGATTCTTCAGGGGGGTCTGTTGATTTTTAGTCCTTCCATTCACCATAACAGTAAAACAAAAGTTGTGTTTCCAACCCTAATTCCAATCTTTTCCTACTTCTCTGTTTTTGAGGGTGTATGTCTCATGTATGTGTGTGTGTGTTTGTGTGTGTATGTATGTGTGTGTATGTATGTGTATATGTGAGTATGTTTGTGTGTGTATATGTGTATGTATGTATGTATATATGTGAGTGTGTTTGTGTGTGTGTGTGTGGTTTGCTTTTTCTTTGCATTCTAAAGATCAAGCCTGGGTGTCACCATGTTTGTCAGGTGCTCTACTGTTGAGCTGCCTGCCCAACCTTTCTTGTGTGGTTGAATCCCTATGTGTGCTTTCTGTTCTCTCCCATTAACTTGAGCCCCTTTGGCCTCTTTGGAACAGTCAGATTTAGCCCTCTTTGTGTGTCTGTCTGTCTGTCTGTCTGTCTGTGTTTAGATTTTGTTTTCTTATTCATTTCTCAAGTGTTGCTTTTATTTTCCACACTATTTTCCTGACCTTGCTGTATCACCAGGCTGATTCCTAAGAACTGTTCATCTCTTACCATCCTCTCCACCTTCTGTTGTTCTCAGGAAGGCAAAGTGAAGCATACTGTGAGGGATGCATCTCACCCTTAAATGATTGTCTTCTTCTGAAAATAGACTGTTAGCCCGAGTAGAGTGACAGTGCTTTCTCCTGTCAGAAAATCATTAGCTCTAACTAGGGCAGGTAACTTTTCATAAGCCTTGCTTTGTTGACCCAGTCCACTTTGGGCATCATTTTACATATGAAAAAAAATCTGAATTTGGGATTGACTAATTCAAGATCACGGGAGAGTGAGGCTTCCTCAAACAGAAGAAGAAAAGAGGTGATGGCACATAGGTGGCGATCCCCTAATTTGGGGGCAGCGATTATCCCCAGAGCACTCAGGCTGCAGCTGCAGAGGCACAGCCTGCATGGCTCTCCGTTTTTACTAAGGACATTCAGGAGAGATAAAAAGGGAGTTAGAATGAGCTCTAAAGAGGAGAGAGCTTGTGGAGAACACCATTAGCAAAGAAGCAGCTCCAGGAAATTTTCCCTAATGAGAAATAGCCAAGGATGTGCCAAGGGGAGAATGACCCAGAAACTTGGGGTTTGATCTTGGGAAGATAAAGGGCACGTCCATTTGCTTTAAACTCAGGATGAAGACAGGATTGAATCTAACAATGTTCAACAACAGAGAGAGCGAGAAAGGAGGACGAGGAACTATCCACTTCTCTTTCAGTCACACACAACTGTGCGGCTTCTTTAAAGTAGAGGTTGGCAGTACTGATGAGTACATGTGCTTGGATATTTTCAACATATTATTTTTTATTGATTATTTGAGAATCTCATGTTATGCGCCCCAATAATGCTCACCTCTTAGTCCTCCCATATCTGCTCCCCCACCCCTATGTGACTGCCCCCTAATAAAGGAAGAAAGGAGGGAAATGGGAGGGGGGGAGTCCATTTTCTGTGGTCCATATACTCACTGGCACACATGATCAAACGCCCAGGGTCCTGCCCTCAGAGGGAAACTGAGTCCTTCTCCACCTGCACCCCCACCAAATGTGGGGAGCTACACCTCAGCGTCCTCACCCCGTGTTTTGTAGGACTTCCTCTCTAGGCTATCACTTTTAGGAGTGGGAGTTGTGTCCTCAGACATCAATAACACTGCCAGAGCTGCATCTTTGTCCTTCAGAGTCAGAGGGAGCGCAGATCCTGACATCCTTGGTTTCTGGCAATATAAAAAACCACAAACATCCACTCGGTCTCCAACATCATATACCAACCACCTCTGCCTGGTCTCCTGTGACAGTATGGCCCATGGACATCTTCATGGTCTTTTGCCAACACATGAGCCACTGACCAACATGGCCTCAGGAAGAAGCACAGACGGATCATGGAGGTCTTCCAAAGAGGTCCAATCCAGTAAATGGTCTACTCGTCATCTTGAACATGACATTGATCTCACAAAAGCGCAGGTTGACCACATAGCAGGTGAGACAGTGTGGAATGAGTAGGATTTGGGTCTAAATGTGCCTCCCTCAGCTGGAAATGTGTGTTCTTTGAAGCAAGGGACCAGAATTCCATGCACAATGGCATGTTTTCGATCTGTTATTAAAAAATGGGACCAGATTTTTATTTTTAGTTAATAAAAGATATTTTTCAGTTTGCAATCTGAGATCCATAACTATGAGGAATTTAAATTTGCAACATAAACAATCCCTTGCTATGACAAACGTGACGTTAATGAGCACTTTCTAATGAAATTTATTCTAAAATGGAAATCCAAGACTCCAGTGGAAGGACATCAGAAACCCATGTCAGCGTGCTGTTCAGACACAGTACTTGGCATACCTTATTCCCCTTGGTTCCTGGAAACCTTGAGACTTCCTCTTTCTCCCTGGCTCTTCTTCACATTTGAAGAGCGTTATCACATCACGAGCCTTAGCATTCTTGTCGAGGAACCCTGCCCTCCCTGGTATAGTCCTTGGGAATTTCAGACAGATACATGGGTTTCATTATCATTAAAGTTCTATCAACTTCAAGTCTAACTGTCTAATCCATTTCTCTCCAGACTCATGGAGTCATCTCTCTCTAGGAGGGTTCTACATTGATGCCCTGTAATCTATCAATCAGAATTTTCAGTTCATTTTGCTACGGCACAGTGCCTGTCACAAAATGGGTACTCAGCTCTGTATTACAGATGCAATTAATCATTCACCATTGTTGCCTGGGCTTGGTTGTTGTGCATCTACAGCAAGACTCTAAAGGTCTTGACAGGATGCTATGGTTGGAATATAATGTTTCCAACAAAATTCCTATGGAGGTGTTGGTCCCTAAGGTGACAGACCTCGTGGCCAATGTTTGGATCATGGAACTAGAGCCCTTGGGGATGATTGGTGTTTTTCTTGCGAGAATGGCTTAGCTATTCATAAGTTAGGCCCCCATTTTTCTCTCTCAATGGTGCCAGCTTGTCCTTCAACATTTTTCCACATGTTAACTTAGCACAAATCCCTCAATGGACTTGGCTACCTACTCTTAGGCTTTGCTGCATCACTGAGTTATAGCTCACGCAGCATCCTTCATAGATGATTCAGTTTCAGAATTCTGCTATGCCGGTGGAAAACCAACTAAGACACGGGGTTAGTGTTAAAATCTGCTGTTCTCGCAGCATCCGGCACAAGTGTCTGCTGCTTGCTATAATACGTGTTTCGGTTGATGTCTTTTAAAGGAGTGAGACTAGAGAAGAATTGCTTTGGAATTTAGAGATGTGAGAGACAGTCTTCAATTCAGAAGCCAGGGTGAGAACTTATGGACTGTACCTCATAACAAATGACTCCCAAACCGAGTAGCTAAAAACAGTCCTTCCTTTTGCTTGTTTTCTGGAGATAGGAACTGAGGAAGGGCTTGGTGGTGTGGTCCTGGGAAACTGATGGAGCTACATCACTGGTCAGGTGTATCCCTTCTTTACTGGTGGTTACATAGGAGCTGGACTTCCCACCAGATTGCTCGTCTGTGGTCTTTCCTGCACGGCAGTCTCAGACTCTCTGTACTTCTATGGTGCCTTCCTTCCCCTAGCACAAACACTCCAAGGACAGCAGATGGGAGCTGCATGGTCATTTCTGGCAGAACTTTAGAATTTATATAACAGCCCTTCTCGTGCATTCTGCTGGTAGAAAGGGAATCCCCGTAGCCCAGCCAGACACAAGAAGAGGGCTTTCAATATGAGGCCCGTCAAAGAACTGGACAACATGAACTTCGGTTAGGTTCTTTCAGGTTTGTAGGCTTTGGAGAGCTGTTTGAATTTTAATAGGCAGAGGGACTGACTAAACAGGACTCTGGTTGAATAAACATTTATGGTATATGGGGCTGGAGCGGAATCTGAGTCAGAAACAATGAATAATCCAGTTGGCAGAAACATATGTTTTGCAGAGGGTGGGACTAGGAAGCCATGCTTAGAAGACTAAAGGCTCTTGCCTAGCAGGCTAATAAATCCGGACCCTCTTCTCCTCAGTGCTGGCTATGGAACTCACCCTCAGCTCTACAAGTGAAGTGCCCTGCTGCTGGCATCCAGCTTAGGGTCTTTCTTGCCAGCAGTGGGTAACTCTTGACATGGAGGCGAGGAAGATGATCAAAGCAGTATTTTTAGATTAACTTAGCCTGGGGGGCTCGTCAGCAACTGGACAGGTTAGACTATATGTAATTAACTCACTGATAAAGCTCTTCCAGTGATCTTGGAGAAGTTGGGGCCCTGCCTAAATCAAAGGGGTGGAGTGTAATATGAAGAAGGAGGAATGGGAGAATGCAGTGCAAACACAGCAAAACTGGAGGGGGTTCTTGCTGGGGGGGGGAGGAGGGGGTTCTTGCTGCGGGGGAAGGAGGGGGTTCTTGCTGGGGGGGAAGGAGGGGGTTCTTGCCAGGTGGAGGGTCTCCGTACTCACATAGGAATCTGCAGAATCCTTCATCTAGGAAGGGAGCTCTTGTTCCTCAGGAACTTGGTTGAATAGGAGCAATTAATCTTCATTTAAGACATATACCATGTAAGGCTGTGCTTTGAAATTCAGAATCCAACGGTTGGTTGGGAGTTAACAAAAAGGGACACCTGTTTTCCAAATCTCTCCTTCCTATCACCTGCTTAAGACTTACCATAGTTTGGACCAATACATTTGACGTCACTACAATTGTACATTTCTTTACATCTTTCTATATTAAAAAGCCACCTAAAAGAACAGAATAGAATAGTAGCATGAATACCACTTTTATCTTTTATCTTATTCAAGAGGCTGTGGTTTGACCTCTTGGTTATCCACGTTTCCATGGGTCTGAGCTGGCCGAGCTATGGAAATCACTCACTGTTTTTATTTATGGTCCATTCCACTGCTTTGAAATTAAGTTGACATCCAGTGTTAGCAGGTATTCATTACCCTTCTAAGATGCCATTTAGAAAACTGATTGCTTGGGGACTAGACGGCAAAGAAGGGGACATTTTTCCACTCAGAGGGCCGACCCTGTTCATGAAATGCTGCACTGAGACATTCTCCTAGGTAGGGTTTTTATGGGGTAGCCTACATCAACCAGTGAGTGTGGCTGGCCCTCCTGGGCTTCGTGGTATCTTTCTATTTTAAAGCAATCTTAATCTTGTTTCTAGGAGCACAGCCTTTGTGTTCTAAGAAGTATTATGCATGTTGACATCTAGACATAAATAATGAACTCCATCTAAAGCAACATTTTGGCAAGGTAATGCAACTTGAGAGGCTTATTTATGCTAGATTTTTTTTTTCTTAAAACCCACAGCAAAGGAGAAGAAGAATCAACCCGGTAGAAGTGGAAGAAAGAGAAACACGCCTTTCTTCATAAAGGATATACCACGTATGGATGTTGATGAGGTTCCGAAATCACTCAGTCCTAGAGGTTGGGAGCCAAGACTACTCCAAGGTGCTTTTCTTTCCCCCAAAGAAGTCATAACAGGAATATATATAGATCTATAATGCCTTTCTGTTGGGGAAATGAAAGTACTTTCAAAACAATCTCCTAACACTCTGGTGGAGGAAATGATGGCAGGTTTTATATTACCCCTATCACACCGGTGATGGAGGCCCTGATAAATGGAGTTGGTGGCAAAGTCACAAATAGATGCCAGGCTTTCTGATGTACAGCTAAGACTTCAGTAGTTAAATGAAAAATATGGTCCCTGTTTGCTCAGTCTTTCCTCATCTGTCAGAAAAGAACCTTTCCCATCAGGATTAACCCCCCCTTTTCATTCCTGCACAAGAGATGGAGACACCCTAAATTTTTAAATGTGCAAAATGAAGTCAGAAGACTAAGTGCTCGGATCAAAAAATAAAACAATTTACTTGGACAGTTAAACTCAGAGATGCGCAAAGTAATGTGCTGGTTGCCAGAGGCTGGGAGGAGAGGAAGGCAGAGTTTCTGTTCAATGGACGTGACGTTTGAGTTATGGAAAATGAGAAAAGTCTAGAAAGCTGCTGTGTGGTGCTATGCCCTTAGATAACAGAAACATAAAAAAAAAAAAACCCAATAATTTTTTTGTTAACAGAATTCAAGTTATATGGCTTTTTTTTCCCCTCACACTGAAAGGAAACATTTGATCTGGAGTACACCCATATCCACTGCCTTTGATCATCAGCTGAGTTGCTACAACTTTGAGGTGCACAGTAGTTCATCAAAATTGGGGGATCTTAGGTCTCTTTTGAGATCTGATAGTTATACATGATCTTCCCCAAAAGAAGCATTTATATTTTCATGGTCTCTAAAGTGATTGCCACGTCAACAGCCCTATGGGTTGGCTTGCTTAAAAACTCAAAATATTAGGGAGAATATGGGCTTGACACAGAACATTGATTAAACCCTAACCCTATTCTACACTGTACTTTTGAAGGGAAAAAAAATCATGTAATTTCTCAGCCCAGGTTTCTTTATCTGTAATATGAGAATTATATCCTTGAATTGGGATTATTAAGGAGGTTGAACACATAATGCACAAGAACATTTTAGCTCAGAGTCTCTGGAATGGAGATTGTGTCCAGTATATGACCACTCTAATATGAGATATTTAGTGAGCTGTTGGGAGCAGCCTTCCTGGAGCGGATGCTCAGGCCCACATCTACCTGCTGTCTAGACATCTGGCACAGTGAATCCAGGATTGGAGCTCTGTAGGAACCAGAATTCTTCTGGTTCTTCCTGTTCACCAAATCTGACACCCTTGCATGGTGATGGTCCCCCGTGGTGTGAATCTGTCTTAACAAGATAGACTGTGAAACCCCCGCCTTAGTTTCCTTTGCCTCCGGGATACAGTCATCTGACTTAGTCCTGCTAATCAGATGCACACACAGAGATGGAAGTATAGAGAAGTGACTGTGTGCAGAGGCTGAAGGAGTGCAGGGCCTACACTGCAGGCACAGATGGTGGAGAGGCAGCTGGGTTTTAGAGTCTTCCAAAGCAGCGCTTGCCTGTTTTGCCAGCTCTGTGTTGAGGTTCTGGGACTGTTTCTGCAAACTCACTCCAGAGCTTCTGGTCCATTGCACTGCTTTCATGAGACCCCCATCTTTCATGATGCTAAGTCTCCAACCGTTTCATTTTATCTTCTTACCTGCAACAGGCCCTTGCATGCCTTTTATGACATAAGTGAAAGATAAAACAGTATAAAATTTTTACACATGGTGGATTTTACATAAGAACCAAAGTTTCTATAAAGAAAGGGCATAACCCTGTTGCAGCCCAACTTTAGGGGATTCTTGGTTCCCAGCAGGGAGTTCTTTCAGCTTTAGTCTCAAGAGCTCTTCAAGGATCCTGATATCCCTAACCCATTCGATGCAAATTTTACTAATTTCTCCTCTAATGTCCTTTTCTGTTGTTTCAGGGTCTCCTATTTGTAGCTTCTGAACTTTTGTGACAGTTCCTTGCACATTCCTTCTTCTCCATGGCCTGAATACCTTTGAGGTGGTTCTCTACAATGCCCCTCATTCCGTTTGTCATGTGCTCTCATGATAGAGTAAGGCTATGTATGTTTGCTATGTGCACAAGAGATGATGCCTTTTATCCTAGCAACAGGCTTAGGATGTTCATATGTCTTAGTGATGCTCATTTTACATTAGGTTAGGTTGGTGTCTGCTGGTCCTCTCCACTGGGAAGTCACTAGCTTCCATTTTGTATTGATGGCCATCTTGCTGCAGAACACTGGGTCTATTTTAATCCTATTGTCCTCAGACTTCTACCTGATCAGTTTAGTAGACTTTCTTAGTCCTGTCATCCCTGCCCCCTCCCACATTATTGCTGTGCTTAGTTCTATTTCTCTTATTGCTTTTCTCCCCAATAAAATTTATTCTTTTTTCAGAAATTTCTACTTGTCTGCATAGTTTTGTTTTGTTTCCACACAGTGAACACATGTCTTAGGCTGACCTTGAACTTGCTACATAGCTAAGGACAACTTTGAAGTA
This sequence comes from Mus musculus, assembly GCF_000001635.26. Taxonomy (NCBI): domain Eukaryota; kingdom Metazoa; phylum Chordata; class Mammalia; order Rodentia; family Muridae; genus Mus; species Mus musculus. The sequence goes on along the minus strand of NC_000079.6, from coordinate 103,340,141 downwards.
TGAATTTTCCTGCCTTCACTTCCCAAATACTGGGATTACAGATATTTGATCCCCACAGGGGTAGGGATCAAACCTAGCATCTCACACAGTAGGTAGGTACAATTCCCAACAAACAATACCCTACACATTCAGTTACTTTATAGTTCATTAATTATGAATTCAGATTCATGGATATTTATTTATCCTGTGATTTAAAACCCAACATTATCAATGTTTGGAGCTCAAATTCTCCCAGCCTTGGCCACAACAATGTCCTTTTTTAAAACTGGTACCTGCCACCTTCTGATGCAGTCTTTCTTTGAACAATTCTTGAGTAAAGTTATTCCAGGTTCACCTTTTATTTCTACTACCTCAGCCCTAAAACTAATCACTCCCCATTTAGGAACTTGTTAAGTCCTTAAGTCATATCCTAAACCAACTAAACATCTCTAGGGTGTCAGTCAGCATCAGGGTTTTGTAAAGGTCCTGAGGGAGTCTAATGTGCAGTTGTGGGTAATAACCAATGGACCCAGGCTTTCTGACTCTCTTTTGTTCTAAAACCTTTGGAATCTTGTCTGTTCTCTGCAGATCTGGATTAGAGATCACATTCTGATTTTTGTATCATGTTTATTTGGCAGACTACACTCTCTGAAAGAAAAAAAAAGGGTTAAAATATACATTTGTGGTGATTTGAATGTGCTTGGCCCATGGGAAGTGGCACTGTTAGGAAGTGTGGCCTTGTTGGAGGAAATGTGTCACTGTGTTGTGGGGTGGGTGGGTGGGGGCAGTGGGGTGGGCTTTGAGGCTTCCTATGCTCGGGCACCTCCCAGTGTAGAATGAGAACCTTCTCTTGGCTGCCTTTAAGATGCAGAATTTTTGGCTCCTCCAGCACTATGTCTGCCTGCACACTACCACGCTTCCCACCATGATGATAATGGACTGAACCTCTGAAACTGTAAGCCAGCCCCAATTAAATGTCCTTTTTAAGAGTTGTCTTGGTCATGGTGTCTCTTCATAGCAATGGAAATCCTATTTAAGACAGAAAGTATTTGACTCTGAAAGCAAACCACTACACTAAACAAAAAGGAGTGACTACATTTTTTTTCCTTGTCTTCTATTACCTCAACAAGCAGAGAGTCCTGGACAATTTTTTTTTTTTTGAAGAGTGATAATAAAAGCGCATTTTCATGCTGAAAGTATAACCAAAAATCCCAGATGTGACAACTCATCTTGGAAAGACCAGTACAAAAGGTGGGGATCTTCTGTGGGAAGTAGGTCACCATGTTGGCTCTTGTTTGAACAGAATCCCTCTGGGGACGCTGTCTGTGGCTTGTTTCTGCATTAGCTCAGTTTTCCCAGTTGTTTTTAGCTCATGCATATTCCTGTCCAGCTGCTAAGCTGCCTCAAGGTGGCTGATCTCCAGGAGAGTAGAACAAGATCCAGGGAGCCCCAATTGCAGTTAAGTCACTTTTATCTGAGTCCCATGGAGGCATGCAATTTGTTCCTACAACATCTCTTTGATTTTTCAAATGAGGGTCATCTGTGACAGTCCCTCAGCCTTCAAATATGCAAGGTTTATTCACTTGGGGCAGTTCTATAACAATGCAGAGTCCCACACCATTGGGTGGGTACCAGCATTTTTGCTTTTCTGGTGATCTTTTGGCACACATGCAATAGATCAGATTGCAGACAATTGGTTCATCAAAGGTGTGCTTTTATTCGCTAACAGAACTGGAGTTTCCACCCTTTTCACCTTGTAGGTGAGAGACCCTGATACCTGCAATACATGTTACCCTTTCTCCCAGGCCTTTCCTACCAAGATTTAAAAAAATTTCTACTCACCTTCTGGAACTTTGTACTGCAATCCTTCCTTCCTTAGATCCTAGACACAAAAGAGAAGAGGAAGGTCCCATCCCTACCTGTGCTGTGTGTATATTGTGTATAGTGTGTGTATGTGGTGTGTGTGTGTGTGTGTGTGTGTGTGTGTGTGTATACACTTGCCTTCTGGTCAATGCTACTCTCTTAATACTGCATTTCTTCACCCTGATGGAAGAAGCAAAGCCCAGCATTAACAGCTCATATAAAACTAACCCAGAAAAAGTAGATAATCCATCACCTTTCATAGGACAAGCTGATATTTAACAGTTGCAGTGCATTAAATAGTTAGGAACATATTAACTGTGATTTTGCAAAAAAAGGTTCATTCTGAGTTTATGATGATCTCATTTTACAGAAAGAAGACCTGATTTCTATTTTATTGAGCCCTAAACCTGATGCCTGGAAGAAAGGCCACAGCATTTGGAGTCGATGACGCGGGCGATGCCTTGGTATTAGAACATCATTCATCTGCCAGTCAGAGTTGACATTCTCACCTGGCCCTACCCACAGAGCAGAGCCAGGGAGAGACCACATAGCTCCAGAGGCCATGGCTCCATCACTTAGGAGCACGCCACAGAAATCGGATGCAAGTGCACAAAGGACATATGTGTGGTGGGTAGGGTGCTAAGCCCTTGGGAGTAGCAGAGCCAGGTGCTTCGACCATCTTTTGTGGATGCCATGGTTCCTCATATGAGGATGCCCTACTATCTACCAGGTGTCATGACTGTGTCTTTAATTTCCTCCTGCAGTGTGTGTGTGTGTGTGTGTGTGTGTGTGTGTGCTTTCCCTCTCCTCAGGCCCCAAAGTATCAAACACTGGAGACATTTTTGAAACATTCTTTTGGAGATAGTCATAGAGGAAGGAACTTATATTTCAATAAGATAGGAAGGAATTTATATTTCAATAAGATAGGAAGGAATTTATATTTCAATAAGATAGGAAGGAATTTATATTTCAATAAGATAGGAAAATTGCAGGACTTAGACATGTAAACTGACCTGGGTCCAGCAGTTTATCCATATCCAAGGATTTGCCTCTGTGCCTGATTGGGGTAATTTCGGGGAACCATTTTGACCTTCTGACCCTCTTCTATTGATAGTCGTGTGGTGTTGAGTTTGTCCGGTTCTTATCTGGAAACTCAGCTTAAACTATAGTCGTCATCCTTCTCAGACACACGTGGTCAAGTGTGATGATAGAGTGTGCTTTATTGAAGAGGGTGAATCCCACTTAGTAACTCACAACTGTCTTGGTTATTTTTGGACAAATTCAATAAAAATTTCAGGCTGCATTGTTTATAAACAAAGGCATTAAATCACAAACTGGCTTTTTTTTTTTTTTTGCATCTGTGTGCATATATGTGTACCACAATTTGCAATGTAAAATGTATTTATTTGGGATCAGTGTTTGTAATTTTAACAAATAGTATTTAGTACTTGACTTAGAAAAGGACAGGTTTAGAACATGAATACTGTTTAGTTTTGAATCTTGGCTCTAACACTTGCTAGCTGTGTTAACATTAGGTTTCAGTATTTCACAGATGTAATACAAGACCAAAAAAAAAATGTCACTACCTTATTGGATCAACACAAGGATTGAGTATATAATAGCTTTTGCACAGTGCTTAAAATGTTGCCTGGCACATAGTGTCATATAAATGTTTGTGAGTTAAAAAAAAAATGTGACCAAAGGGAAATTTTTTTTTTGCATAATGAACCAAGGCGACAATATTCCTTTTCCGTGGTTATTTATAGTCTAGTAGTCACATATGTGTATCCTTGATTAAAAAACTGTTCTGAGAGGCAGACTTCAGAGTACCAACCACAGAGCCACTGCTCACTTGCTGTGTGACCTTTGACCAGCTCTTTGGCCTGTGTCTTCATCCCTAAAGTATTTCATTCGGTTTCTGCCAGGACTCTGAGGCCTTTAGCGCAGGAGAGCCCTGGCTCTAGGAACTGCCATTTTTTTAGCTGTTAGGATTCAAACCATGTCCTTGTTGCACCCTTCCCGAACTGAGAAGGCAATCCCTCCTCTTCTTTGATGTGAATGGCTTGCTTAAATCTTTATTTCAGTTCCCCTGTGCTGAATCAACCACATAGGGGCTCAGATAAAGGCCAGTACTCTAAGGAGGGAAGTCATTGTGAAGCCCAGGGGGTGGATTCAGGCCGCCCCACTGTGCGCTCTTCAGCCTCTACATTGCCACTTAGCTAAGTCTCCTGAATGTCCTTTTACCTCAGCAGGTCTTCCCTTCCCTTTGGATCATTCTGAAGTGTCACAATGCAACTCTGACAGCTATCCACAGCCAGAGGGTCACATCCTACAGCTTCCCTCTTCAGAGGCAGTCGGAAAGTATTCAGGACAAAGCCGCCTGTCCAGACTAGATGAGCACCCCCCCCCCCGCCCCCATTATCACTTGTAAATACTAAGGTAGCATAAAAGGGCTCATTAGCCAACGGGGCTTTCAACTCCAGTCCTTTTCTCAAGGACCCTTGGCAGACCTGTTCTGACAGAGAGAAATGTAAAATTCTGGAGGACTCCTCGGCTTGAAGATCTGCAATGGCTTCGGTGTAATTCTTCCCCTCTTCTCCCACGGCACATTGTAGCACTTACCAGAGCTTTTAAACATGAATAATGAGGCGGTATTATGCAATATCAATCTCTCCCCCGACCACAAGCTCCTCAAGGGCAGGAGACCTGCCGTATTCATCTTTGTATCCCCTGCAACCAACTGGCACACATCTCAATCAACGTCTGTGGAATGGAAGCTGGCTGAATTTATACCTCGGGTCACGGTGTGGAGCTCAGACGGGTCTGGAGCTGAAGGCAAGTAGGACTCATTTATTTCTCGCTGCCTAACTCCGCACTGGCTTCCCAGCAGATCCAAGACACCACAAAGGTTAAGGTGATTATTCTGTTGGTGCTTTGGTGGAAGCTCTTTCTCCTTGTTCTTATAGGAAAGGAAAAATGAGGCCCCAGGTCGGCCGCGTTGTGCCTATGCAGGGCTAGAGAAAGCCAGTTAGGAATGTCCCTTAGCCCAGCGGCAGAACCGCAAAGAGCTGCTAAGACCGTTCTGATAAAGCCTGGTCCTAAACACAGAGCATCAGCTGTTTCCTTCCTTTGTCACAAGCGCGTGTCTTTGACTTAACTTTAGTTTCTAAGCAGAAATACAGAAAAATCATCTTTGGAGACCTTGGCTTGTGTCCAAGCCGGGAACTCTGCTGACACTTTATTTTGCTCTATCTAGTCTTATTGCCAGACAACATCGGTGTTGACGCTTCCCTTTACAATTTGAGGAAACTGAGGCCCAAGAGGTTTATCCAGAAAGAGGCTTGGAGATGGGCTGCGTTTGGATCCCCTCTCTCCACCCACCACGGACTTCGCTCTCTGCACACGGGTGGGAGCGTGAGTTTGCGCGTGACTGGCCGCGCGCTTCCGTTTTCACGCGAATCCTCCCGCCTAATTTCCCCGATTTCACTTTTTGGAGACTAAAAGTCCGGTTCTCCAAGGTCTCGCCTCACTCAGCCATCTCCCACCCACGTCCCAAGGACAGACGGCCACTCCCCCACCCATTTCTGAGTCCCAGACCGAGTTAAGTCCGCGGACTCCGCGTCGGCCCTGTGGATCCCCGCGCCGTGGGGCTGCCCCGCGCACCCAGAGCTCCCGCGGGATCGGGTGGCCCGCTCCTGGCCCCACCTCCCCTACCTGACGCCCGCGCGGCCAGCGGCTCCGCAGCCTCCGCCCACCAGCGCGCCTGCGCTGCCATTGGCTCCGCGGGCTGCCCGTCTCCTCCGCTCCGTCCCGGAGGCAGGTTTAGCGGGAGAAGCCGCAGTCCCGGCGGCTCGGGCGCAGCGCGGAGCGCCGATCGCGGTGGGCATGGCCCCGCGCGCGGGAGTCCATGTCAGCAGCCGAGCCACGGCGGCAGTGAACTTGGCGACGCGCTCCTGTGGTCCAACCTCTGTCATGTAGTCGCCGGCGGCGCTCCCCGCAGCCCGGGAGCCGCAGCGCGATCCAGACACAGCAGAGCAGCCGGGGCTTCTTCGGGAGGCGCCGAGCGCACCGCCACCCCTCGGACGGCACTTTGGGCCGAAAAGGGACATGGGGGAGAAAGTTTCCGAGGCGCCTGAGCCCGTGCCCCGGGGCTGCAGCGGACACGGCGCCCGGACCCTAGTCTCTTCGGCGGCAGCCGTGTCCTCGGAGGGCGCTTCCTCAGCGGAGTCATCCTCTGGCTCGGAAACTCTGTCGGAGGAAGGGGAGCCCAGCCGCTTCTCCTGCAGGTCGCAGCCGCCGCGGCCGCCGGGCGGCGCCCTGGGAACCCGGCTACCCGCCGCGTGGGCTCCCGCGCGCGTGGCTCTGGAGCGTGGAGTCCCTACCCTGCCGCTGCCGCACCCGGGAGGAGCGGTGCTGCCGGTGCCCCAGGTCAGCAGCGCATCCCAAGAGGAGCAGGATGAAGAGGTGGGCTCAGTCTGTCCCATCCCACACCCTCCAGGTCCCGGCTGTAGGGGCCCTTTAGGTCCCTTTGCGTGCGCGCTGGTGTCTTGGAGAGGGGAGGGAACTAAAGGTGCTCTGCTACAGCCTGGGATAGTGACTGTCAGGAGACTCTGTGGGTCCTTGACTTCTAGTGGTTGTCCTCGCGCGCTTGTCTACATGGGCTACCCGACCGTGTGCTTTGGAAGTGTCACTGAGCCGATCGATCCCTTCATGTCTGTATCTGCTTGGGTCCTTAGCTATTGAATGTGATCTGAAAGCTTGGCTTGTCCCCACAACTCATATCCAGATTCTTAGACGTGGGAATCGCTAATCACTGCGGTCTTGGATGGAGCGGGAGACCTGGAGCGTTTGACGCTGGTGGGAGTGGTGACTGTGGAGTTGCTTCTTGGGGTGTCAGAGACCAGAATACGCTGGAGTCGCCCGTGGGTGGTTTTGGTGGTCGCTTCACCTTTCATCCTGGGGAAGAGGAAGATTCCCCATGCTAAGCCTATCGCGCCGGCTCCTATTTGGACTCAGTGTCCAGAGGAGCGCTGTCACCAATCTGGATAGGATGTGTCTTGTTCAGAGGACTTTGTCTAGCCTCATTTCTTCGAAGGCTGTGCATCCAAAAATTATCGGTCTCTTCCTGACACACCGAGTTTTGTAATCCACTAGGTTGCTATCTCTGGTTTTCTTCTCACCCCCGCCCCCCTCCGCCCCTTTCCCCTCTTACTTTGGAAGACAGGAAAGGAAGATTCTCCAAGTCTTTAAGATTGTTTGCTTTGGACATCTCTTGTGGGAGAAATCATCTTGATCAGACAGGACCATAAATAAAACATGACCCTAGCGTAGTCTTCCGTGTGAAATTAATTCCGCCGTGCCAGACTGGTATTTCCCCGGTCTCTGCTGGGATTAGCAGTAGGAAACAATTGCCTTTGTCCTTAGAAGAAGTAAACAGAGCCCGGGGTCCTGGCTTTAGCCCCCTGGGCATCTAGCCTGGAAGTAGAGGCCGGATCTTGCAGAGGCAAGTTCTAGCCAAGCAAAGATGGAAGGAGCCTTGGCTGGTGGTTGGCCAAATCTCTGGCCATGATCCTTTTCTGGATGCTGTGGGAGTTCAGGGATCTCGGCAGGTGCCTGGAACTCTGCTTTCTAGAACTCTTTGGCTCCTGAGTTGTGAGACCTGGATGCATTTCCTTCCTTAGAAGTTCACTTCTGTAGTTAAAAGTGGAGAGTTTCAAGGTTAAGTTCATTCCAACACGAGTGCTGTTTCTGGCCTGGAATTTTGGGTAGCTCTAAGTTCCAGATTGAGTTAAGTCATAGTCCAGGAGTTTGCTGAACATCACACTCACCCTAGGAGCTGGCAGAGAGTAGTGCTGTCTCCTGGGTACATCTCCTTTTGATGTAGCATGTTGGCTCTGGGTAACTGGCTGTCCTAGTCTAACGATTCTGTATAGCTAACATGGCATTCACAAGGTCTTGAAGATGTGGGGGATGGGGGTGGGTAAGTTCTCATTCTTGGTCCTGATTGTATAGCTGACTTATCACCTCACCCCAGAGTGACAGTGTCTTACTTTCTCTGAAGTGGATATAATGATATCTTATTTTCCAGGCAAGGCAGTGAAGGTTGGTTGATTGAAACTTACTCTGTGCTTCCGAGTTGAGTGGCCAAGTGGTTTGGGTCATTGTTTTTGAAAGTTCAGATTTGGATGCCAACAGACAGGGCTGAAATTTGTGGCACGAATTAGCCTACCAGGGGATGATGGGGCACAGTCTTGACTGGCCCGGGAAATTTTGAGGCAAAACCCGAAGAAAGTCATGTGACTCCCTGACCCCAGCAGCAGAAAGGGTTAAAACTTAAAACTTGATGAGGGGGTGTAAAAGCTCCTGGACACACCCTGGTACTGATGTGGCACACTGCATGGAATTGTGGGATTGTGATTTTTGTGGAATTTCGGCTTTGAGGAATTAACAAAAACTCTTGCCCTTTTCCGTAGGAAAAGCACACACTAAATTACTGTGCCAGAAGGTTCAGGAATGACAGACTGAAAAACACCCCCGTTCATGGAAATACCTGGGGTTGACTTCTGGTTCTGTCACATTGATCATGTGTGCTTACAGGCCATTTGACTTCTGTCAGCCTCAGTTTTCTCACTTCCTAAATGGGAGTAATAGCAATAGCACTAGAGACATTCTGTATACACCTGTACACATCATCTGATTTAGTCTCAGCATAGCAGCTGATATTGTGCACCAAGTATCAGCGAACATTAACTTTTATGTTTATTGCTTATAAAATATGGTGAAATCGAACTTCAAATTTGGGTTGACTTGTTATTTCATTAATGTGTAACTCACACACTGTCTACTTCGAGAGAATCCGAGCTCTTATTCCCGTTCTTAAAAGATTTATTATTTTTAAATAATGTGTATGCTTGTGCACACGAGAGCAAGTGCTGTTGGGAGTCCAGAGAGGGCACGGGAACCCCTGGAGCTGGAGTTACAAGGAGCTGTAAGCCACCTGATGTGCATGCTAGGCACTGAACTCTGGCCCTCTGCAGGAGCAGTAGTTGCTCTTAACTGCTAAGGCGTTTGTTTCTCTTGCCCTCAGCTTACTCCCCCTTTCCTGAAATAAGTTGGGATTCTTTCTCTTCATCTTAGGACAAGTTGTGACAAATCACCTGGTGACAAATCACCTGGTGATCGTTTTTAGTTATACTGTAGCAAGGGCCCAGACTATAAAACATTAAAAAGCTTAAGAGCAACTCACAGTGTGACAAGACATTCATTTCTATTTTAAAATTGCTGTGTAGCTTGGGAGATTAATTTTTTCCCCAAAGAATTTTTAAAAATATCAACTCACTGTATTTGTTTTTCAAATGCAAGGAAATTCTGGTTCTAGCGTATTACTCCAGTGCTATTTTTGTTTGATAACTTTGTTAAAGTTGTTTTGAAGGTCACAGTGTTTATCTGTCTCATAGTCTGTCTCACACGTAAACATAAAGTCTTATACACTTCAGTCAGACCTGTGGACCTTGGTGTTCTAAAAATGAAAATGTTGAATGTTGTCATTGAGAGAGTTCTAAAATTTTAATTTGCCTTTATTATCCTATGGTGTGGGGATAAAATCTACAGTCTTACATGCACTGGGCAAGCATTTATCACTGAGCTACAGACCAAATGGTTTTGTACTTAAAACCATGAGATTCAGCACTGATGGGTGACTTTGTTTTGTTTAAGGCAAAGAAATAAGCAAGCAAAGAAACCCACCCCAGTATTTGCCTTGTGTCTTGGCTGCCAGTCTGTAGATGTGGGGTTCTCTATGTTGAGGGATGGCACACTGAATTTCTGATGAACATCGTAATTTGGAGGACTTACCTCCCTGACGTTTATGCAATTTGCCCTTTCACCTAGTCACCTGAGTCCATCAGGAAAACATAGATATTTACGATATGATTCATAACAGTAGCAAAATTACAGTTGTGAAGTAACAATGAAAATGACTATGGTTGGGGGCACCACAGCATAAGAAACTGTATTGAGAGGTCGAAGGACTAGGCAGGTGAGAACCAAAGCTCTAAGGGCGTCTCTTTCTCACAGTACCTTATGATCCCAGTGGGGTCACCATTTGGTAGCTGGTGGTGGATAAGTTCAGACAGCAGGAATTTTAACCTTGGGATGCCTAGCACCCACTTCTAGTAAATGAATGGGAACTTAGTAAACAGATGGTCAACGAATTCGCAAAGCAATGTGAATTCTGAAAACTAGTCTCTGAAACTACTGATGTGTTTGATTGAGGGTGACTGTGTGCCCATTTGTTTTGTCTGTTGTGAAATAGGATGCATAAGTCTCTTGACCCCTATGCTATTAAAACAAATAGGCAAACAAAAACCTTGTGGCTGAGAAAAGAGGTATTATGACGTGTGTGTGTGTGTGTGTGTGTGTGTGTGTACAATTAACAAAGTCAAACCAGGGACACTTGATAATTCACTGTGAGTATTAGAATCAGAAACTTCCAGAGACACTGTAAACTCAGAATGGCCCGAAGGAACTCTGTAGCTAAAGAGCTTGCCAACTTACTGCATGTTAGCTGGTTGTATTCTGCTATACCAAGGGACTTATGCTATTGACAAAAATTGAGAAATAGTGTCCCTTATTAACTATAAGCACACTTAGGGGGTGTCTCTAAAGTGTTTTATTAAATGCTGTCTGATTGGAAGGGGTGCCTCTAACATCTTTGAGGGTATTTGTGTTTTGGGGTTCCCCACATAACAGTAATATAATGGATGGGTTTCTGGTTTTTATTGCTTATGAGAATAAACAGCAAAAGGAAACCATGATCTCAGCCATGTTTTTTCATAGACTTTATATTTTATTAATCACAGAAGCTACATAATTTGAAAAGGGAAGTGCATGAATCTTGGCATATTTATTATTTAGTCTACTTTTTGACTCAATACTTCAGTGTGCGCCACGAGATTAAAGCAGCAGTCAGCCTAGCAATATCTATATAGTCCAGCTCTGGGGCGTCGTCATCCTGGACAGAGATGGGTTCAACATCATGCAGCTGCTCATGTACCGAGGGAGCTAGACGTAAACACACGGTGATTATTAATTAACTGGAGACAAAGGTGGCGACCGAGGCACAGGCTGTGAAGGGGTTATGTGATCAAATCCTGGAATTCCGTGCGTGTGGGAGCTGAGGCTGGGAAAGGATGCTTGTGCTGAAGCTGAGCAGGAGTTAGGTGGAGGAGAAGACAGGGAAGAGCAGGGGAGAGGGTGGCCACCAAAGGCAGCGGAGTGGCATGGAGGGAGGAAGCGAGAGCAGGGAGCAGGTGTCTGAAAGAGCAGGTAGTAGTGCAGGCCTCTGAGAACTTCATGCTAGGGCGCGGGGAACCATTTGGAGTGCCTGAAGCAAGGAAGTCTGACCCGATGAGAATTGTATTCGCAGGAAGCCAGGCACCTCAAAGCCTGTGTGCTGAGAGCTGTGGGTATAGTCAGTTCACACGTTCCTATGTTGGAACTGATAATCCAAACAAGCATGGATGAGATGGGGAAGGGAAGAGAGAGAAGTTAGTTCAGGGACTCCAGGTAAATACATATGAAAGCTGTACTCCAGGACATGGTAAGTATTTACACCTCGCTAATATTTTAGAGCAGCTGAGCGTCTACCCATTTACTGAGACTTAATGGATACAGGGCTGCGTGTGAGTCTACGTTCATGATCGCGTGCGCTTGCCTGGAAAGGGCAGGTGCTCATTTCTTTCACCCCTTCAGAGCAGCAGTGAGAGTTTCCCTGCTCCGGGGTCAGGGTCCGATCCTGGTCCAGTCACGGAGAACGGATGACTTCATCTAGGTTATTAACACTGAGGCCCTTTATGTCCACGTTCACATCCAGCGTGATGCATGCCATCTGTGAAACATTCCGTAGGACGTTTGCTTTATTACTGAGGATGGGGGAGGCTGGCTCTTGAAGAACGTTGGTACCATCACTACCCTGGAAAGGGATAAGCAGAGATCCAAGTTGCTCCCAGGGTGAATTATGCTGCTAGGGCATTTTGATGGTAGACTGGCAGGCTCTTTCCTCTCTGAGTAGTTAGGCAGGTGACGTGTATCACTATTAATTTCATGGGTGGGACATTTTTATGAGGTAGTAACAGCAAACTCTATGGTGCGTGATTCGTTAGCCTTTCTCTGAAGACACCGCCCCTCTTTTCCATATGGAACCCGTTCTTAGGGATCGGTTACTAATCGGTGTCCTACAGGGCTTGACGAATATGTGAATTACCAGGTTGTTAGACAGAGGGCTGATGTCAGCCGTGAGGTGAGGCAGGAAAGATGACTCAAACTTCATCCCAGAAGTGAAGGTTTGTGGTCTGGGAAGGGAGTTAGAAGTCATGTGATGCTTTGGGGGTGAAGAGGTGAGAACTGTAGTCCAGAGGCCATCCCAGCTTCCCAGAGGAGAATGCAAATTACCCTCTACACCCCCCTCCCCCCAAATCCCTTCTGTCCCTTCGAGACAGTGTACACATTTGAGCTTACAGTAATCCAGGAGCCGGTTGGTTCTATGTAAATGTTGCTGGGTCGGCTGGCTGTGTGCTCTTTTCTCCCCTAGTGACTCCGGGCCTCCTTTGCACACATTCAGGCTGACACCTGCCTGGCTTTGCATTACTGGCTTCAAAGGTTTTTCCGCTGTCTTCTGCCTGTTTCCCTGTGGCTTCGTACCTGGTAGCATTATTTTAAGCTGAGGCATAGTGTGAAACACAAGATTAAGCAGGGGACCTCTGTTCCTCTAGCTCTGGGCATTTGCTTCTCTGCCCGTCTTTTTGGCCATTTGCTTCTACCTGCCTCGGAATTCCTGGGAAGGACTGCACAGTACTTACCTCCAGGGTCAGGAGAAAAGAACCATTCTTCAAAGATAGCAAAAAAGTAGGTCCAGGCCTGTGGTCCGAAGTCTCTCCACGGTGTGGCCACACAGTGAAAGAGCATAGAACCTTCGTGAAGGCCCTAGGGACTGATGCCGATACTCTCAATGCTGCGCATTCCTGCTCATTTAATGAGTTGCATTCCTAACTAGACACGTGCCTGAGACGGCTTAGACATTTGTATCCCAGGCCTGTAGTCTTCTGCTCGCCCATCAATTCTCCGTTCAGACACAGTCGATATAATTTTGATGATGGTACTTACTTCCACTGAACCTTTCAGCCCAAATGCTCTGTGATGATATCGGGGGTTGCGGGGAGAAGGTGGGCGTGTGTAGAGGAAGATAGAGATACCGGCGCGTTTGGCTCCTTTCCTTACTGATTTCATAGGCTACCATGTGGAAAATGAAATTTTAATTCTAATGTTCGGAACTCTTGTCATTTTAACACTTTTCAGCACAGGGCAACCTCCCAAGTGAGCCCAGCTTGATATGGGTGGATGAGCCCGTGTTATCAAACTCCCGTCAGATGTGGATCTTTGGGCCGTGGCCTTCCACCTCAGTTTCCTTTTCAACCTGTCGGAAGTCAAGTGTGACATTCTTTCCTGGGTGGTGACTTTGTGTGTTTCTATGTTTGTCTCCAAATATCATTACACCTTGGGTTGCGTTAAGCATTGGTGCTGCCAAGCTTGTGTTGCTCAGTTATCCACTCTTGCGTTCGGAGAAGCCGTACGTAAAATTGTAGCCACATAATGGCAAGCAGCTCAACTCCACTCATTAGTGAAGCGGTAGGAAGATACAGTGAAAGCCCTTCTGTATATAAAGGCTGGCTTCCAAATAGCATTACTTCTTGTGGATCTGTTGGTCCCATAGAGACACACAGTGTTAACTCGGAGCACCCGCCTTTGCCCTCACGCAGTGGTAACTCGATTGGCTTCATTGAAATAAACTGAGCGCTCGCCCAGGTTTCCGGTCTTAAGAAATAGCACTTGAGCTTCTCACAGGCGTTTTCTTCAGAGAGCTCAGCAGCCCCAGACGCTGGTCTTGAGAAAGCAGTGCCGTGAGAAAAGAGAAGAACCCAAGGAGACACCCACTTTCATGCCCATATGGCCCTTATCAGACTAGTAAGTTAAAGCACCTCGTTACGTTAGAGAAGGGAAGATGTACTGTGCAAAGGTGAACTGAGTCACTTGTCATGTGTCGGAAGCCTGTCTCCTCTCTGCACTAAGTCCCAGGACTTTGAATTATTTATCTACTGTTTGAAAAATAGCCTTGCTAATGGCATTTAAGATAACACTGTTTCTTGGAAATTCTTCTTTGTAGGTTTGTTTCCTTTCAGTAGGAATTAACTAACTCCCCCCCCCCCAAAGCTGTCCCTTTCCTTTATTGATGACTGAGGAGCTAGTCCCCAAGGTACCTTGAAGACCTTTTTTTTTTTTTTTTTTTTTAGGGATAAGCTTTTATTCCATTGTGATGCGTAGCTCCTAGCCATGATGCAAATTTTGTGAATAGAGCACAAGAGATCCACCAGAAACGACAACTTTAGCTCTTCATTTTCTCTATCACAATGCCCTTAACAATTCGGTTTTACACATTACCCCTTTTGAAATTGAAAATAGTTGTATTGGGAGGGACTTGGCTTAGCCGTGAGCATCCTGAAGGTGAAGAGTTAATCAATCAATCAATCAATCAATCAACCAACCAATCAGAGTAACCTGGCTATGGGGAGTCACCCCAGTAGGGGAATGGAGCCCTTCATGAGCTCCTCCACTTGGAGGAGAGCTGGCTCTGGATGGTTAGTCCACTAGTCTGCAGTTCTGGAACGTGCAGTGTTCTTACTGTCTTCTGTTTTATTATTTCTGCTGTCTCCTGGGCATGATATGGCGATTACTCTCATGTATTTGCAGCAGCTGTAGTTATATGCACAAGACTTGAATGGGATGAAGCCAGTAAAAATTTCCCCAAATTCCAGGAAGACTAAGGCAGGGCCCCAGGAAGCGCCATCATTGGCGGAGAAGCTATTGATAGTTGATAGCTGCTGGGGGTGGCAAAGTGGTTTATCTTGGGGAGTGGGGACACTGTTATGTTGCCGTGCTCCATGGATGGCCCTAATCCCTAGGCATTTTGGGTACCACTAATTGGGCTCTGTGGGATTAAAAGAAACCACGGAGGTGGGAGGCAGATGTGTTTGGGGGGAGTCTGAAGGACTTGGGATGGGGAAATGTAAGGATCTAGAGAGAGCTGGAAGTGGATAACGGGGCATGAATATCATCAAGATTCATCGTATACATGTGTGAAATTCTCAAAGAATGAATATAAAACGTTTGAATCATCGTTTTCTATGAATCAGGTCACCTGTCACTCATTTTAGGTCTTCCCTATGTCTGGCTTGGTCGTAAGAATCTCCTGTAGAACACGATCTCCTTCGTTATGTCAGATAACTGTTCTACAAGACAATTGTACAACTCCTGTCCAACTGAGTATCCTGGGAACAAAACCCTTCGCGGCTGCTGACCCCTGCGAGTCATTAAAGATGAGTCAGCGAGCTCTCTCTGTGCTCACCTTTCCTAGTCTGTGCTGAACAGGCTCTTTTTTTCTTTCTGTTCGTTCAGTTAATGATCGGACCTCTCATAGAGCTTTGGGACTTTCTCCCTGAGCGTCAATCATCTCGGAGAACCGTTGAAGATGTGCGCAGCTACCAAACGTAGACAGAATAGAATTACACGTGCCATTTATAAAGCTAGAGCTCATTTCTTCTCTTCTAACTTCCGATGTTGCGGTTCTGCTTTCCGAGTCCTGTGTACACGATTTATTCACGGTTCTGGATTTCAGGTGACTCTGACTTAAACCCAGAAAAGTGTGGTTTCCTTATAAGCGTCACATTCATTCATTCATTCATTCATTCATTCATTTATTCATTCATCATATCTAACAAATGGGAGCGTTCTGCCTCTTTCTTCCCAGTCTCTGCCACTGTTCGCTGAGGTCAGACCATCCTGAGAACAGCATTGCGGTTGCTCTGTTGAGACAACTTGAGAATAGAGAAACACATCTTAGTACTAACAGTTCCTCTTCTCAGTGGGGTCGGAAAGGGTGGGTTTTGGCGCTAGCTCCTAGAGCCTGTAATTGAAGAATTGGATCTTTCTCTTGGATTTTCTCTGCAGATCTTAGATCAGTGGCAGGATATTCAGATCCAACCCCCAAAAACCCGGCGTGTGGACTTTTACCTGCGCCTGCAGAGCTTCTCAGGCTTCATGTCATCAGACTCTGGGGCCTCAATCCTGTATGAATAGTCCCTGATCTTTAAAAGATAGGTGTGACCTCTGTCTCCCAGGTAACCAGGCCCTGTCTTTATTCCGAAGGACCTCAGAGCTGTCCTGCCCTGGAAATGGATACATTTGTTTGCCTGAGTATATCAAAACATACTGCTCTTGGCTTTTTACTGATGTGCGAGATGGTGACTGGTGGTTCTTGCCTGTATTATCAGGGGGTTCTCTCATAATGCAGTTGTCGAACACTGAGGCAGGGCATTTCCCCAGAGGCAGTGTCTGGGTTTTGTTTTTAACATGAGTGGTGAGTTCCTTTTTGGGGGTGCTGCAGTGTGGGGCTGTTTCAGTAGCTTTGAAGGGAGAGTGGCCATGTGGCAGGTAAATCTCAACCTCTCTACCTCTGGGGAGAAGAGCTCTAAGATCAGGATCAGCAGCTGAGTTAGGACAAAGAATCCTCCATTCTCAGCCATGTGGTGACCCTGCTCTGGATAGATTTAGGTCAGCTTGACACAAGTCATCTGATAGGAGGGAACCTCAATTGAGAAGCTGCCTCTATAAGATTGCGCTGTATGTGAGCCTGCAGAGCATTTTCTCGATAAGTGATTGGTGGAGGATGGCCCAGCCCATTGTGGGTGTGGTCATCCGTGGGCTGTTGGTCTTGGGTTCTATCAGAAAGCAGGCTGTGCAAGCCAGTAAGCATCCTCCTCCATGGCCTCTGCATCAGCTCCTGCCTCCAAGTGACTGTCCTGTTTTGAGTTCTTGTCCTGACTTCCTTTGGTGATGCACAGCACTGTGGAAGTGTAAGTCAAATAAACCCTTTCCTCCCCAGTTGGTTTTGGTCATGGTGTTTCATCACAGCAAGAGTAACCCTAAGACAGACCCCCAAGGAGTCTTCTGGAGATGTGGCAACGACCTTCCTCTGTCTTTGGGTTATCTATATGAATGCTCAAGAGTTTTCTCCGTATATGGAGACAAATAATTTTAACAAAACAAAATATGATTAGATAAGAAGAAGGGAGGCCAACAAAGGCTCCATGTTGAAGTGATAGGGTAGCCTCTTTAGAAACGCCTTCAGACTTCATTTTTAATAAGCCTGCTACCATTCTTAGAAATAAAACTAAGGGCCATTAGTACCCATTTTTTCCCTTCTGGAAATGAAATGCTTTTTATACAACCAATATTCAAAATTGTGTGCCCGACTCCCCAGCAGTAAGCAGGCCTTAAATTCTCCCATGCTTTTTCTTCTAGTTCAACTGAGATAGTGGGATATAGTTCCTACAGAGGAGGCTTAAAATAACTGTCCAACAGCCTCCTTCCAGAGGGGACCAAGCATTTAATTGTGAATTTAGGGTCCTTTTTGTGCTAAGAACCAAACCCAGTTTTCCAAGTATGGCTGGCTAGTCTCTCCTCCTCTCAGGAGAAAGTTACAAATGGGCTGTGGAATTTGTACATTTGCTCTCTTAAAGCGATGGAAGGACTCGTGTTGAAATTGCTTTAACTAGGTTGCGGTGGGCCTTCCCTCTAGCTGAGCTCTTTGGTGGTAATTAAGAGGAAAGTGAAGCGCAGATACTTTTTTCTGAACGATGAATACAGGTTTACCAAATGAATTGTAATGATAGGTGCGAGCCCGGCGGGGAGGCTGAATATCCCCTGTGTACTGAGAAACCTATAATCAGATAGGTACTGTTGCTGATGGCTGAGATGCCACCATCTATGCCTTTTAGACCCTTGCTTTGAGATGTAAGGACACTTGATGGCGCACATTTAGTGACTGCTGCTTTTTAAAGTTTCTTGTTGGCTTGGGCGTGAACGAGAAGCTCATAGAAGAGCTCCGTAACCTTTGTTACACCGAAGCTTCATGGATATTTAGGCTTTCGCTCCGGCCCCATTGTATGGGCGGGTGACTCCGAAGCATTACTCATGGGTCTCAGGCGGTCAAAATAATTTGAATTTTCGCAGCTAGCTCTGTTTCGTATGGTCCAAATAGCTGCTTACAAACCCAGAAAATGAGGGCTCAGTTGGAGTGGGATTTTGGGCACGTGGCTCATTTTAACTCAAACTCAATGGTGGCAGCCCCTCTATGGTGCTCAGTGCCAGGATGGTGAGTCGACTGGAGCCGGCTATTGCTTGAGCTTAATATTAACTCTTGCTTTGGGAATTCCTTCTCTTCTCTTTGCCTGTTAACTTTCACTTTCACTTACTAATAGTTTGGGTTTTTTTCCTCCTGTGCATAGGTTTGTGTGTGTGTGTGTATGTGTGTGTGTGTTTGTGTGTATGCCATGTGTGTGCAGGTGGATGCCTGAGGAGAGCAGAAGATGGCATCAGATCTGGCCTCACATGGGTCCTGGGAACTTAATTTAGGTCCTGTGTAAGAGCAACAAGCACTTGTTACCAGCCAAGCCACTTCTCCAGTCCCCAGCTAGTACTTCTGATGGCAGAAAGGGAGGAAGCACTGGCGTTACGGCTGGGCCACTGGCGGACCTTGCAGAGCAAGGGTGCTCCTCACAGCATCTCACAGAAGAGGCGCTGGTGAAGGGTTGCTTAGAGGATGTGAAGGTTGCACTCCTCCAGCACCCCGTGGCTGCAAAGCACGCGCAAAACGCTTGCCCTTCTCTCTCTCCTCAGGTCAGAGAGGATTTAGTGGACTTCATTGCTTGGATGGCACTGAAGAGGTCAGTCGCTGAGGATAGGAGGCAGCCAGAAGCACAAGAAAACAAGGGATCTTTTGACTGCCTAAGCAGTTCAGAAGCAGGTTAGGTGACCAGGCCTGTGCACTGTGATGATCCCAGTGTGCGTAGTACGTGATCTGCAGGGGAAAGCGGGATGCAGTGCAGAGATAGCTATGGGGAAGAGGGTTGGGGTAGGAGGAGGAACATGGGAAGGAAGAGGGTCAAGGTTAGGTTGAAACCAGAAACAGGGAGAGGAGGACCATCAGGAAGAAGAGGACGAGAAGATTGAAGAGTAGGTTGAGGAAGAGGGCTAGAGGTGGGAGGAGGACCATGGGAGGAGGACCATGGAGAGGAAGAGGGTCAGAGTTAGAAGCAAGAAGAGTGAGTTGAGGAAGAGGGCTAAGGGTTAGAGGGTGATTGGGAGCTCAGGAGAATCATGGGGAGGAGGATCTAAAGAAGAAGGGAGAGGTGGGGGATGGGAGAGGTGGGGGATGGGGAGAGGTGGGGGATGGGAGAGGTGGGGGATGGGAGAGGTGGGGGATGGGGAGAGGTGGGGGATGGGAGAGGTGGGGGATGGGAGAGGTGGGGGATGGGAGAGGTGGGGGATGGGGAGAGGTGGGGGATGGGAGAGGTGGGGGATGGGAGAGGTGGGGGATGGGAGAGGTGGGGGATGGGAGAGGTGGGGGATGGGAGAGGTGGGGGATGGGAGAGGTGGGGGATGGGAGAGGTGGGGGATGGGAGAAGTGGGGGATGGGGAAAGGTGGGGGATGGGAGAGGTGGGGGATGGGAGAGGTGGGGGATGGGAGAGGTGGGGGATGGGAGAGGTGGGGGATGGGAGAGGTGGGGGATGGGAGAGGTGGGGGATGGGGAGAGGTGGGGGATGGGAGAGGTGGGGGATGGGGAGAGGTGGGGGATGGGAGAGGTGGGGGATGGGGAGAGGTGGGGGATGGGGAGAGGTGGGGGATGGGGAGGAATAGGCCCTGCTGGGTGGAGGTCCTGCCTGGATTCTGTCTTGATGAAGCTGTGGCTTCTGAGGCTTCTGAGACCACAGATCCAGCGACTTTCAGTCCTCCAGCCTCAGACTTCTCGTGATAGAGAACTCCTTGCATTTGCAGGTAGGGGAGGAGATGAGATTTCTGGAGGTACTGAGGAGAAGTCTGATCCCTTAGAGACTCCTCCTGCTTTGTCTGTCCGTAGTTGTGGTTTACTGTATAGGGGCCACATGCGGCATGGTGGCTGTTGTACCCGTGATTGAAACTTGGGTTCCAGAGATGCCTTGATGCCATGAAATCTGGTCTTCCTCCTCTGTGTGGTTTTAGTACTAATTAGAAGTGTTGAATTACCGACACTGGAGCGGGTACCCAGAGCTCAGTGGCTCTTGTCTGAAAGGACAGCTGCCCTCTTCCCTGCTTGCCCTTTGCTAATCCTAACACAGGACCCGCTCCTTCCACTGGGCATAACCGTGGATCCACGACACACTTGTATCAATGGATTGTGACGTCTGCTCCTCTGACCACACTGGGCTGCAGGAGAGTCCTCCCTCTCCCCCTACTCATCTTTCTAGCCACAGCAGTGGCTTCCCACTGTGCCATGTATCCCTGGTGAAGTCACACTTTTCAGGCCAAGGAAAACAACCATCCTGAAAGGAGTGCTGATTATCAAAAACCAACAGGGGACAGTGTCCCCTCATTATTAGGCCTTATGGTCAGTGAGTAGGTATGGGGCATGAGTTTTCACATTTAGTCAATGTCCCCAGGTCAACATGAGCAACTCAGTCACAGATACAAAAGAGAAGCCCCCCCCCCCCCCCAGTGGTCTGGAGTTCTGGTTGGCCAGGGGTCACTCATTAGACACAACTTTCTGGATTAGACCAGCTGGACTGGGTGAGTATCTGGGACAGACAGATGCCTGTAGGATTTGGGTTGTGATCTGGTGGTTCTCCACCCCCACACCCCCCATACAGGGGCCTCATAAGAGTGCTGGTAGAGAGGAGGAAAGCCACAAAGCCACATGGTGCTCCCCCCTCCCGCACCCCCCCCCCCCCCCCCCGGGAAAGGTGAGACATTTCCTTTCTGTACTCTATAAAGCCAACTGAATCAGGGTTTTATCTCAGGCTCCCAGTGGGTGGCTGGCAGTGGCCTCAGCGTGGAAGAGACATTCTGCTGAGGGCATAGACACTGTGCACTCTCTCCTCCGAACAGACAGGCATTTAGACATGTTTGCAAAATTCTGGGCAAGAAGACGAACTCTGTCTTGTCTAAATAGTTAAGAACTGCCCCTTCTTTCCCCAGAGT
Source organism: Mus musculus (assembly GCF_000001635.26). Lineage (NCBI taxonomy): Eukaryota > Metazoa > Chordata > Mammalia > Rodentia > Muridae > Mus > Mus musculus. Next base: position 103,319,170 of record NC_000079.6, on the reverse strand, counting down.
AATTAATTTCCTTGACAGCATTGCTTGCTGGCAGCTCCTTTCCACAACTGGTTGCTGAATTGCAATGCTCAATAATCTGTGTAATAACATACTATAAAAACATATAAAGCCAGGAAAAAAGTTTTTTGCTTTTTTTTTTTTTTAACGAAAGTGGCTGAGCCTTTGGAAATAATCATTCATACATTTCATACATGGATTGAAAGGAAAACCTTAAATCTGTCAGTAAGGGGCCAGTGGGGTTGCTTAGCAGCTAAAAGTCACTGCCATACAAACCTAACAACAAGAGTTTGATCCCCGGAATTCACTGTGACAGGAGATAGCCAACTATTAAAAGTTGCCCTCTGACTTCCACATGTGCACCTTGGCACATACGTATACATATTTACACACAGGAGGGAACGCACACATGCACACGAATAGCTCATAGAAAACAAAACAAAATAGAAACACAACATTCTAGAGCCCTGGCTGAACTTTTGGCTCACACAGTTGTGAGGTAGACAGAAGGTGCGTAAAGCCCCACCAGGTCTGGGAGAGCCTGCCTCACAGTGAATGGTGGCTCTCTGCCTAGGCTCTTCCTTGCTCTCCTGCCTGCTTGTGCACACTCTTGAGGCAATCTGTCCCTTCCCACAGAGTGCCTGGACATGTATCACATGTGAAAAGGTCACTGACCATCCGTGGGCTAAAACCCCACGACAAACGAATAAAGACAGGAAGACAAGGTTTAGAGCATAATACATCGAATATTTAGCCCGTATTCTTGGAGGTTAGAGTTGGGCAGTGACCTGGTACAGGGGAGTGGCTCTGGTGTTCCCCTTTGTGGCCTCTGTGTCAGGATTTGGCTGAATTGACCCTGATATTGCATGTCTGCACATATTCAAGGCATGCTCACTTGGTTGTGTAGAGAGAGATGGTCTCTGGCCAGTGCCACAGACTAAGGTCTGTAAGGAGCAGGTGCCATGCTAAGTGCATCACGCATCATTTTCTTTCCTCACAGCGGGTCTGTGAGAGGGTGGGGTGGCTCCACCTCATGGATGAGGACATGGAGGTTTGAGAGAACTCAAGTCATCATTACCGAATCATTAGAGAGGGGTTAGGCTTTACACTTGACTGTTTGATTTTTGTTCACAGTTTCCCCGACCTTCAGCAAATGACACCTTCCCAGGTAGAGTCACAGATTCCGGCCCTTGGCTCTGTTTGTGTTGCCTTTCATGTTTCTGCAAGTTGTCAGGTGTGCTAAATTCTTTTTGTATGAAAGCATGCTTCCTTACAGACTTACACTCTCAGTGCAGCCTAACTTTTTAGAGGGATATGACCATAGAATGAAGCATTCCTTCTTGTGATGAAGGGTGACAGGGCACTCTGGTTTAAAAGGTCACCGATTAACGGGATGCTGTTTTTTTCTGTCTACTGTGGTTGTTTGTGAGTGAGTCTTCAGATAGCAAGATAAAGATGAAGGAGTGCCATTCTATTTAGGAGTATGTACTCTCTAGTTCCTAGAGGGTGCTGAGAATTCCAAGTTCACGTTTTGTAAAAGGAGAATGTTGTTATCTGGGTTTAATTTTGCTGAACTTGTGGTTGTTTGGTGATGTGAGGACAGACAGAACACAAACCTGTCAAGTTGTCCATCTCTAAGCCAGCAGATGGGGGCTTTCCAGCGTGTAAATGCAGTGTTCTCTTCAGAGCTAGGTGTCACGCTGGCCTGTCACCCCATGGCAGGGCTGTACCCTTGGTGGAGGTTGACAGAGTGGGGGTGGGGGGGGAGTGTGGGGGGTTGGGGGGCTGGGGGGGTGAGGAGGAAGGGAAAGGGGGGGAGAAAACCAAGCAAGAAATTTGCAGTTGAAGAGATAGGCACTCACACAATCTCTTTGGTGGTTGTTTGTTAGCACTGTTGATCCACAGAAAACCTTATCAATAGTTTATTATCTGGGCTCAATGGGGTTCCCACTGCTAAGCCTGTCAGCCTGAAACACAACAAAGACCAGCCAGGCATTGGGTTACACCTGTGCCACCCATAAAGCAGGGCCATGGTGAGTGTGAGCCCCAGGGTGTGTGTTCACTTGCTGGAAGCTGTCAGGTCTCATCAGCCTTTCGTTAGGGCATTTTTTTTTTCCTCCTTGAAAACTCATAAAAATTCATGTTGTGGTATTAATGCCCACAGGGTCCTGTAGAATTCTGCTGGCTTCTGCTCCCCTTCCCTCATCATAGATACATCGTCCACAGATATGTGGGCACAGATGTGTGCTTGTGAATCTGTACTGGAGGCTCATGTATCTGCCTAAGTGAGTTTGCCACAGGAATGAAATAAACTAATTTTCTCCCAACGGTTCAGTGTAACCAAGATATTTCTATGCATATTCTCAGAAGGCTTCATTCTGGGGACTATTTTATATTTCAATAAACCGTGTGCATGTGTTTCTAGGTGACTACTTTGCATACCTGTTTATTATCATAGTGATATACTGTTTACCTGTATTTTTTGAAAGAAATTATCTAGTGGATCAATTTTCTATTTGTGTGTGTGTGTGTGTGTGTTGTGTAGAGGTCAAGGGGCAATCTTGGATGTCATCTCATCTACATATTTGAGATACGGTCCCTCACTGGCCTAATAGTCATACATTAAGAGAGAGAGTTTTCCCAGTGATCCCCAGTATTTTCTTGTCTCTCCTCCCAAGACTGTGGTTACAAGTGTGTGCTAGCACATCTAGCTTTTTATCTAGGGGCTGGGGATTGATTCAACTTAGACCCTGAGGCATGTGGTGACTAAGCTGTTCCCTAGGATCTTTAGTTGAGAGAGAGAGAGAGAGAGAGAGAGAGAGAGAGAGATATTACTTTGTGTTGTTACAAACAATTTATGAATTCTTTGTGTGTTGTGTATGAAGTGTGTGTGTATGTATGTATATATATATATATATATATATATATATATATATATAGTTTATGTGTACCTCTGTGTGTGTGTGTATGTGTGTACACATGTCTGTGTATGCTCATGTGTGTAGAGGCAAGAGGCCAATGTCTGGTGTCTTTCTAGGTCACTCTCCACCTTATGTTTTGAGATAAAATGTGTCCTTGTACCTGGCGATCACTGATTGGCTAGGTTGACACCAGCAAGCTCTGGAGAGCCACATGTCATTTCTGACCAAATGCTTGGGTTACAGATACCAGCGTCCATGCCTGGCTTTTTTTATATATACTTGGTATGTGCTCGTCTGAACTCAGGCAGCCAGCACTTTATGGATGGAGCCATCTTGTAAATCTCACCCTGTAGTACATATTCTTGTGCCCTTAAAAAAAAGTCTGAGGTCAGTTTGCCGTGTTACAGTAGAATTTCAGAATTTCAAAGGCTTGACTTGTGTAAAGGTTTTACAGCTTCCCTCCCTCCCTCCCTCCCTCCCTCCCTCCCTCCCTCCCTTCTTTCTTTCTTTCTTTCTTTCTTTCTTTCTTTCTTTCTGATGAACTAAACAGGGAAGTGATATTTAAAAATAACTGTGGTTCAATAATTAAACTACAGCATTACCAAAATATTCAGTACGACAAATCATGGCCCACTATGCTTGGCCATGTAAGATGAAACCTCATGCAGTAGGAGGTGGGGGCCCTTTGGCCCTTCGTAGCATGTCTATAGCAAGGCAATTCTACTGTGCTGTGGTATGTCTCTTAGAGCCGGGAAAGTATGTGGAACGTGCCAGCTGCTGGGCTTCCACATTAAAACAGTTTGGAATCATGCCTGCAAATTAATACATCATAAAAGCTCAGTACAGTGATGAATTCTGAACAAAGTTCTGTAGTGTTTGCCTCTTATTATGAATGGGGAAGTTATGACTGTGTGAAATTGGTGTGAGCAGACCGCCTATAACACGGGCTGTTGGGGCAGCCAACCTTAACTGATGGCCTTTAGAGAAACAACCCCCGTGGAGAATTTCTGATAGAGGAGATCGGGCTCCATGGGTACCAGCCTCCTGGATGGAGCGCTAATTGTCTATGACTTGTGTCTTAACATTCCTGGGAATTCCTGACGGAAATGTTTGCTGGAAGTTGTTCTCCTGTCTCCTATCCAGCGCTACTTTCCCTTCCTCTTCTCCATTCTTGTATCCCAGCAGTTTGGTTTTTCACATTTTTTCTTTTTTCAGGTCTCACAGAAGTGATAACTCATTTTGTTAGAATGGCGGTGTTTTCAGAAGTGGAGGATTATGACTTCAGTTGGGGCTTAATCAGCTTGAGCAGGTGCATTCTAAGTAAGAGGGATACTGTTTTAATGCGGATGTCTCCCCTAATTCAGAGCAGGGGAGACGTGGATAGGAGATGACACTGCAGTTGGGTCGGAATTGTTTCTAAATAGATTGTTTTTCTCCCCCCACCTTGAATTCTCCTGATCCTGGCAGGGATGCTCTGTTAATAAAATAGAAGAGAGAGGTCCAGGAGGAGCTGGGGGTGACGGTCTTAATGTTGTGTGCTGCAAGTTCTGGAATGCTTAAGGGAAACGAGATCAGATTTACCCAGAACCTTGGCATAGTGATCACTTTGGTGAGGGGGCAGGATCTCTGGGATGCCAACGGTTAGGAGATAGGTATGCAATCATAAGACAACTTCACTTAAATGGCATGTGTTTCCATGCAGTGCCTTTGTGGTGAGGCTCTGGGGCTGTCCTCTGGCTTTGAAATACTCTAGTGTGTGAGAAAAAAGGGAAGACATGGGCAAGGGCTCTGTCCAGAAAAACAAAGCCTTTTTAGGCAAGTGCTATCTTTCTGCAGAATTAACTCCACTTTGCATTCTGGTTAATTTCCCCTGTGAGAGCAACCCGGCTGCAAAGACGCTGGCCATATTCTTCTTACTGCACAGCGGTTACTGGTGGTTTATACTCATTGCTTTCCTCCTTTTTTATGGTTTCAGCATTTTCTTATATGTTTCATGATAGAAATTGTTTAATGCAAGGTCACTAGCTCATACATTCCAATTCATTAGTTGGCTATTTCTCCACTGAAACAAATTTATTAAGGACCTATTATGCACCAGGCACTGAGGGCAATAGTAGTGAAAAGAAAACCCAAGATGCTCAGATTATAATATCCAGTGAGCATAGGTGCAGAGATTCTCATCAAAACACGGCAAACTGGATTTACAGCACATAACAAAGCCAAGTTGGTTTTATCCCTGGAACGGAAAAAAAATGGGTCCACACCTCCCAATCAATTTATATACTCCATGAACAGGGGGTTGGGGGGGGGGCGGGAGGAGACAGATGAACAGAAAACATTTAAAAAAATATTCAACTTTCTTCCTGAATAAAAGTCAAAAAGGTATAGAAGGTGCTTGCTTGGTGGGCAGAAGTGGCAATTGCCTTTAATCCCAACATACACTAGGCAGAGGCAGGACTACTTCGAGTTCTGTGAGTTTCAAGGACAGCTTGCTCTACAGAGGGAGTTCCAGTAAGGCCAGAGCTACACAGAGAAAACCCTGTCTCAATAAGAAAAAGAAGGAAGGAAGGAAGAAAGAAGGAAGAAAAGAAAAAGAAATAAAGGGGAAAAAGGTACTTATTTCAAATCAGTAAAGACTGTATATGAAGAAACCAAAGCTAGCATGATCCTTAGTGGGGTTAACAGTTAACATTTGTTCTTGTGAGGTGTAGAATAAGGCAGCCAAGGCCTCTTATGGTTCTGCTCGACAAAATGTTAAGTCTTAAACGGAGCAACTAGGCAAGAAAGAAGAAGCAAAGTTTTCTTTATTTCCTGATATCATATCATCATCATGTAGACAATTCTAAAGACTATACAAAGACTGTAGTAACCCTACTGGTGTTATTTTAATAGATTCCCCTGTTTTTGTATGTTAATACTTATACCTATACATCAACAGCAAACAACATGAAGAGGAAGTTAAGAAAATTGTACTAGCAACAATACAAATGAAGTTGCAACAAAATGAATGAATACTTAGGTATTTAAGAGTCAAAGATGTACACATTAAACATCCAAAGTTATGGGAGGACATTAACAATGTCAGGAAAGGCTGCTTCAAGGTCCTGGGTTGCACGGATTAACAATTGTTAAAATGTCCACACTACTCAAAATAACCTTCAGATCTAGTCACTGTGAAACCTAGTTCTCATCAAAGTAGTGTTTCCTTTACACAAATAGAAAATCCTAAAATTCAAATTGAACCACAGTAGGCCCCAGGTTGCCAAAGGTTGAAGATTATCACCACACTGGAAAACTCATGTTTCCTGACTCCAAGTTACACCATTGTTACAACCAGTTGGTAATGTCACAAGCCTTCAAAGAGTCTAGGAGAGAGGACCTGGAATAGATATCTGCATTTCTCATGAACTCATCATGAACCTGGATCCTAAGAACATGAAGCCAAAGAGAAGTCTCCAACAAATGGTGTTTGGAAAGCTGTCTAGATATAAATGAGTGTAATTGGTCCGGCTTTGGTTGATTTTGTGTATAGCATGTGCCAGTTGCCCAGATTCTTAAATGTAAGACTCAAAAGTGTACAACTCCAAAACAAAATTTAAGAAAAGCTTCTTAACTATAGTCACTGTTATTGGTGAACACAGGCAGGAGAAGCAGAAATAGTGAAGGGGAGTTATATCAGACTGAATGTTTCCTGTGCAGTTGAGGAACTAGGAAGACAGTGTCATTGGGGGCTTATTGTACAAGCATGGCATCTACAGCATGACCTTCTAGAGATTATACCACAAGTCTTTGTGTTTTCTCAGCTAATTCTGGTCTCCCAGAGCACACTGTGACATTTGGTCTTACTGTGGCTTCTATTCATGAGTATATGGGTAGGTCTTACCTCCACTACAAAATTACATCCTGAAGTATTTATTGAGACAAGTTGAAAGAACCCCAACTGTAGAGTGACCTGAAAGTTTGTGGCTCTTTAGTTTCCACTCTGCCCTTTAAAGTAGCTATGTTTTTTCGGTTCAGTCAACAAAAATATGTTTCCAACTAACGTTACATTTGTTAATAGACTATATTGTCATAGGGACACTCTTAAGTACTAGCCTGTTACACCATGGCAGTACTATAACCCTGGTAGAAGACAGTATAGACAGTGAGGATATTGGTGAATTATCTGATTGAGATTAGCAGCCAGGATCAATACAACTCAGTACTAGAAATATAAATGGTCCCATTTTACAAAGAGCAAAGGATCTGAACAGAACCCCCAAAAGAAGTAAATGAGATGCCCAGTATCTCCAGTCAACAGGCAAAATCAAATCAAATTTATGAAACAAGGAAATATAACAGGTAGAGGTGTTGGCAAAGATGTGGAGATAGGGAGGCCTCATACATTATTAGTGGGACTAGAGCTTAGCGAAACCAGTATAGAAAAGAGCACCATTGCTAAAAATGTTAAAAGGACACCTACCATATGATCAGTAATACTGCTTCTGGAGGGTGTGTGTGTGTGTGTGTGTGTGTGTACATCTACAAACATGGACACACACATATATACACACATATACACATACAAAGGAGGCAAAATTAGACTCATGGAGAGATCACTGCTTCCTGTGTTGATTATGTAATAACATCATACATAGGAAATAGGATATGCAAACAATCTAAATGTTGTTCAGCAGATGATGGGGTAGAGAGAAGTGTGTATTCAGATAATGGGATAACATCTTCAAGATTAACAAAGGAAATCCTATTTGTGGCAACATGGGCAGAGCCAGAGCACAGTTTGCTCAGCAAAGTGAGACATGGAAAAACTGTCATCTCATGGATGTATGGAATCCAAACCAGATGATTATCAGGAGGTAGGGGAGAGGGATATTGGTTAAAGGGTCTCAAATTTGAGTTATGCATGATGGATAAGTTCAGAAGATACAGTGACAGCCGACTGAGAATTTACAGTACTGTACTGTGTGGTTGAAATCTGCTAATTTACGCCTTCAATCTCTCCTCACACACAAATGGAGACACTGTGGAGCCGACAGTGATATATTGATTAGCTAAACTTGGTGACCATTTTAGTGTGCATGTGTAAACTCCAAGTGGTGCAGCTGTTAAATGTATATAAATTTAGGTTGTCAGTAACATCTCAGTAAACTTGTTTAAAAATCATGGATTCTGCTGTCATTGTATGTATAGATAACATGTAAAATTCCTCCCAGTGAGCAATTTAAGATCGTCCGGTCTGTTATAATGTTCTGTAAAGTATATACAAACACATCACCAGGATGTGTCCTGAAAGTATTGCCAAATGTATGATGGTCTGTGGGAAATAATGTAAGTATAAAATCATATACATAATTTGTTTCTAGTAGGACTAATGCTTTGGAGAGTTGGATACATGCTGAAAATGCTATGCCACAATGTATAAAATCCTCACAAGGTGTGTTGGGATAGAGATTTCAATTAGATAGTAAAATTGTGAAGAAGGAAATTGCATAAATGAGTATGGACGCCATTGAGGACTCCTCGAGCTATAATTAGCATAAACATCTCTCAGATGTTCATATGTCAAAAGTGTGGCATCTAGAATGGCATTATTTAGTTTTTGGTATCTTTAGGAGTTGGAGCCTTGAGAAAGGTCCGTATTTCTTTGGGGGTGTATGCTCAAGGAGGACTATGGGATTCCAGCCCTTCTCTCTGTTTCCTAGATCATGAGATAAGCAGTTTGTCTTCCTATGTATTTGCACCATGACGATCAGAGGAGAAGCCCAAAGCAATAGTGTGACCTTGGACTGGACATGTCAGAAATCTGAGACATAATGACTCTTTCCACTTAACTACCTCTGGTTTTCCATTATAATCACCTGAAGTTGATACTGAGACTACAGAGACAAATGTCGGGAGTGGACTGTGTCAGAACATAGAGGAGCAAAGCTTTTTCAGTTACAGAGTTAGGAATATACTTGGTGAGTATCAAAGGAGACCACATTGAATGTTCAAGATTTATGGTCTGGTAGAAGCCAAGCAAAGACTGACTTTTGAGAATGGAGAAAATGATGTTCAACTTGCTCAGAACTACTTAAAGGTCGGTCAACTTTGTATATGGTGTGTGACAGCTGTCCAGAGTCTTAAATGTAAGACTCAAAAGTATACAACTCCAAAAGAAAATATGCAGAAAAGCTTCTCGCCTGTAGTCACATTTTCTGTAGAAAATGACACCAGAAGCACAAGCAAGAAAAGCAGAAATAGTCGAGGGGGATTATATCAGACTAAATATTCAAGAGAGCAAGGACAAGTCTTCACTGAGGCGGAGGTCATGTGAGTGATATTAGATAGTGTAGAAGAAAAATGTTTGTGAAGAGGATGTTTAAGACAATGCCTATGAATAGTTGACATTACAGTTGGGCATCTGTGAGGTTTATATTGATATTTTTTCTTTGGTCTTTACCATTTCTCATTATGATTTTGGTATTAAAAAAATCAACCACTTTCTGTAGTAAAAGTCAGGGCTTTTAATAAAGCCAAACCAAAGGACAACGATAAGCTTCCCAAATTTACACTGGCCTTTCCCAGTTGAGCTCTATGGCTTGGGGTGTTGCTTATTTGCTGTGGTGCTGGTGTGTTGAGAGGGTGTTGGGACAGATTTTATACATATGTTTCAGTTCCTTTGGATACAGTACCATTGATGTATCCAATCTTTTAAAGCTATGAAATTAGAAGTCTTTTTTAGTGCACCCTAGGTGAAAGAGGGAATTATTGCCAATCTATTTTGCCAAAATTACAAGTTGATTATGCACAGTAATTTTACTTGACATGTTAGAATTGAATTTCCTCCTGCAGATCCTAGAAGCGATCTCTACGCATAGGTAGATGATAAAGCCGACAGAGCAAGGGACTAGAGCAAAGGGAACACTTTTAAGTAGAGTAGAAAAGAAAACGCTGCCGAGATTAGTCTTAAGAGTATTGAACAGTTCTATATACTTGCTTGAAGAGGACCACACATGGTTCTGCATTTCAGAGCCTTGGAAGAGCCTAGGGAAGTTTCTGTTGCTGGGACATAGTATCTAATGTAAGAGGAAGTTTTATTTTTGGCTTTACAGTTGTAGATTTGAGTCCATGGTCCATTGGGTCTGTTACTTTTGGGGTCATGTCTTGGCAGACCATCACGGCATGGAACAGGTAGTGGAGCAGAGTGGTTCACCTGTTGGCAGGCAGGAGGCAGAGACAGGATGCTTGAGCTGGTAGCTCCCTCCGCCATCCCTTATTGCACCTCAGCCTGCAATGTACAAAATAGCACTGCCTCCACATAGGGTATGATTTTCTTTCTTGGTTAATCCCCTCTGGAAGATATCCTCACAGACACAGCTAGAGGTGTGCTGTACCAGTCTCCCAGCTGCTTCTCAATACTGTCAACTTGACAAGATGAATAGTCATAGGCGCCAAAGGGGAGAAACTGGGTTTTTGTGTGATTCAGTGTTTTGAAGCCAGAGAGAAGCTATTGCTTGGGAGAAGCTTCTCTTGTTATTGAAGACTGAGAAATTTTTCCACACAGACCACCTGAGTATTAGCACAGAAATGTCCCAATTGCTTTGAGATCCCATCTCACCCGAGTCAGAATGACTGTCATCAAGAGTGGAAATGACAACAAATTCAGGCAAGGATATAGAGAAGGAAGATACTCACTGCTGGTGGGAATGTAAACTTGGAAAGTCAGAGTGGAGGTTCCTCAAAAATGTAAAAATAGAACTACCAGATGGCCCAGCTCTAGTCCTGTTGGATATGTACCCAGAGCATCCAAAGTCAACGTTCCACAGAGATCCCTGCACAGCCATAGTTGCTGTTGCTTTATTCTCAGCAGTCAGGGAATGGGAGCAGCATAGATGGCATCAGGAGGTGAATGAGTCTTGATGAAGAAAATACGGTACACAGCCATAATAAAATTCTATATCGATATTTAAATTTTTGTCGATATAGAATTGAATTTTATAGAGACATTTAAAAAGAATGAAATCATGACTTCTGCAGGAAAGTAGATCAAACCTGAAACCATCCTGTTAAACAAAATAAGCCCTGGTCTAGAAAGACAATGGCATCATGTTTTCTCTTATACATAGAATCTGAATCTAAAATTGTCTATGCTTGGGTATTAATATATGTGCATTTATAGATCATGAGATTGAAAAAGGTTGGAAAGTGGAACACATGCGATGAGAAGGCAGAGAGGGGGAGGCTAGGAAGGAAGGAAAGCAGCCCTGTGTGAGGGGCACAGGGCAGGATGGGTGGAGGTGGTACAGGAGCAATGAAAACGCAGTCTAATGACACATTATGAAGATTCATTACTTTGTGTACTAACTTAAACAACCCACTAGAGGATAATGAAGAATGTCCTTAGTGAAAGTCCCTATCGCATCTTCCACAGTTACATGGAAAGCCTTGCATCCAAGGGTCATGATCAAAATACAGATGTATTAGATACGTGATCGGTGCTACCGTTTTGGAGAGAATACCTACATGGTAGTTTTGGCAGGTTGGCCAGGTGCAGCCTCAACCCTTTAGGAATTTAAGAGGCCTGGTAGCGTTTTTGTGTCCAAGTGGCTAATTCTCAATACCAAGAAGGGGTAACAAGAGAGAACTTAGCTGTGTTCACTGTGTTCCTTTTATATGAGACAGAGATTCTCAACTTGTGGGTCATGATACCTCGGGGGCATCAAACTACCCATTCACAGGGGTCACCTAAGACCACCAGAAAACACAGCTATTTACATTATAGCTCTTAACAGTAGCAAAATTACAGTTATGAAGTAACACCAAAAATCATGTTATGATTAGGGGGTCATCACAACATGAGGAACGTAATCAAAAGGTTGGAGCATTAGGAAGGCTGAGACCCACTGACATAAAAGGAAACGTACACGGTATATGTCACTGTGAGCAAGGAAGAGCTGTTCTCAATTATAGCTTCAACACTGATGTCTTCACTGGAAACCCGAGAAGGGGTGGAGTGAGCTTGTTTCCCTTCCCATCCTGGTATAGCTGGCCCTACTCTTCATCTTACTTGGGCAAGCATCAAATGGAGCCCTGACCTACCTTCTCTGTTCCCAGCTGTCTGACTATGTTCACCTCAGCAAATTACTGAGAACATCTATCTCATAGTTAGTTATGGACTGTGTCTACCTGAGTCCATCCACGTCTTTGTGGAAGAACCTTCATTAAAGCTTCACCATGTTCTTCAGCCTACGGAGCGTCATCCATCTGCTGCCTCCCATTTGGGTCTTTGGTATAACTCAGTGTTTTCTGGAACATATTGAGTTGGTGTCAGACCATGAATTTGTTCATTGCCTCCGGCTGTTGAGAACTGTTCTAAAAATGACTGGGATATCTAGGCTAATATTAAAACAACTTAGGAAAAGTTTAACAGTTTTAATAATCTACGAAGACTGCCTAGGAGTAGATAGTGTTCATGTTTGAATAGAAATACATCTTTATCTCGAAACTTTGAAATATTGAACTTAGTTATTCTCTTGTAAGAAGCAAAGAGTAGAGAGGGCTTTAGGATGGGGTAGAGGCTTCAACACACATTTAAAAACACATTAGAGGGCAGGTGAGATGGCTCAATGGGTAAGAGCACCCGACTGCTCTTCCGAAGGTCAGGAGTTCAAATCCCAGCAACCACATGGTGGCTCACATCCATCCATAACAAGATCTGACACCCTCTTCTGGAGTGTCTGAAGACAGCTACAGTGTACTTACATATAATAAATAAATATTAAAAAAAACACATTAGGCTTAATCTTTAGCAGTGAGCAAGGGGTACATCAGAGTAGTAGCTTTCAGCCTTGGTTATATATTAAAGTCATTTGAGAATTTCAGGGAAAAGGAAACATTACTACTGACATAACCAAAAATAGGACCTAACTCCAGACTAAGTAAATGTGATTTCTGTGTTACTTTGCCCTCCTTGGCAACATGCTGATCTTAACAGGGTTGGGAATGGCTGCTCAAGAATGTGAACAAACCAGCCATCAGGATGCAGGGAGGCCAGACCCTATCCATAATCATCTGTAAAGGGTTGCAAAGAGCATTTTAAGCTTGATCACACGTTCTGTCCAGTAGCAAACGAGGAGGAGACCCGTGATGGGCATCTTACAATGGGGAATGGCATCTTGACTGAAGTTTGTCTCTGCTTTGGCTTTCAAGCTCTGTTGTAATAAGCAGAATGAGACAGCTGTCAGAGGAATTCAAAAAAGCGATAAAACAAATTTACAAGCTCTTTAGAGCACACACGGAAATTTAAATTTCGTTTGTTAATTATGTGATTTTTCTCCAAAGGTTCTTTAAGATTCTACCTGGAAAGTCTCATTGGTTTTTGTCGTCACGATGTGTGTAATTAAACACGGACTGCCTGGAGCTGAGCGAAGACGATTCTAATACCAGTTTTCTCATAAACCAGAGTTTATTGCAGTGGAGAATATCAGAACTTAAAGGTGAAGTTTTGATGGTGTTTCTGAGGTCAGGAGTAGTATGTGAAGCCTTGCTGCCAGGGCCTTCAGTGAGAAGCATTCTGGAATTTAGAGCTTTCATACAGTGTCGGTATGTTTTGATCTCTCATCTTGAATATCTTCTTCATTGACTTCCCAAGAGTATAAGACGCCTGTATAAAAGAGAGAAGGGCCAGTGGGTTCATGATGGCAGTGAGCTGTGGGCGAAAAGAAGCCATTTATTTAGTGCCTTTTTTGTGCTTGGTGATGCGGTAGGGCTTGTGTTGATGGTGCCCTCGCTAGTAACATGCCTACAAATAGATTTGGATGCAAAGCCATTAGTGACTATCATGCATTATGGACCTAAGAACAGAAGTTTGTTCCATATGTAACTGGACAATAGCAAGATCCATATGCCGTGTTAACTTAATGCATGGGCCCTTCCTATACCTCACAGTGAGACTCTAGTTAATCTTTGATAAAACCCTGTAAGGACATTTTTCTTGGTGTTTTTCATGCCTACCCTGAATGATTTTTTCACTTCCCCAGTCTACAGATGAGGAAACTCAACTAGGAGCATGTAAGTAGTTTGTCAAGGGATGTTTGGCTAACAAAAGTAGATCCAGGATGGAATAACATGCAGGAAGCAAGACTCCTCAGCTCTCACAGGCTGTACTTTGTTGCCTAGAGGGGTGCTCACAAGTCTTTATTGGCTATTCGATTCTGGGTGGTCAGTATCAGTGATGGCTTACTAAAAACATTTTCATTTGTAAAATTTTCTTCTTTGCATTATTTTCTTGGATAAATATCCAGGAGAGATTGCGGGCGTCATGGGTTCTAATTGCTTAAAATTTACAGTTTGAAGTCCTAGCCCTTTGGTGTCTCAGCATGTAACCTTACATGCTGGAGAGGAGAGAGTTGTTGCTAATGTAATTTAATTAAGATGAGCTCATGCTGGTGTAGGGCACAGCTCCGGTCTGATGGGAAAGTGTCTGTGTAAGAAGCAGGAATTTGAACCCACACAATGCACACAGCTTTCCTGACTCCCAGCAAGTGCTGTGAAGCTGCTTGGTACAAAGGATGTCATGTCAGCTCTCAGATAGATGCCTGGAGAAAGCTCTCGAAAGCAGAATCCCAGGTCAAAGTGTCAGAAAGTCAGTGTGACTCGGGGTTAATCAGGAACTGAGAGACGCTAGCTGGCTGGTTCTTCCTGTGTCGATACAAGGCTAGGGAGCCTTACCAAGTTACACTGCCCCTTGGCTCAGGCTAGGGAGGAGTGCTGAGTTCAGGTGCTCCAGTGGAACAGCATGGTTTAGCCACCCAGAGCACTGCAGGGTATTTTTGTTCCCTTCCTGATCAGGGGCTGTAGCCCCCTGCTGCTATCCAGTGAGGAGCAGACTGGATCACACATCATTAGCCCAGGACAAGAGCTAAAATCAGAATTCTCAGTGTGGCTTCTGCCAAACGTGTTACCTTTGTGCTTCATACTGTTAAAATCAAACTGAAATAAGGGACTCCATTTGGAACTGAGAAACTGGGAGAGAGCTTGGTTAAGAGGTCATGGTGTCTTGGCATTAAAGCCACCTTTTGGGGGCCAGCCTCAGAGGGTCACTTGTGAGCAGTCCGGTGAGCAGAGTGACTAGACCCGGGAGCCGAGGAGAAGCTGACATACCTCAGGTACATGGATTCTTGAGCATGCGGGAGAGGCTGAGAGCTGAAGTCATGGTTCTCAGCGTGGACTGCTTGTGGTTTGGATTCCTCCCAAAGCCCAGTTGTCCTTCCTGTGTTTGGACTTGCACATGCCTCTGTTTATGGGTTTCTCCCCATAGAGGCACATGTGGCTTATGTGTGTTATTCTTATATCCAAATAAATTCAAACGAGATGGAAATGATGTGTGGGACCTCGCCCGAATGATAAACACAAACAGCTCTTTAACATCGTGAAAGGCTGTTTCACAAGCCAAGTGTCCATAAGCTGTACACCTGTACCACCCCCTATTGGGCCGTTGAGAACTTTATCCATGGGCGTGGCTTTTGTTGCCATGCCATTAGTGTACAAGGATCCATTCTTGTGTGTGTGTGTGTGTGTGTGTGTGTGTGTGTGTGTGTGTATGTTCCCCATGTAATGGCTACCTGTTGAGGTAGGTGTTTGTTAATTCTCAGTAACACTATGGAAGTTAAATTCTACCTGGAGAAATCACTGGTTTTGGCTAACTGGAGTTGGAGTTTTAAGTTTTTTCTTGTAGTCCTTGGTTAGATCTTTGTAGACAGTGACAATGACAATTGACAGTGTCCCCACTTGGTGGGGAATTTTTTTTTTTTTTTTGCCATGAGGTGTGCTTTATTTCCATCACTCATATAAATAAATTTTTATAATATCCTAGGGCAAACGAGCGAAATGTGACAGTTCAGTTAGTGGAGGCGGAAGGGCCACTGTCATTGGTGTAGAGTACCCAGGTTCACAGTTCAGCTTATGGCTCACATCCATGGTGCTGTGGCTCTTCCCCCACCATGAGAGGGTCTTGGAGATGATGGGGTGGGGTGGGGAGATGCTGTAGTCAAGGCTTTTAGGGAATTTCACTTCTCTTTTCCTGCTCAACGGCCTCTGTGGTCAGCAGGGAATTCTTGGTTTTCTTCATCCTGGCCTTATCAAAGCTGGAGAGTCCCCTCAAGTCCTGTCTGGCTTGTCTGCCATCTGACTGGCTTTTCCTCCTTGTTGGAGCTCCTTTTCATTCACCTCTGGCTGTGTTTGACAGCTGAGGAACTAGGGCTTGCTCCTTTTTCTTAGAACTCAGGCCCTTTACTGAATTGGTTTCTGAGGTCTGCTGCCTGATTTTCCAAACAGGTTGCCTGCCTCCTGGTACATTGTTTCTAGTAGATGACTGTCATCCAGTTGTTTTTCCCAAATGCATGGGATTGCTTCAGCCCCTGGCCATGCACTCTAACACCTGCCTTGCCATTAGCCCCCTTTGCTCTTGGTTCCTTTGGATGTTGCTTCCAGGCCAAGAAGCCAGCAGCTCCTTAGGGAGGGGAACATCTGAGGAAACTGCCTGTGAGACCCTAATTCACTGGAGGATCATATTACAGGGCGGCACCTGTCATGAGCTTGCTCCTGGGAACCTGCGCTGGCTCATTGCTGAGTGAAGTCTGTTGTTCTGTAGTTAACTCGCTTTTTGTTGCCTATGAGCCTTGTTTTCTATGTAATGGGGCTTGTTTCCGTCCTCACTCACTCTACCTACAATTACGCTTAAAATCCTTGTTTGTGGCGTAACTGTTATGTGTGGAACCTCAAGCCAGGTGATTGCCTTTCTTTTATTGTTGTTTGATTAAAAAAATAATAATAATTAAAGCCAATCTTGGTTCCGTGGTTATTTAAAATTTAAAAATTCAGGTAGTTTTCCTCTCTCCCTGATTTCATTACTCATAGTAGGGGGTAGTTAGAGGGAGGCTCACATCTTTGTTTTCTGCTCTTGTGACACCCTAGGGAAAGATAGTCTCCATAGGCACCCAGTGCCTCCATGAGAAACCATGGTGGGGTTAGGGCAGGAGTGGGCGTATGATCCAAGTATGTTATATGCATGCATGCATGAACATGCCACAGGGAAATCCACTAGTTTGTACATTTAATATATGTTAACAAACATGATTTAAGAAAAAACCCAGGAAGCTCAAAGTGCTTCTCCACTGGCCCAAATTGATACAGAATACAGAAGGAAGGCGGGGTTTCATGACGCATCAGCCACAGTCCTCAACCCAGATCTGTAAGCCATCCGTGAAGGGCTGGTGGGATTGGCTGCCCACGGCTCACAGGTTGTGGCTCTCTCTTGTCGTGTATTTAGCAGAGCACATGCAGTCAAGCTGAGTCCTGAAGAGAGAGTTAGAGTGCTTCTCATTCGATGAGCTGAGGAGCTGAGGGGGCCTGTGGGAAGCACTGTTTGCCCTTAGATTCTCACCTGTCTCTTCCCTTGTCCTCAAATATTCTGAACATGGAAATGATATCTTTTCAAATATTATAAAATATTATTAATATTCCAGGCAATTAAAACATAAGCATAAAATATACCCCCAGCCAAGAGGTAGTCTTGCTGTGAACATGTCGGCTGTCTCCTTTATGTGCATACATGTACCTTTTATAAAGCCAAGTTATGATTCATGAAAGACATATATGATTTTGCAATCTAGGTTTTTTTTCTTGCTTTCTATATAAGTGTTTTTCTAGATGAGAGAAAACTGAACTTTTAAAAAGTGATTTCATGATACATCACAATTTCCTTTCCTATTAGACATAAGCTTATTTGTCTTCACTGTCTTAGGCTGCTGTTGTAAAACACAACTTTGATTATACTTTCAAATCAGCCTTTGTGTCCTTGTTTGAGCTTCCTCCTGGGGAAAAGTCCTAGAAGACCATTTGGTGGGACAAGGAGTGGATACCTTTGTAAGATGCTGGGTCTGTGCTTCCATCTTGTCCTCCAGAAAAGTAGTGTCCTAGATATTACTATTATTCTCATACTGTTAAATTAAGAAGCTTTTTTAAAAAAATGGACTGTCCATCTGAAATAAGCCTAGGTGAGAGAGTACTTAACAATTTAATTATTATTAGAAGTGAAATATCTATTATTGCCATGTGGTGACTAAGTAGAAGAGTCATCCTTCTCTACCTTGATGTCCTGCTGGGTATTTGCACATTCACCTGCAGGGCAATCGGCCTGTCTGGTAAGAGCTCCGGATGGTTTTAGAATATCGATCCCTTCTAGGCAGTGGTAACAATATACTGTGGAAGAAAGTTTCTGTTTTACTGTAGCTTTTTTTTTTTTTTTTTTTTTTTTTCTGTATCACAAACACAGTTCAGCCTTCCAGGACTCCCTGCTATTAACTTTGATGCAAGCTTTAGCTCAGGGGCACCCCAACTTCCTCAAAGGGGGCTGTCATCTCTGGCAGTGTGGGAGCAGTGCTGTTCCCAGGAGGAGATATGGGGTTTCTTCATTTCAGTGCAGGCAGAACAAGGTATCTGGCTGAGAGAGAACAGAAGGCCAATATTAAAACTACCAACAAGATAGCTCTCTTTTTTTGTGCTTGGGAATCCAACTAAGACAGCCAGTGTTAGGCATCTTCTCCCTCCCGTGGCTCTCTTCTGCCTCTCATGTTTCACTCTTACCAGTAGCATGTGGCTCCAGACTTAATTTGAAATATAGAAAGTAAAGGTCTGAAGGACACCAATCAGGACTGGCAGTGTAGCTCAGTGGTAGAGTGTGTGTCTAGCATGTGTTGAGGACCTTCAGAACTGCAAAACAAAACAAAACAAAACAAAACAAAACCAAAAAAACCCAAAATAACCCCAATCCAAAGAGCAATCCCCCAAAGAAACCAATTATATTGAAAACCAGTTTTCATCAAAATGCCGAAAATCTGCTAGAAATTTAAAAATCTAATTCCTCTCTTTTTCAAATTCTTCCAACAAAACTAACAAAGGGGGAATAATTTGAAACTCCATTTGTGAAGTACAGTTATCAAAATATTAAAAAAATCTGTGTCTAGAGAAGGATTTGCGTTTTTATTAAAGCACTGCCTGACAAGATCTGCAGCAGCTCTCGTAATTACTGTCATGTCTGAGTTGTCATCAGGATAAATGATAGTCTAAGATATCCAAACTTAAACGTAATGTGGAAATGTCAGGCATATGTGCACTTGTAGCCTACATCAAGCATATGTGCACGTGTAGCCTATGTCAGGCGTATGTGCGCTTGTAGCTGACCCTCAGGAATGGAGATGCTAGGTGTGCGACTGAAGAAAACAAAGGTATTGTCATTGCTGTTCCAGTTCATGACTCCTGGATTCTCTCTTGCTGTTGCTTGGTCTTCCAACTTGGTCTGCTAACTCCTTCCTTTCTACTAATAAATGGGATAATCCATCATGTGGCCTTCATTTAGGGACTGCAAAGTAAAATCAGGACTGGGATGGATGTTTCTATTCTCCTAGAAGAAATAAAAAAGACTCAGTTTCCATACAAGTCAGAAAAAGAATGCTGATGAATCCATATAGAGAGATGATGATGATGTGTGTGTGTGTATGTGTGTATGCTGCGTGGGGAATCATGTAGAACCCTGTGTGTGTGTGTGTGTGTGTGTGTGTGTATGTATGTGTGTGTCTATAGTTATTGTGAGATTTGTTATTAGTGAGAAATATACTATGTTTATTTTCTAACTGATGCAGGATTGAACAGGACCCTTCCAATAAAATAAGTTGCTGTGGTAGATGGGTCATAACTACATGTTAGTGAAAATAATAGAGATTAATTAAGTTAGAATCTTTGGGGAAGGATTCTTGGATGGAATGATGCTGAAGTACAGACTTCAGCAGGTGAGGAGCTGGTAGGGTCAGGATGGGAGCAGTTACAGGTCAGGGGAACCATAAGCAGTGAGGTGGGACACAAAGTATTGGGCACATTAGATGGCCAAGTGGCAGCCACTACGAATCAATGTAGAGAGCAGGGAATGAGGTGGCCTGATAAAAGAGCCAGAGAGGGAGTGTGAAAAATTTTCTGCATATGGTCAAGGGCTCAGAATTTACTCAGTGTAGATATAAATAAATAAATAAATAAATAAATAAATAAATAAATAAAGTTTTCAGGGTGAGCATGGTAGGATCAAGGGCTCAGAATTTACTCAGTGTAGAAAGAAAGAAAGAAAGAAAGAAAGAAAGAAAGGAAGGAAGGAAGGAAGGAAGGAAGGAAGGAAGGAAAGAAAGAAAGAAAGAAAGAAAGAAAGAAAGAAAGAAAGAAAGAAAGAAAGAAAGAAAGAAAGAAAGGAAAGGAAGGAAGGAAGGGGGAAGGGGGAAGGGGAAAGGGGGAAGGGAAAAGTTTACAGGGTGAGCATGGTAGGAGCCAGTTGTTCGTTATGAGAATCACATGAAAGGATGCTGAGTGAGTGTGGACTCGTGTAGAGCTAGGTTTGTGAGGTGGTCATTGAAGTTGCCTGAGTGCTAGGAAGGTGGCACAAGAGGTGGAGATGAGGGTCTGAGTGTAGGAGAGAGCCAGGGCTTTCTGACAACAGGACTGGAGAATCGAGCAGAGGCCCAGGGCAATGCTTGGGTTTTGTGTTGAGTAATACTAGCATTTACCTACATGGGGTGGAGGCAAAGAGGGAAATTTGTATTATCATTTCAGAGGTAAGGATTCTTTGACCATGTTAAGTTTGAGATGCTTATTAGACTCCCAAGTACCAAAATTTTAGATATCAGTGGGGACCTAACTCAAGAGCTTAGATACTGTTGTATCAGACATCACATTGTCGCCACTTACATGAAGGCAACCATTGGTTGGTTGCTTAGGAGCAGGTGTGGAGAGAAGAGATGGGGTCCTGGCTTGAATCCAAGGAGCTCCAATAGATGGGTTTGGAGGAAGAAGGAGGAATTAGGAGAATGAGAAGTCAGGAAACTGAGGAAAGCCCAAGGGTCCTGAGAAATGAGAGGAGCGTTTGGGGGAGGGGAGGACTAAGTAAATGTTCTAGAAGGAGATTGCGTTAAAACACAGAAAAATAACTTGGCAGAGACACACATCCTGCTTTATAGATTTGGTTTTGTGGACCCCAGTGTTCTATAGGGAGAGAAGCAATATCGAGAATTCATGATTTGACAAAATTAAAAGCAGATTGAAACAAATATACAAAATACTATTGAGAAAATGGGATAGAGCAACGAGTGGAGCTGTGTAGAGACTTTAAGCCCAGTATTGTTAAAGAACCCAAACTGATCGTGTTCACAGTGTTAACCGCAGTCCTCATTCTGCGCCTTTGCTCTAGGTTCATTCACCACCCGCCTGTAGGTGTGGTTTTGTATCCTTTGACCTAGCTCTACTTTCTTTTTCTTTGTTCCTCCTCCTTCTCTTCTTCCTCTTCCTCTTCTTCCTCCTCCTCTTCTTGATTCTACAGCTTAAATAAATTATGCAGTGTTGTTTTATTTTAATTCTGTGCCTATCTCATTCCACTTAGTATAATGTCTTCCTGCTTTAGTCAAAAATTGTCAGATAAAGGTCTTCTTTTTAATTATTATATTTTTTTAGACAGAGTCTCATGTCGTCTATGCTGACCTCAGTCTCCCTTTATAGCCAAGCATAATCTTAACTACTGGAGTTAAATGTGGGAAGCTATCACATCTGGTTCATGTGGCAGTGGTGATTGAACACAATGCTCCATCCATCCTTGGCAAGTGCTTTACTAACTGAGCCGCACCTCTACCCTGGTGTCTCCTACTTAAAGGCTTAATAGTGTTACATTGTTTCTTTGTAATTCTTCATACACACATGTTTATATTATTTATCATATTATAACATGTGATATGTATATCTATCTATATTACAGTTTCCTCCCAACTTCTTTACTGGGAATTCAGAAGTTGTTACTTAGGTGGTTTCCTTCTCTGGGCCCATGGTGGGTCAACTGTGCGAACATGGTGTGCAGATATCTCTGGGAGCTGTTGGTTTCATTTCTTTACATATTCGGGAGCTGGGTTTCTAGATTTTAGGGCAGTTCCAGTTTCAGTGTTTTAAGGTGTCTCCACCCTAAGATGGATAGCCATGCTAATTTCCATCCCATTGCATTCCATTCCATGCCAACAGCATACTGGGGTTCCCTTTTCTCTCCACTCTCACCAACTCTGAGCTCTCATTGTTTTGATAAGAGAGGTCCTGATGTGAGATGACATCACAGAGAGGCATGTCACATGATCTGCATGCCCCTAACATCTAGAGACATGGAGCACCTTTAATATGTCTTCTTGCTAATTGAATTTCTTCTGCAGAGACATGTCTCTTATGCCCACTATTTCAAATGTTGCTTTTTTTGTTTTGTTTTGTTTTTGTTTTTTGGTGTTGAGTTTCATGGGCTGCCCATACATTTTAATGTTAGCCCTTTTTAGATAAATAGTATAGTTTAAATATAATGTATTTTAAATGTGCGTTTGCTTACTTGGCCACTATAAATGCCTGGGAACAGCAATCCAGTTGCAATGAGCATTTCTGTAGCCAGATTGTCTCTAATTCCTAATTCCTACTAAGAGAGCTGAGGATGCTGAGAAGCACAGCTGACTCCAGGTCTGGGGTAGAAAATGGAAATCATGAATGAGAAGCAATTTATTACTCTAGAAAGCAACGAGGCTTTCCTTGGCTACCAGGGACTGTCAGAAGGATTCAGGAGTCTTTCACTTATGTGCAGGTGTGAGAGTTGATAAAAATAACCCCACTGAACTGAAGTACATCAAGCATATTTAAATCTGTGACTTCATAATTATATAAAAATCACTATTAGTCAACCTTTGAAAGATGGGGAATTAACTTGTTACATTGAAAGTGATAAATACGGGAAAAATGGAATCATTTATCCCGCCTCTCTAATTGTGTTTTTGCAACTCAATATGATGATATAATTGATCAGAAGTTTCTGTTTGCAGGACTATTTAGCTAACAAATGAAGAACTGATAGAATATTTCAGTTTTGTAAATTCTAATGAAAGAATGAGCCACTAATTGCCTCTAACACCACACACACAGACAATATATAGATATAACATACAACCCCAACTAGGATGTATTATTTTTGCTTTCTTTTATATTGTGCGCGCGCACACACACACACACACACACACACACACAGACACACACACCCCACTGTGTAGAGATCAGAGGCTAACTTGCTGGAGTCGGTTCTCTTCTTCTGCCATGTAGGTTCTGGAAATCAAACTCGAATCAAACTCGAGATGTCAGGTTTGGTGGCAAATGACCTTACCTACTGAGCCACCCTGCCCTCACCCACTGAGCCATCCTGCTGCCCTGGTTTATTCTGTTTTACCAATTAAAAAGAATGACACATTCAGATCTTCTCAGTTAGATCTAACTGCCATGTGACCACAGAGGTGCTGTCAGCAAAATCTGAAACAAGGATAAATAAATAAATTGCAGGAAATAAGAACGTGGAAAAGTAACCTCAGAATTTAAACAAACACAAAACAAAAACAAAGCAAACACCTAGAAATGTTCCTATAAGTTATAGCATGTACACACTATTTTTATCTTGGTCCAAGCAAACCAAAACTATTTTGAAGCAATTGGGGAAAATAAATGGTTGCATACTTGTTGTGTGTGTGGCGATTACTGTTTGAATTTTAGATTTGATAACCATATTGCACTTATATTTTAAAAGAGTTGTCATCTCGGAGAGACATACCCCGGAATTTATTGGTGTAGTGAAATGATGTCTCAGAAAGGTGGGCAAGTGGGTGGGAGCAAGAATGGCCACAAAGTATGAGCAGGGTGCGGCGCATTGCTTCTCTGCTTTGTCTAGACAAGACATTTTTCACATTTTCTAGAAATATTCCTATTCTTTCCACTGAGGATTATTAGATACAATTATGTTGCCACCCATAATTATACATCTGAAGAATTCTTGATTCTGGGAACAATCAAACAAAATCAGTCACTTGGCACTCCCAGTTTTTGGTTCTAAGTTGGGCTATGCTATCTGGTGTTGCTCTATTGGGGGTTGAGGGTGGACACAGCATTAATTATGCTTTATAAAGTGGTGAGCTGTAGCTGCTGCCTTGCGATTGGTTGGGTAGTGTGGTGGGCTGTGCCTACTGCCTTGCGATTGGTCAGGTATTGTGGTGGGCTGTGGCTGCTGCCTTGCAATTGGTTGGGTAGCTGGAATGCTGGGAAAAGGAATCATCAGGGTCTTACTCCATTTTGAACTCATATCTTTGCTACAAAAACAGTCCAGTGTGAATGTCAGAGTATAGACTATTTGATTTTTCTTTCAGTGAACTGTGTGATTGTTTAAATAAATCGATGGCTGTTATACTCAGATCTGAGTCCCAGGATAGAAATGATGATGATAACGATGATGACGACAACAACGACGATGATGAGGTCTTCTTCCTCCTCTTTTCCTCCTCTTCCTTCTTTTTTGTTTGAGTTAGTTATCTAGCATTATAGAGTCAAGTATTAAAAAATTCATGCAGAGACTTAGAAGAGACTTGATCAATCTGTTTCTCTTGTCAGGGAATCACCGTTCTTAGAAGGGATTCCTTGGTCTCATAGGAGCGCGGGCTGTGAGAAACCTGTCTAAAGCTTCTGTTCTTACTGGGGAATCGTCGCTTGAAGCTGCAAGTGCTGTGATCTCTGGTGTTACGACGCCCACACAGATCTATGCTTCCAGTATCCTAGACACACGTGGGAAGCTGACGAAGCAGGAGAAACTAACTTAGTGAGAATCTAAAACAAACCAATCATAGGTCAGTGGCGAAGGGCACTTGCTGCCACGCCAGACCATTTGACTGTGTTCCCTAGAACCTACGTGGTGGGAAACGCCCACTGCTGCAAGCTTTCCTCTGACCCCCACCCACATATGCACCATGATATGCATGTCCATGCACATGCACTGCACGCGCATGCACACGGACACACACACACACATGCACACACACACACACACACAAACATGCACAAACACATAAATAATGTAAAACAGACAGAACACAGTGGATACTTGAGGGATTTGGAAAGAGATGGTTTCCAGTAACTCAGGTTTCGTGATGTCAAGTATCATTTATCTGTGTCCCGTCACCTCACACCAGGTCTCTGGCTGCATTTGTAAATCTCCTTTTGGCCTCAGCCACCTTTCCTATGCCAAGTTTTTCCTGTTGACATCTTTTTCTCTTGTTAGTCAAAATCACGCTTTTCTTGAGCCGCATAATTCCTGTGAGTTCAATCTGCCTCCAGATATTAGACTGCATTCTTTCTGTTTAAGCCAAGAATAAGTTCAAATACAAATGGGAAACCCATTTGCTCTCTTATTGTTGTTGATGGTACTGATTCTGAGGGATTTATTGGAAAGAGGACCCTGACCTGATTTTTATCACTTTCAAGTGACCCAAAAAGCTTTCAGAGGAAAACAGGAGAAAATGAGTTTTGATTGAAACGGGTAGGGGTGACTATTGGCTTCATGAGTTACCAAGTCCTGTAACCCCAAGTTCCCAGCTTAATTAATATGCATTTTCCAGTTGATGTTTTCAAACCATGTCTTTGGATGTTGACTACAGCATTTTAGCAGTAGGGGAGAAATTCACTTTGACTGAGTTTTTCTTCTTTTCTTTTCTTTTTTTTCATTTTGAATGGAAATTTTGGATTCACTTAGGTAGATGTATGAATAATATCAATAGCCTGCCAGATCTTAAATTCTTGGAATCTAGCAAACAGCTTTGTGTAAAAGAGATTACTGGTCAGACTTTTATTTCTCTAGAGGTTGGGTTTGAGGAATATCTAGCACATTCTTGGCTTTGGGGCCAGTTTGCAACAAACAGAGCAAAGGATAAAAGTATTTTTTACAAAGTCTCACTGTGTGAAGCAGAGTCTAAAGTCAGGGCAGCAAGCAAGCTCTCCCATTCCCACCATCCCACTGGAGTAACTTTGTTAACTCAGTTACTGAGAGAGAAATCTCATTGGTTCAGCCCAGCTTATAGGGAAGTCTAGAGGAGAAGCAACCACAGCTGTAGGCATTTTACCCCATGCTGGGGGAGGTATTCATTCGCACTGGTTAGTTTTATATCAACTTGACAGAAGCTGCAGTCATAGGAGAGGAGGGAGCCTCAATTGAGAAAATGCCCACAAAAGATGGGCCATAGAGAAGCTTGTTGGGCATACAAACAAACAAACAAACAAACAAGTGATTAAGGAGGGCCCAATCCTTTGTGGGTGGGGCCATCCTTAAGTTGGTGGTCTTGAGTATTGCCCAAGCTTTTGTTCCCACCGGCAAGAACACGCTCAGGACAACCGGAATCTTCTGTGGCAAAAGCTTTTTTGCTTACTTCTTCAGGAGCAAGAGAGAGAATGGCAAAACCCTGTCCCTTTTAAGGAGAATTATCCTCCGCCTAGGACGTGTCGCTCCCTGATTGGCTGCAGCCCATTGGCCCAGTTGTCATCACGGGGAAGGCAGAGCACATGGAGTGGAAAACTACTCTGGCACATGCGCAGATTATTTGTTTACTACTTAGAACACAGGATGTCAGCGCCATCTTGTAATGGTGAATGTGAGGGCGGCTCCCCATACTTGAAGTCTCTGAGAAAGCTTACTGAACAAGCCATGGGAAGCAAGCCAGTAAGCAGCACCCTTCCATGGCCTGTGCATCAGCTCTTGTCTTCAGGTTCCTGCCCTGTTTGAGTTCCTGTCCTGACTTCCTTTGATGATGAACTATGATATGATATGTAAGCCAAATAAACCCTTTCCTCTCCAAGTTGCTTTGATCATAGTGTTTCATCACAGCAATAGTAACTCTGGCTAGGACATTGTTCCTTTATATTGGCTTCCAAGAGCTACAGATAGCAATGGCCAAGCCCAAAGGAGCTGGGGTCTACGCTGACACTTGTTTTCCAGACAGTGCTCTGGAAGAGACCAGCACAGGCACCTTCTTTGTTACAGACAGCTGGGTAACAAGTAGTAGCTTTTGCCAGGTGTGGTGGTATACACCTGTGATCCTAGCAGATGGGGAGAAGGGGCAGGGACATGAAGAGCTCAAGGTCAGCTTGGGCTATACAAGGAGACCCTGTTTCAAAAACAAAACAAAACAAAACAATAGCAACAAGCAAAGCCAAGAAACCAAAAAAAAAAAAAAATCTATCAAAACGGGAACAGATTATTTTTTAAAAATAAAGTTGGACATGGTGTTTAGGTTGTTTCTTATCTGTGTGAAGCGTATTTGAGCATCATTGCATCCATGCTGTAACAGGGTGGGTATGGTAGTCCTTTAATCTTAGGAGGAAGCATGAGAGTGGCAGTGTATGGCATTAGACTTGCGCAGGGTCTTAGAAACCTTCCAGTACAGAATAGAGGTGAGGCTGACGAAAGCGTCAGGGAGCAGATGGTTTCTGCCTCCCTAGAGCCACAGAGAAAGTGTTGGGCATGTGTCTATTCTGAGTGTCCAGGGTGGAAAGGGTATCCCAGGGACTTCAACAGGTACCCCAGAGCATGTGTGCATGGGGAGGGAGTTGAACCTCTACCACCCAAGCTCTGTTACCTTACATCAGATGAATCTACGAAGCCAAGGCTGAGAACTGCACTTTGAACCATGGAAAGGTCTCATGGAAAGCTGTGATAGGATCTGAGGAATAAACTATATTTTCTGTTTCTGGATTTTTTTCGTCTATTCTTTTTGTATCTGCTCTGATTTTATAGATAGCTATTTAGGATATATATATATATATATATATATACACTGAAGGGGATAGAGAATTTTATTCCAGTTTGTCAGAACGACGAGGAAGATGGTGGCCCAGTTTAGTAGTGTAAATAAGAACTCTGCTGATGGCAGGTGGTGGTGTACTGATGATGATTCAGCTCCAGAATATTTATTTTCAGTTTTATTTTAAGCACATGCTACTGACCAGTCCCACTAAGCAGAGTGAGGTTGGAGAAGCTGTTTTTCACTGTGGTTAATGGAGCAGCTGTCTACACGTAGAGAAACTTTTGAGTCCATATGTGTGCACACATGTGGTGTCTTCCTGTGTTACTTGTGGAGGTGCACAAGTCCATGTGTGCATGCATGCGGATGTCAGAGTTGAATGTCCTGTGTCTTCCAGCCTTACTGCTTAAGGCTGAGCTGTGGCTCACTGATTTGATTGGAGTGGGTTGGTCAGAGAGCTCTAGCAATCTGCCCATCTCCCTCCCTTCAGCAGCAGGTTTACAAACACTGCTCTGCACTAGACTGCACGTGGCTCCTGGCGACTCAAACTCCAGTGTTTATGTTTATATGGCAGGTACTTTACCAACCAAGCCATTTCCCTCAGCCCTGAGAAAAACTTTGTGACACACATTTTTACCCAGGCAGAATAATGCTTGACAAGATTGTCCCAGCATCCTTGCTGGCTAACCTGCATAAAGGCAGGATGTGTCATGAAGGTTACTTGAGATTCTTCATTAATAGTCTTACACAGCAGGGACCCTGGACACTACCAATTAGTCTGGTAAGACAGGAGCCTGGGTGTCCTATAATACTGAAGAAAACATCTCTCTTTCCCCTATCAAGCGTTCATTTCAAATAAATTCTCAGGGACGGATGGGACGGTGCGAATACCTCCTCCCTCCATGACAGGATTGTGTGTATCTGTCATGCAGATAATCACAGGTGCTGTGTGTTGGTGCACAGAAGCAAGACTGCTGTCAGGGTAGCCAACAGCTTTCTGATCTGATGGAAGATGTTCTTCACAGAGGGAACTTATGTCTGATACTGTGCAAACCCTGGCAAACACTTGTGGCTAGGGAAAGCTATGGATAATGTTTCGCTAAATGGACATGGTATGCCTGTCCGATTGCCTTCCAGGTAACTGTTCATGTTCACAGATGCACACCGCTGCCTGCTTTGGTCATAGAAGCTTCTTTTTTCTCCCCAGTAGGCAGAGGATTGTAGATGGTTAAAGGGATAGGAATACACTGGCTTAATGCTGAGCTATTGATGAAAGGGAACGTCCATATCACCCTCTCCAAGGCTCAGGGAGTTTTATAGAAGAAGGAATAGGAAGGATGCAGTGGGTAGAGCAAGTGGGAGAGAGATGTGTGGAATACTAGCTTCTGGGCTTGACCACATTGTTTCACTCTTGAACTCACGGCACCTGTAATTACACACAATCACAGAGTGGTGTGGGGCAGGGCTGCTCATGAGGCTCCACCCTTCTCTGAGAATTTATTTGACTTTCATGCTTGATGGTGGGGGTATGGGTAGGGGTGGGATAGGGAGACATTTTCTTCAGTGCTGTAGCCACCGATGAGGAGGTCCACCCGACTGTAAACAGCCTCTTACAGGTGATTCTATAAACAGTTGTGATTAAACTGGCTTGCTTATTAAAACTAGAAAGACACGAAGGGAGATTAGTGGGGAAGAGGAAGAGAAACTGCGAGTGTGGAGAGTGGATGAGAGTGGGCAATGGGAAGGTGAGTGTGGACAAACTGTATCTCGAGCATATGTGGACACATTATGATGAAGCCCAAACCCAATATGCATAATAATAAATGCATTTTTAAAAAATTTATAAAGCTGTATGGTCTTCTAAGATGCCACGTTGGACTGCCTAGGCTCTCTTGCACCATTAAGAATTGTACTTCAAATCTCGACTTTTCAAATGTTACAGCTTTGGCTGGAGAGGTGGCTCACTGGCGCTTGCCACGCACGTTTGATAATCAGAGTTTGGATCCTCAGATCTCATAGAAAAGCCTGGTGAAGTAATGTCTTCAGCCCAAGTGTCCCTCTAAAGGCAGATGGAAGGAAAGACAAGAAGAAAAAAAAATCCAGAAGCCCAGAGCTAGCCCAGAGCTAGCAGTCCTGGCTTTTAGTGACAAAAGGACATGTCTCAAAACAAGGCACTAAGACAAGGACTGATAACCTTACTTAGGTCATACTTAAAAGATCTCCATGCATGCACTGTGGTGTGGCATGCATGTGTTTCTGCTCCATACATTGGAATACATTTGTAGAATTCTCTGAATTCTAGTCTCCCACCTTCCTCTTCTTACTTCTTCCCCCTTTCACATGCCGTTTTTTGTCAGATTCACGCCCCCACTCCCCCAATCTCAAAGCATTTCAGAACAAAACATTGTTCTTTACATGAGATTTAGGTAGTTGAGTCTTCTCTCCTACATTGCTTATGTTCTGATTTTGCTAAACAGTTTGAAATGTTCCAGAATTGTGATGAAGAGCAGGGAAAATGGCAGAGGGATCAGATGACAGCTGGGACAATGTCCCAGGTTAGCTTTCACCTTCTCCTCAGGCTTGCTTCACCACCAGTCTGCGCTGGCTTGATCTATAAACCTCTCTCCTTGCCATTCAGTCAGCTATGTGCAACAGAGAACTTTCTGATCATTCGTCGCTATTAAAGGTTGTGCCTTTAAAATATTTTGTGCTAAATAACTGGGCTTTAGAGAAAGGATGCTGCCAGTTACAGGCAGACACCAGAAACTGAATGGTGACAGCAACGTGGATCTTAAATGCCAGTTATAGACTCTGATTTGAATGCTTTGTGTGGAAGTCTTGCACTCCTTAAAGTGCTAAAAATGATCTTCAATTGCTAGCTTTAAAAAGGGACATTCTGTCACTTCTTGTCATTCCATTTTATATGGGAATAACGAAAACATGGTGTAAAGGTAGAAATCTAATGTAATTTTCCCAGAAAGCTAGTGGTATTATGGAGGGCAAGAATAGAACACTTGTTAACTGATTATCTGTGCTCTTTGGGACGTCATTAATTTCTCAGCGTCTTTAGACTAAGACATAAGACTCAGAAGATGAGTGTGCCCTTGATTTTCCGTTTAGCTCCAGTTTGTGCTTTGCTTATTCTCGAGCTCCATGGATGATGTCAGATGTGTCACAAGTACTTTATGAAACCATTTATCACAATTGTAAGAATCAGTCCAGTAAGTCACAATGCTGGAGCCCTAAGTGGCTGCTGTAGTGACAAAGGCCTGGCCAGAGAACACACCATGCTTCCTAGTAGGGCCTAGGCCTGCAGACTACACTCTGTAAAGGTTTACTGTCAGTGTGATGGAGACTTCAGGAGACTTTTAGAAATAGGATTTTAATATTTTTATGTGTATGGATGTTTTTGTTTGCATGCATGTCCGTGCACTCCTTGTGTGCCTGGTACCCGAGGAGGCCAGAAGAGGTGGTCTGATTCCCTGTAACTGGAGGTATAGATGGCTGTGAGCTGCTCCGTGGGTGCTGGGAAGCAAACTCAGGTCCTTTGGAAGAAGCTGCAGCGAGTGCTCTTGACTGATGAACCACTACAAAAGCCCTTTGCATGACTTTTTTTTAATTAGGTGTTTTCTTCATTTACATTTCAAATGCTATCCCAAAAGTCCGACATCCCCCCCCCCCACTCCCCTACCCACCCACTCCCACTTCTTGTCTCTGGCGTTCCCTTGTACTGAGGCATATAAAGTTTGCAAGACCAAGGGGCCTCTATTCCCAATGATGGCCAACTAGGCCATCTTCTGCTACATATGCAGATAGAGACACGAGCTCTGGGGGTACTGGTTAGTTCATATTGTTGTTCCACCTATAGGGTTGCAGACCCCTTTAGCTCCTTTGGGTACTTTCTCTAGCTCCTCCATTGGGGGCCCTGTGTTCCTTCCAATAACTGACTGTGAGCATCCACTTCTGTGTTTGCCAGGCCCCTGCATAGCCTCACAAGAGACAGCTATATCAGGGTCCTTTCAGCAAAATCTTGCTGGTGTATGCAATGGTGTCAGCGTTTGGAGGCTGATTATGGGATGGATCCCCAGGTGTGGCAGTCTCTAGATGGTCCATTCTTTCGTCTCAGCTCTAAACTTTGTCTCTGTAACTCCTTCCATGGGTGTTTTGTTCCCAATTCTAAGAAGGGGCAAAGTGTCCACACTTTGGTCTTTGTTCTTCTTGAGTTTCATGTGTTTTGCAAATTGTGTCTTGTATCTTGGGTATTCTAATTTTCTGGGTTAATATCCACTTATCAGTGAGTACATATCATGTGAGTTCTTTTGTGATTGGGTTACCTCACTCAGGATGATGCCCTCCAGGTCCATCCATTTGCCTAGGAATGTCATAAATTCATTCTTTTTAATAGCTGAGTAGTAGTCCATTGTGTAAATGTACCACATTTTCTGTATCCATTCCTCTGTTGAGGGGCATCTGGGTTCTTTCCAGCTTCTGGCTATTATAAATAAGGCTGCTATGAACATAGTGGAGCATGTGTCCTTCTTACCAGTTGGGGCATCTTCTGGATATATGCCCAGGAGAGGTATTGCTGGATCCTCCGGTAGTACTATGTCCAATTTTCTGAGGAACCGCCAGACTGATTTCCAGAGTGGTTGTACAAGCCTGCAATCCCACCAACAATGGAGGAGTGTTCCTCTTTCTCCACATCCACGCCAGCATCTGCTGTCACCTGAATTTTTGATCTTAGCCATTCTGACTGGTGTGAGGTGGAATCTCAGGGTTGTTTTGATTTGCATTTCCCTGATGATTAAGGCTGCTGAACATTTTTAATGGGGTTATTTGATTTTCTGGAGTCCACCTTTTTGAGTTCTTTATATATATTGGATATTAGTCCCCGATCTGATTTAAGGTAGGTAAAGATCCTTTCCCAATCTGTTGGTGGCCTTTTTGTCTTATTGACAGTGTCTTTTGCTTTACGGAAGCTTTGCAATTTTATGAGGTCCCATTTGTTGATTCTCGATCTTATAGCACAAGCCATTGCTGTTCTATTCAGGAACTTTCTCCCTGTGCACATATCTTCGAGGTTTTTCCCCACTTTCTCCTCTATAAGTTTCACTGTCTCTGGTTTTATTAGAATTGAGCTTTGTACAAGGAGATAGGAATGGATCACATTCTTCTACATGATAACCGCCAGTTGCCTTTGCATGACTTTTAAAGTCACGTGGAGTTAAGCTATGGCTGCTTCGTCTTCACGTCACTCCTGTTGGTTTCCAACTGGAGATCTGCTCTCTGCTTCTCAGTATAATGCGTTGCAGATTGGTTTTCCCGGGTACTGATTAGCTGCAGCAGTGAGGGGATTGGGAAGGTCCCTGCCTCTGAAACAAGCTCCTGTGACCTTTACCTCCTGTATCCTGAGCCAAGTGAACTGCCTTTTCATAACCGGGTCCCCATCCTCCATGGAGAAACTTGGCAAACTTTTCAACAGCTTGGCTCCAGGATCATCAATTGGGACATCACGTAAATGTTTTGTACTAACCCAGCAACTCTTCAGATGTTTAAAGAAATGCTTAGTTGGACGATCCCTTTCCAGGGCAAGTTCCTTTAACCTCTGAGACCCGCCCCCTTCCGGCTCCCCTGTGGCTGCCCAGGTCCTTAAGCAGAACATCTAAGTGTGTCTTCTTTGTAGTTTTAAAATATTCAGGAAGCTGTTTTTAGCAGACATTGGTGTTGAATAAAATCAGAGCAAAGGTTTGCTAGATATGGAAGGTGGAAATTACCTTATAATGAGTTATATGGCAAAAGAAAGAATGACCTGGAACAAATTTCTTTCCACGACTGATGAATTGCATCTAGCTGTCGTCCAGGTGGCTGTGTTGAAACCTAAGATGATCTTTAGACCAAAGTTCCTTTGACGTGGGAATGATGTGTTGCTCGCAGCCTGGGAAGGAATAGCTTGATTATACTCTGGCTGGCTCCTCCCTCTTTGGCCTCCTGTAAGTGCTTAGTGCGAGTCTACTGCCTCATTCCATTGCATGGCTGTCTTCTGTATATGGGACAAAGTGGCTTTTCTAGCTGAACTGTAGAAATGGGCACAACATGAAATTAGATCCAGCCCTAACTGCCTGTACCTTAATTACATCTGATGATTAATTTATATTATTGATATTCTTCAGCTTCAGGGAAATGACTTCGTTTGCATGGTTAAAGTGGTGTGTGTGTACGTGTGTGCGTGTGTGTGTGCCTGCCTTCAGTAGTTCTAAGTTTTGTGGCGATGCAGTGAACTGTGGACATAGCATGAAGAAGAACCTTAGTTCTGAACTTCTTTTGCTGTACTCATTTTGGGGAGGCTTGACTCGGCTATTTTTACTGGAGTTTTGTGTGCTATGATTAGAACAAGAAGACTTAGGAGAGTTTAACTTGGCAGGGAAGAGAGGCGACTGAGCAGAAAAATGTTTGCTGGAAAAAGAATCAAATATTCAGGATACTCAAGTTGGATATCCAGTAGAAGCACGGAAATAAAGTGGGACATTGAGTTATGTCATGCCACAGTTTGTATTTTGGGTCTCATATCGGAAATGCCTTAGGTATATATTTAATGGTAACAGAGAGAAAGACAGTAATGGCTTGATAATTTAACTTACTTTTCTCTTTGTTAAATTAAACTCTTCTGTCTTGTCTGTGGCATCTCTATTGAGTTTTTACCCATGTCTCCTAAGAAAATGGCCTTATTAATTTTAATATTTCATTGCAGGCTAACAATCTCAGAAGAATAGATTCGTGCCTGATTGAACTGGATCCTGAGATGTTTCTAAATGAAAGCCTTGTCAAATATTCTATTTCCCTTCCGTGTTTCAATATTTGAATTGTCATCTAACAGAATGGTTTTCCTGGGCTTGGTTTGCCCATGTGGCTAAAATGAAGTTGGGTTTTTATTTTTTATATTTTTTATTTTTACATTATTTGCAGGGTAGTCATACTTCCTAAATTAATTTTTGAAGCAATAGTCTTACTGTAAGACTCATTGTTTTGTGATGACTGCCATCCAATGTGAATTGAAGCTATTTTAAATAAGAAGGTTAAATTTAAGAGAA
Source organism: Mus musculus (assembly GCF_000001635.26). Classification (NCBI taxonomy): domain Eukaryota; kingdom Metazoa; phylum Chordata; class Mammalia; order Rodentia; family Muridae; genus Mus; species Mus musculus. The sequence continues at coordinate 103,284,472 of NC_000079.6, read as the reverse complement.
AGTTTCATGTTGCGTTTCTCTATTTAAAATTGCTCATTTTAGCTTGGTGGTTTAGGCAATGTACTTAGAGCATAAGTAATAGGTTTGCACTTTAGAACTTAAAAAGGCCTACCAAAAACATAAGATATTTTCCATGTCTGTCTTTTCCTCATGACTAAAGCACAGGGCTTTCCTAGTTTTGTGATGTAGTGTTTCCTGCAAGCCATGGGCAAATGCTGGATTCATTAGTGTGCAGTGTTTGCTGCTTATAAACAATGTTAATGCATAGATGGTCCTATGAAGTCTTGATCATAAATTTAAATTATCGAGTCCTGTTCCGAGGATGTGTCTAGGGGTATGCAGCAGGCAACTGGATGAAGTTTTAAGAATGATGAACAAGAGTGGCCATCCATGCCTGAGTGTGTGCTGGTCTCCGGGGTTCTGTTGATGAATGGGAGCTCTTCTATGTCTGGTAGTGGTTGAAGACCATCTGCGAGGCATTTGCACCTAATCCCGAATCCCTTGTCAAATCTTGCCTATATTCCTTGTAGAATCTCTCCCCCTTTCTGCTCATATTCGGCCTTTATTGTCTCTGACCACACTGCTAGCACATCCCCAGCACAGGGATCACTTCCGCCTCCAGGAACACAGGAGCGAGCTTCCGTGCTCGCCCGTCTTTCTTCTTCACTGGTTTTAGCTCCCTGGCTTGCATCGCTGTCATGTGTACCCTTTCTCTGTCCACCATGTTGAATCACGCGCTTGCTCCCGACCCAGCTTATTAAGCAAGCTGTTCCTCTGAGACTGGAGTTGACAGGGGTTGCATGGTGACACTGCTTCAGGCTTTGGCCTATCTTGGCTTTTATCGCTACGGGTTAGGTCTGCATCATATGTGTCCCTTCTGGGGTCCCAGGTGAGAAGGCAGAGATGATCAAGGAGCATTTCATATGACTCTTGAGTCCAGTTGATTCTGTGGGAGAAAGGATAGCTTTATTTGTATGATATGCCTCATTCAGTGGTATAAAGTACTTCCTTCAGGGGTGACATCAGCAGGAAGAATTGACAGTTACATGTCACTGTTTTGTATATTTTACCTTACAAATGAGAAGGCCATCTTAGTAGCAGCAGCAGCAAAATGTTGTAAGTAAATTAGAAATTTATATATTTTGAGCACCTTTTTATATCTAATTAGAAACTTACATAATTTAAGTCTTATTTATTGAAATGTTTAACTGTTGGCTTATAAATTCCTGAAATTTTAACAGCAAGTCTTTATGATCTGGCACAAGCTGGCTTCAGTATGGTACTGAGTTAACTCAATACACATTGGGGGGAAAAAAAAAAGAGCCTGGGCTCAGAACCTCAGAACTGGAGCATTGTCGTTTCTGTTCACATCCTTTGGTCAAAGCGATTCTTGTAGCAGAGCTTCAATGAATAAGTAAGCAATCCTGCTTAGCCAGCGGAGGGAGGAGCGTCAGAGTCACGTGGGAAAGGGTGTGTCTGTGTGGAGGAGTAGCTTATTACGTTGACTTATTCTGTCACGTGCGTCTTAGCACGCCTTCGCGTACACGCTAAGCTCCGTACTGGGCTGATGTCTGAGTTAAGTTTGAATGCTCATTCTTACAGCTTATGAGGGAACCTGTGGCTCTACATCTGTTAGTGGGTTTGATGAAGGCGTGCTTCTCTGAAACATCTGTAGCTGTTGTTTAGCAAGGATAGAGGGATAACCCAGGGCATGGATTTCGACCTTGTCTCTGTGCGGCAGATGCTTCCTAGAGCATTGCTTTTTTACCATCCGTTTTTCTGCTTATCATTATTACTTTTGAACTCCTTTGTCTGCTACTACTTAGCCTTTTTCTTCCACTATGCTTTAAATCTGTATTGTCAGTGTATCAATGATCCTCTCATGAATTTTGTCAAAATTCCCTCCTTTTTGGGTGGTTGGTGACTGGCTCCTGGTTATGATTCTTACTACCGGTAAGTTAATTTTAGATACTCTAGATAATAGTGCTTTAAGAAACACAGTGTTGCCATTTTCTCCAAGGGTGTAGTTCTGGTGAGTTGATTACACTCCAGGTGTCAGCCACCCATCCAAGACCATGTGAGCTGTACACATTGGCCTTGATGGGGAGGGGAGAAAAGGAACCCAATTGGATAGGTAGGGAAGGGGGAATTAAGCTGGGAAGATTTGGAGTAGAGCAGGTAAACATGGTCAAAACATGTATGAAAGTCTTAAAGAACTAATAAAAATGTATGAAAATAAACTGCTTTTATTCAAGGTAAGAGAAGTTGTAAACGCACTAGGAGATGTGGCTTTGTTGGAGGAAGTGTGTCACTCGGGGGTGGGCTTTGAGGTTTCAAAGGGCCAAGCCAGGCCCACTGTCTCTCTCTTCCTGATGCACGCAGATCTGGATGAAGGACTCGAAGCTACTTCTCCAGCATCATGTCTGCCTGCATTCTCCCGTGCTCCTTGCTATGATGACCGGGAACTAAACCTGTGAACTGTAAGCCAGCCACAATGAAATGGTTTCCTTTATAAGAGTCGCCACAGTCACGGTGTCTGTTCACAGCAATAGGGCACTGACCAAGACAAGGACCTACTGTCCTGCTCACTGATGTCATAGGCAGATAGCCTCAAGGTTTTTGCAGATATTATGCCAAGTTCTCAGTTCTGTGCTGCCTGCAGCCCAAGAACTCCCTCTGCTTCCTGTGCCTTCTCCATGGGGCTATCAAGATGAATGGCAGTTTCTTTATAACTTAATCTTGAGATTGAGAATCCCATAACATTTGCTGTGTTCTGCTTATAGGCTCTGTGTATGCTTAAAGGGAGGCAATTACATAAGGGTTTGAAAACAAGGAAGATGTAATTACTGGGTTATATTAGTGATTGCCCAACAAAGTTACATGGTTGTGTGCTAGCACCCTGTAAAATTATTATTATTAACTATTGTTACTATTATTACTTTGTAAATTAGAAAATGAAGGACTGGGGAGGCTAACTTGTTTCAAGGCCAGGGTATGAGAGTACAACCTAGTGCATTCATTCCTCAACTGGAATTTGCTCCATCACAGAATGCAGTTGGAAATGTTGGGGTCCATGTGTGTCAAAGTGCAAGCTATCTAAGAGGTGTTCCCCGTGACTGCAGCAGTCTATGCATGCAGTGCCAGACTTTCATGAGGATGGCCCTTGGCATCTGCAGGTTCTGCATCAGCAGATTTGACCATTTGCAGGCAGAGAATTACTGTTACAAAAGAAAATTGTATCTGTGCTGAACATGTACAGATGTTTATCTTGTCACCATCCCCTAAACAATACAGTGTAACTATGTTTATATAGCATTTATACTTTATTCATTATTACACGTAATCTACAGATGGTTTAAAGTACACAGGGCTGGGAACTGTAGCCCAGAGGTACTTGGAGAGGATGTGTGAGGTTCTGGGTTGGATCCCCAGCACTGCCGCAATGGATAAAACACACAAAAGCCCATGTGGAGGCTATGCAAAGACTTAATGCTTTTATCCAAGGGGCTTGAGCAGGTGTAGATTTGGGGATCGAAGGGAGACCCTGTAACCAATACCTTTCAATAGCCATACATGGTTAATTGCATTTTGTAAGTGTTTGTATAGAATAAATGATTAAATGTCAATGGTAGAATGGCTTTGTGGGTTATTTCTACCCCTCTTGGCTTTCTTTGTGTTTATTTCTGTGACAGCAAAGAGGTAGAAAAACACAATGTAGCAAAACTTTTAAATTCTTTTTAAGCTAAAATAAAAAAAATAAGGAAACCATCAACTTGGATTATTTATATTATTCTAACCTGTTTAAAAATGATTGCTTTCTATTACCTTAATTTCTATTACCTTTCTATTATACTTAAGACTATAGTAATAATAGATTTGTCAGCAAAGCAGTGATGGTTAGAATCTTTCCATTTCTTTGGGAACCATTGTAAAGAGCAGTCTAACATCCATTTATCTCCCTAAACGCTGTGGTACAGAAAAAGTGGCTTTCAACCCTTACTGCAAGCTGAGAGATACCAACACAGGTTTTCTTCATTATATGATTTTTAATGACAGTTATTTTAGCCCTGTTGCCTGCTCTTCCTTCCTTCCTTCCTTCCTTCCTTCCTCCCTCCCTCCCTCCCTCCCTCCCTCCCTCCCTCCTTCCTTCCTTCCTTCCTTCCTTCCTTCCTTCCTTCCTTCCTTCCTCTCTCTCTCTCTCTCTCTCTCTCTCTCTCTCTCTCTCTCTTTCTTTCTTTCTTTCTTTCTTTCTTAACACTATGCTTGGCTTTGGGGATTACCTTTGGAGATTTGGCCATAACAAACACTATCTTTAAGTCTTTACCTTTAGGTCTTTACCTTTAGGTCTTTGTTTTGTTTTGTTTTGTTTTGTAGGGGAAAAAAAATGCTTCCTGTGCTTGAGGCAAACCTTATCCTTGCTTCTCTTTACTAAATCTTCCCAAGATCATTTAAATTCGGGATTTTAAGCTTTGCTCCCTAATATGGATCCTTCTGCCTTTGTGAATCATGTGGCTTTGCTCTCCTCACTCACTGGGAGTGGTTCACATAGTAACATGTGATGTCACGGCATATATATGACAGAGTGTCTCAGACTGGCCCAAAAGTCTTGTCGATCCTCCTGCCTCAGTGTCCTGAGACTCTAGGATTATAGTCATGAACAATGCACCCCAGCTATTACTTAACTATGTTAGTCACATGTTTCTGCCAGTACTATACTGTTGTGTAATAGTATACACTGACCTGGCATCACAAGTACACATTGATTCTCATACCGCTGAATGCATGCATTACCCTTTCAGCTTTTCCTCTTCTTTCCTAGTCAGGGAGTACAAGTTGAAGGGACGTAGAGCCGTGAGTGTCCACTAGTGTCACTTGAGTGGCCTCTGCTCTTTCATGGGTCTGCTTGTTACCAGTTTTCTCTGTGACCTGGTGGTTCTCATCATTGCTCATGCGGGTCCTCTCATGTGTGAACTCATATTTTCTCTACCAAGGTCATGAGAGCCTCTGACTGTGGAGTTAAGTCTAAACAGTTGCTTTCCATGTTCTCAGCCTGGCTCCCAGGACTCCTCCCAATCTGCCCTTTATTGTATGTTACCTAAGAAGCTGTCTGTCCTGTAGTGTGAATTGTGCTCAGGTTCCTTCAGTCACACTTCTGTCCTTAACAATGATTGGCAAGCTTCCTGGCACCGTGAAAGGCCATCTCTAGTCTTTTCCAGCTCACGCCTGTCCAAATGCAGTTTGCAGTATCTATCTCCAAATGGCTTATGTCCTTCCTTCCTCACATCCTTCTTGTATGCCTAGAACCCAGACAGAGCTTTCTGTATTGTCCATTTTTCAAACAGTGTGTCGTAATTTTGTGTGTGTGTACCTGTGCATATGTGCACACTGACATGCATATGTGGGCACTGGAGGACAACTTTGGTTGCCACCCCCCTCCCCCCCCCAAAAAAAAGAAAGAAAGAAAGCGCTATTTACCTCTTTTGAGACAAAATCTCTCATTGGCCTGGATCTCACTGATTAATCTAGGTGTTGAATTCCAAGGAGCTGCCTTCTTAGTGCTCGGGTCGTAAGCAAAGGGCACCACACCAAGCTCTTTTATGGGATTGAACTGAAGGCCTCATTCCTCAAAGCTTACAAATGGAGTCATCCCTCCAGCTCTAGAATAGCTTATTAACCCCGATAGCATTTCAAATTCCATAAGGATGCCTCTTCCACATACAACTGGGTACAGTTATGAACACTACAAGGTTCCTTCAACTTATGCAACAGATGTGTGTTGGCTGGTTTGTGTTTTTGAGACACTACATGTGATATTTGGTTTCCACCATTGAATGGTCTCATGGACCTTACTATTGGTTAAAAAGGCAGATATGAAATAAATACTTGCCACAAAGGTAACTGGACTAGAGTAGACTGGGCTTTAGATAGGACAGTGTTTTAGTTAGGGTTTTTATTCTTGTGAAGAAACACCATGACCAACAGCAACTCTTATAAAGGAAAGCATTTAATTGGGATTGGCTTACAGTTCATAGGTATTATCATGGTGGGGAGCATGGCAGGAAGCAGGCAGACATGGTTCTGGGGAAGTAGCTTAGAGTTCTACATCTGGATCCTTAGACAGCAGGCAGAGAGAGTGAAACTGGGCCTGGCTTGAGCATTTGAAACCTCAAAACCCACCTCTACTTACACACTTCCTCCAACAAGACCACACCTACTCCAACAAGGTCACACCTCCTAATAGAGCAATTCCCTATGAGCCTATGAAGGTAAATTTCATTCAAACCTTTGGTGGTTTGAATAGGTTTGGTTCCCATAGACTCGTGTGTTTGAATGCTTGGTCTAAAGCGAATGGCACTATAAGGAGGTATGGCCTTGTTGGAGTAGGTATGTGTTATTTCCACTCTGCTCCCCATCCCTTCAGATCTGTGACCTGAGAGGGGAAGGGAAGCAGAATGTGTGGGGGTGGAGAGTTGAGGGTAGGGGTTGATGGTGACCTCAGACAACAGGCGAACACAGCCAGGTGAGAAACAGACTTTTCAGGAGGCAAGCATTGTTGAGCAACTCCTTTAATTGGGGCAAAGAAAGCTACTTAAACCTTTCAGGAGTGGGTAGGGGCTTTCAGAGTGATTGCACATCATTGGCTGGTGCTAAGGTGCGAGGGATGTCTCATTTGCCTAAGGAATTTTCATGTGCTGTTGGACATAACCTTATAAGGGGAAAGGAAGTTTAACCTGGCTACAGTGTACATGACCACCTCTGGTATGGCAAAGGTTGAGGGGGGAGGGCACAGGTCAACGTACACATAGGCACGCATGCCCAGGTTGGTGAGGTGGGTTGAGTATCCTACTCTAACTCATCTCAGGACTAGATTTCTGGGGCTTGGGTATGCCTCTTGCTCTAGACCTGCTCTTCACAGCTTCACAGCTCCCCAGCCCCACAAATGTGGCCTTGTTTGAGGAAGTGTGTCCCTGGAGGGGCAGCCTTTAACGTCTTCTATGCTTAAGCCACACCCAGTGTGGCACACAGTCTTCTTCTGCTGCCTGCAGATCGAGATGTAGAAGTCTCAACTCCTCCAGCACCATGTCTGCCTGAACACTGCCATGCTTCTTGCCATGATGATAATGGGCTGAATCTCTGAAACTATAAGCCCGCTCCAATGAAATGATTTTCTTTGTAAGAGTTGTCTTGGTCACGGTGTTTCCTCACAGCAGTAAAACCCTGATTAAGACACCACCACAGATGGGTACAGGACCCACATGAGAAGTAATGTTATGAAAGACCTGATACTGGAAGTTTGGGTGGAGAAAATGGAAGTGGTACTAAATGATTCTCTGCAGGGCATCTAGAAAGTAGAGTCATGCCCTTTATCTTTCTCAAGACGAGCCACCCATCTGTGGTTGCTGTGGAGTAGAGATACTAGAGGGATCTGTCTACCAGCTTTATGACACAGTATGTTTAGAGGCTGAGGAGATGGCTCATGCAGGCGTGAGTTCCTGAGTTCAGAAACCCAGCTCTCATGTAAGGTAGATGGGCATGGTGGTGTACACTAGTAATCCTAGTGCTGGAGAAGAAGAGCTGGGGAAATCACCAAGGTAAGCTCTAGGATGTATGAGCGACTATGTCCTAAAAGATAAGATGGAGAGGGGCTCAGTAAGACATCTGAGGTAAGCCTCGGTCCTCTGCAGTACTCTTGCACACACATGCACACATCCAGGAACATGTGCACACACATACCCAAATTAAAATGTAGGTACAAGGGTATTTTCAGGGGATAGGTGAAACAAATGTTGTAACTGAATACTTCTAAAAACAGGAGAGTAAAGCAAATCTACTCAGTATGTGGGTACGGCCAGAGCCAAAGCCAAGGACAGAATATGGATGTTTGACTCCTAAACCATAATGAAAGGAGGCAAGAGGTTAATTGCAAAATAATAATAATAATAATAATAATAATAATAAAATAATAAAATACATAAAAGAAAAGAAAAAAAGAAGTTAATAGAATGTAATTTGGCAAGCTAAGAGTCCATTTAGAGAGTGAATTTGACAGAGTTTGATGACCTTGATGCAAAGCAATCTTACTGGAGATTGTCTTTCCCTTCCCTTCCCTTCCCTTCCCTTCCCTCTTCCCTCTTCCCTCTTCCCTCTTCCCTCTTCCCTCTTCCCTCTTCCCTCTTCCCTCTTCCCTCTTCCCTCTTCCCTCTTCCCTCTTCCCTCTTCCCTCTTCCCTCTTCCCTCTTCCCTCTTCCCTCTTCCCTCTTCCCTCTTCCCTCTTCCCTCTTCCCTCTTCCCTCTTCCCTCTTCCCTCTTCCCTCTTCCCTCTTCCCTCTTCCCTCTTCCCTCTTCCCTCTTCCCTCTTCCCTCTTCCCTCTTCCCTCTTCCCTCTTCCCTCTTCCCTCTTCCCTCTTCCCTCTTCCCTCTTCCCTCTTCCCTCTTCCCTCTTCCCTCTTCCCCCTTCCCTTCCCTCTTCCCTTCCCTTCCCTCTTCCCTTCCCTCTTCCCTTCCCTTCCTTCTTCCCTTCCCTTCCCTCTTCCCTTCCCTTCCTCTCTCTTTTCTTCCTTTTCTCTCTATTCTTTTCTTTTTTCCTCTCCCTCTGTCCCTGCCTTCCCTCTTTCCTTCCTTTCAGAAAACCAGTCTTGGAGGCAGCTTGCCCTACAGTAAATATCAATACCTGTGAGAGAATAGAAAAAAAAAAATAGCTTTCTGCCGGGATGAACACCCAGAGTAGCTTTTCTCCGAAGGAGTTTGCATTCCAGTCTGGGAAACAAGAAGCATCGCTCTATAATTATTCTGCACTTTCTCATACAGTGTGAGGTGTGTCTGAGCTAACATTCATGCTGTGGGAATTGGCTCATTAATACACAGGCAATCCACCTGCAAGGGTGGTAGGTAGTACCTATTCTGAGCGTAAAGAATGACACAATGTGGAGCTGGAGCTTTCAGTGTGTTAAAGTGAAAAAGGAATGAAATCCACAAGCCATTAACAATAAGCCCCTGTGCCTTTTTTTTTTTTTTGGAAGCTTGGAAAGTAAGTGTTGGAAATTTAAGCCCCTTAGATGTTTAATGACTTCGAAAATGTCTGAACGTTAGGAATGGCTTCTCAAAGGAGATGAACCAAGAAGCTGGTAATAAAGGAAGAGAGGCAGGAAGGAAGTCATACTGGGGCTGAAGGTGCTGGCGGGTGATTCTGCAGAAGGGCCCCGGATAGGAAAGACCCTTTTGGTTTGTGCTAGTCTGAGTAATGGTCTGACCACTGCATATCAAACCTCACTTAGATTTTTTGCTTTAAATAACCAAGCTGATGTGAGTGTGGTCTCTGCCGAGGAGCTGCCTCCTCTAGCATATTCCCCTAGAAATTGCCTGTTTGCCTGATGCTGTGGCTGGGGCTGTTGTTCAGTTCGCTCCCATTACATTCCACATTTAACCCTTTTCCATTTATTCAGTAATTGCAACAGTTTCCCTGGGTGTGTTAACTCCGCTTAACAGTGAAAATAAGTTGGTATACAGCACCCATCTGTCTTAGGGTTATCTTTTTTTTTTTTTTTTTTTAATTGGGAACACAGAAGCATGGAGTATATTGATCAGAAGACAGTGTGGGCAGGACTCTAGATTCGATTAAAGAAACTCTGATAACCCCCACTTGATTAGGTTCACTGGGTTTTCTCCTCAGTGGAGAGACAGTCCTGAGGTTGCTTCTCTGTGTGTTTGGCAAGGCAAACATACCTTCCTGACATGATTTGACTTCCTGAAAGACGGCCATCTTCCAGTTTTAAAGTGTACTAAATGCTAGGCTCACATATACTTTATAAATTTACAAAATGAAACATTTTCCTTCTCTTGTGCCTTAGGAAGGGAAAAAAATGCCTTTGTTTATACCCGTGGGAGAAAGTTCTTGGGTATATAACACGTGTAAGTTCAAATATTGGGTATATTGGCTTCATTTTTCCCAAGCAAAATTGCATTTTGAGAGCCCATATGTCTTACTTTGCCTTGTAGTATCAAATTTTTCTCTATTTCATCTATTTATTTATTTTTGCAGTCATAGAGCAAATGTTTATTCACTGTATTTCTGAGAAGATTCAATAAAAATAAGAAACATGAAAGAAATGTTCAGAGCTTGTGTAAATTATTTCTTCTTCATAGACTGACTGTTGGTCAGGTGAATAAAATATCTGTTTTGGCCTTCTAGTAATGGCCAAATCCAGTCACCATTTATCGTTGTTTGGATGTCTAACCTAAATCAATAGCCTATCTAGTTCACTGGGTGACAAGGATAGATAAAAATTATCATTGTTTTAACAGAGGACACTGTCTTATCACCAAAGAGAATGTCTCCGGAGTCTTGAATCCTTTAGCAATCTGCAAACCAATCTCCACTGGACAATACCCAGAGACCCTTTAACATTCTAATTGTACCCTCATAGAATAAACATCACACTGCCTCATCTTGCAGGGAGAAGAAATTGCATATTCCTTATTAATATGCTGATACCCCATTTCCTCCCTATCGAGTAGCAATATTTTTTTTCGTCAGCCTTTTACAACCGAAAGTGAAATCAGTAGTTGTGGTATAATTCCCCATATACATTTTCCGTTAATCGGATTTTGCCTCCACAAATGCATAGTCCTGAATGGAAGATGCATGTGTGAGCACCGTCAGCAAGGGCAGTGTGAGTCCCATACGGTGGGGGCTGGGGGCTGGGGGCTGGGGGCTGGGGGCTGCTGCTTCTTTCTCTAGGTCCTTCCTTTCTGCTTGCCGCTTTTTATTCTCTTTAACTATGGGTGTGGATGGTGAATGCACCTTGGTTACTGATAGTATCTGGGTTCTTTACTTCTAATCCAGTGTGATAACATTTAGACATGGACTAGAAAAAGGAACACGCTTACAACAGGTCTGGGGGTACAAAGGCAGAAAGGAAAGAAAGAATGCACAATATTGAGGCAGGCCCTCATTGTCTTCTGCAGTGTTCTGCCAGGCATGTGCTTGTGTTGAACTAAAGGATGGCTGTCCACATAGCTTATTTGGTGGACACCAGAGATCTTTAGACGGTCTGTCCTCCAGGGCCAGGTGGCTTGCTAATGCCCCTTCAGCAGGAGCTGATAACCTCCGAGAACACGGCACGGACTAGAAAGATCAAGCATCAAATGGGAACTGAGGAGTTTAGCTTCTCGGTTTTACTTTTCTCAAGTTTTCGTCAGGAAGCTTTATATACATAAGCTAGATGCTGCATGTGGTTTCAGGCACCGTTGAGAACACACCCTAGATTGTCAAGCTGAGCCTTCTAGATTGGCCTGTCTATACTAAAAGGGACTGCAGCTCCCACTTGGGAAGAAGTGTCACAAAGACCAGCCTATTTCCAACCAAGTTTTATGTAAGCCCGCCTGTTAATTATAGAACTGCGGTGGGACTCCCCCCCGCTTCATGCCTTTCAAATCAATATCAAATTAAAGCTAAGCAAAGTGGAATCGCCAAGGCAACAACTGGCATATAGTCTCTCAAGTAATATGTGGTACTGAGAAGGAGAGTGAGTTACCTGTGTTGTTGAATGGAATGCCGAGAAAAGCTGTGTTTTCTAAGATAAACATTCCGAGCCTGCAGGGTGTGGTGGGAAAGGCCCTTCTGTCTCTCAGGTCCAGCACTTGTCTCTTCACAGGTGCATTCATTCAGTGACTTTTGAATGGCCTATAAGTGCTGGGCACTGTGCCCTGGTGTAGGGATGCTGCGGAGAAGTTGGTCCTCATCACAGTGGGAAGATGTTTCTGGTTGACAGCTGAGAAGTAAGCAGCAGCGAGGCCAGAGGATGCGGTTTCGGATCTGTTGACTGTTAATTGCCGTTGGTACCCGCCCACCTACCTAATGAGACAGGGACTGTGTGTACACAAACTCTGACGTGCCTTTTCACGTGGGACGTTGAGTGGAGGTTTGGGGTTAAATGCTTTCTAGCCCATAAGGAAAGCCAAACCACATTTCCCTTTAAGGATTCTGTGTTAGGGGAGCTTAGCTTCAAGTATTCCCAATAAGTCATGACTTAGAATTACATGGTTCGTGTTTCTTTTTTTATGGAATTTAGAGATGCAAAAGAAGACGTCTTTATGAGGAGTTTATAGCGTGACAAGAGGACAAAAGCTACGTCAATGTAGCTGTTGCTGCCTAGGACAGACTCCACTAAAGGTGTCAGGAAGCGAGGGAATAAATGCCCGAGAGCATAGGCATTTCTTTTGGGTCTTCTACAGTAAGACATTTTCTGGTAGGGGAGTGGTGGTGGAGACCCCTTTGGCACGTAGAAGGGTGTCTGAGAATATCACAGAGGTAGGCTACATTCTCCACATGGCTCATGGGTAGCGGTCATTAAGAGATGAGCTGCCCCTAGGAATGAGCCTCTCTATTCTGCAAAACTGGAACATGCGTTGTAGAATGAGTGTGCACCTCATCTCGAGGCTGGCTACGACTCACCCACAGACGATGTGAGCTTCCCTAGTGAGTGACACTGTGCTGTCTGCAGCTCCGTGATGCTAGTGATAAGGGAAGAGTGAACTCCTGACCACGACCCAGACGAGCTTTCTGTTGCAGAACCAAATGTTTTCATGGCTTTGGGGGGAGATTTTAAATTTTTTGGTGATTAAACTTTTTGGGGGAGCTAGCACATATTTTAGGAGCATTATTTATGTGCAGATAATTATCTTGCTAATGATGAAAATATTAAATGCTATAATTCAGACTTTTCATTAATGGAGGTTGGATTTTCCAGCCCTTCTATGATTTTTCTCTAGTTACTTTAATTTAAGATTGTATCTTCTTAAAAGCTTGATTTCTTTCAGAAGCAGAGACGTAGAGCCAGACTCTCAATACTCTTGTCCTACTGAAATGTGCAAGATCCTATGCTACCACCCAGTCAGTCCATTTCTGTTTTTGAAAATGCGTTGTTTTTAGGGAGATTGCTACCAAAGATGATTGTTTCCTCTTGGGAGTCCGTCAGTTATCAGTAACACAAAGGTCAGGGAGGATTGGATTCAGTGGCCGTGTGAACACAGCGGGGCTGTTTCTCCACATGGGAAGAGGCAGGAGGTAGCAGTTTGAGGCTGCTATGGCACTTGGTCGTGCCTTGTGGGAGTTGGGTTCTTTTGGCATTCTCACTGAGTCATCCCCCCCCCCCCGCCCCGTCACGATAAGATGGCACTCGCACTGTGGCATCTGCATTCCAGGAGTGGTGAAGCAGCTCTGTGCTTGGCATAAAACTTTTGAACTCATGTCACTGGCAAGGCATGGCTTGTGAACACTCAATGCAGAGGAGTCCCAGGAAGATGGCGATTCTGTTTTCCTTTTTTGGCCTGGGCATGTTGTTATTTTTAAATATATCTGGACTCTGCTATCGAGATAAGGAAAAAGGCAGTTGGCAATCAGCTCTAGGGTCTGCTGTAACACTTGGGCCAAGGACTTTCCAAAATGCCTGCGAGAGGATTTGCCATATCAGCTTTGAGACGAAGCAGAGAACATTCTGTCCAACAAGAGGAAGACCAAAGCAGAAAATTCAAGGAAAACCAAAGGAAACTCTTGCATTTGCCCTTAATAACTGGGAAAGGGATATAGGGCACAGAGGCATTTCTTAATAATTCTAAATGGAGGCGTATTCTGCAATATGCGGTAATGGTTGACTTGTAGGAGATGAGAGTTTTGATTTTGAGAGAGGAGAAAAATGTAGTAGCACTTTGTTATATGCCTTCTTTTTTTGTGTGTGTACCCCAAAATACATGTTATAGATGCTCACAAAGCCAAAGGGAACTATGGATTATATAGCTACGAGATTAATTCTCTAGTGATTTTAGTTAAAATAGAGAGGTTTGCAGCATACCAATGTTCCCAGTAGCTAGTATAGCAGTAAGCACAGCCCTGGTTTTGTTTTTCTGCTTTTGTTTTTGTGATAGCACTTTTCTACATAGGACACCCCGACCTCAAGCTTGAGGTCACCCTGCCTCTCAGCCTCCTGAATGTTGGGATTACAGACATGCACATGAGATTAATACTTTGTATGGTTTTAGTGGTGTTTTTACTTAGTTGTATTAGAAATACTTTTTGTTAATCTTTTATTCTCCTTCCTGGAGTCATCTGAATTATAATTTTTATTAAACATTTGTAGTTTTGAGATTGTAATAGAATTACACCATTTCTTCCTTCCCTCCCTACAAATATTCCCATTACCCACCCCTTGCTCTCTTTCAAATTTATGGTCTCTTTTTCCTCGATTGATATCTATATGTCTATATCTCTAGCTATATATAGCACGACATTGCTAAAAGCATAAATAGAACCTGCTCCGTATATACCATGTAACTTGTACATATGTGATTTCAGGGCTGACCATTTGGTGTTGAATAACTGATTCATGTGCCCTTCCTAGGGAAGACTGTTTCTCCTGCTCTCAGCAGTCCTTCATTGCATGCAGTTTCTTTGTCTAAGGCTGAGGCCTTCTGACCTCTTCCCTTTCCACATTAGCATGCCTAGTGGTATCCTGCTTGGTCAGGCTATGTTGAGGCAGCCATGCTGGTCAGGTTTCGGGGGTGTCCCTTCTGATATTTCTAGGAGGCACAATCTCGCAACAAATTCCCTGATCCTCTGGCTCTTTCAATCTTTCCCTCTTCCAGAAAATGATTCCTGAGCCTTAGTTTGCAGGAGTTGTGTCATAGTTGGGACTGGGATCCACAAATCTGCATTTGGATCAGCTGTGGTCTTCCGTAATGGTGTCTCTCCATCCTAAAGAGACATGTCCTTGCTGAGGGGGTAGCTACACTTACCTGTGGGTACAAGGACATAGAGTTAGAATGCAGTTAGGGGTTGTGCGACGTTAGTAAAGTGGCCGTTGTAGGTTCTCTTCCAAGAGCCATGACTTCACTAACCCTGAGTAAGTAGTTAGGTTTCTACTGCCTGGCGTGACTTCCCTCCTGTTAAGCAGATCTTCCGTGTAATCAGAGATTACGGACCTAATACGGACCAAGCACTCCTCTAGATTCTAAATGTAAAATTGTGAAAACGAGAACTCTACACCCACAATATCCACTCTGAGAGCATTGACTGTGTTCCTCACAATCTGATCATGGGATTATTTACATAAAAATACAGACTGGGCTACTCTTACTCCCCTTGCATTTATTTTCCTGTCCTTGGGGGCTCTGTCTGTGGGCTGTACTTTGGACATAATAATTAGGCGGCAGTCTTCAGTTTCTCAAGCAGAACGTAGGCGATCAAGATGTGGGGAGAGCAGAGACTTCTCTTCAGAGTCTGTCACATCATTTCATTTTGAGCTCTCTATTTCACACTTCCATCATGTGAAGTCCCACAGCGTCCTTTTCTTTTCTAATTAAATACTGTAATGCAGCCAAGGATTTTCGTTTACTTAGGTATTTCTTAACGTGCTCAAGCGCTCTTAATACGCCACACTTAGGGCATGTAAGGAGCTTATTCTAAAGTCGAAGGGACAGTGTCATTTTAAAAGAGCTATAGCTTAGAAATTAGAGCGCTGAGCATGCTGGCTGCTTTTTATTGCTTCCATCTGTTGAACGATAATGAAAAGAAGAAATTAAGAACAAATCTAGGCTGTGACCATAGATGGTTTAGCTACAGTGTGTGCAAAAACAAACAAAACCCCAAACAACACCACAATAACAAAATGGTGATTCAGTAGAGATATTTATTTAGTTGTGGAGTATTTGATGGCTTTGATGTCTCTTTGCTGAGTTCTTTGCATTGCGCATGAGTTACTTGCTCCTGTACACTTTTTAGTACCTTTAGGGTAAATCAGCAAGAAAAAACAGTCCTATCTTTGAAATTTGAGTGGCCCTCTATTCATGGAGGTCACAGTTTCAGGTTAATCAGTAGTCATTCCTTCCCTCCCTCAGGACTTACCTCATGCCACCTTGATATCTCAGGGACTGAACAGGACAGATTAACAGTTCTGCCACCCGAGAGCTTGAAATCTACAACTCGATTTTGAGATCGGTTCTAACTTTATAGGACACAGTGGTCTCAAGCTTGAGGTGATCCTACCTCAACATCCTGAGTGCTGGAGTTACAGACATGGACCTGCACGTGAGGTTGGCACTTCATATTTTTATGGGCACCTAATATGCATCACTCCTGTAGACTGTGAATATTAAGTAGGGAAGACCAAAACTCTGTACTCAGAATATGCACTCTACAGCACATAATCCCAGTTGACGACACTGGGATGATTTACTTAAAAATACTGTTTGGATTATTCTTTCTCCCCTTCCCCATGAAAGTCATGATTCTGTTAGTAGAATGAGATAGAGAAGGTTAAGGGACATTGGAGGTGATGGGACCAGTTGCTGGTTTTGAAGGTCACTTATTGGTAGTCTTTGCAAATGTGACATCTGACCAGAAGAAAGGAGGGAAGGAGAAAAGGTGTTTGAGGAACACGAATAGAACGTGCAGAGCCCTGGAATGATAGAGCGTCTGACCTCTGAGCTGTGCAAGGAGTGTCTATCTTGGAGGTAACTGTGGCAGGAGAATAGTGAGCAAGGGACAGAGAGGCAGGTGAGCTCAGAGAAGTGAAGAGGCAGGACCCCTGGGCCAGTTAAGAGCTTTGTATGCTGAGTGAAGAGACAGAACAATGGACAGTTTCGACAAAGGAGGAGTGGGTGATGTTCTTAGCTGGTGGTGCTGAGATCACCGACTCCTGTGCTGAGAATAGATTGTGGTGAGTCAAGGGGAAGGAGGAGGAGACCCCCGTGGGAAGACTGCAGGGGGTGGTAAGTGAGGATGGTCAGGGTGGGGGCTATCAAAAGTGGCGAGGGACAGTTGTCAGGACGGGGCTGTCAGAGCTGGTGAGGGACAGCTGCAGCCTGAGTGTGTTATGACTTCTCTGATCCAGGATATGCAAGATGGAGTAAGAAGAGTATGTTATGTTTACAGGTATGTGGACGATTGCTTTGGAGAAAGGGATAAAAGCCAGGAATTTAGTTTTGTGCATGTTAACTCAATACATCCGAGATGGACATTTATAGCTAAGCAATGAGTTCTAAGAGTGTGAGCCTACGGAGGGCCTACAAGTGTTATTTGGAAGCCACTGGCATCAGAAAGGTTTCTTACTTACTTTCCTCATTGCTCCAGATAAAGTATTTGAGTAAAGCACCTCCCAGAAAGCTTCACTCTGCTTAGTTTGCGTTCACAGTCCATCATGACAGTGGTGTGGAGCTTGAGACAGCTACTCACAAAGAGTCAGGAAACAGAGGCTCATGGATGTCACTGCTCAGCTTGCTTCTGTTCTCTCTTTCTTTAAAAAATTTTTGAGCTGGTCATAGTGGCGCACGCCTTTAATCCCAGCACTCGGGAGGCAGAGGCAGGCGGATTTCTGAGTTCGAGGCCAGCCTGGTCTACAAAGTGAGTTGCAGGACAGCCAGAGCTACACAGAGAAACCCTGTCTCGAAACAAACAAACAAACAAACAAACAAGAAAAACCAAAAAACAATTTTCTATCTGTGAGTGACTGTGTGTGTCTGCTCATACATGTGCATGTGCAAATGCTTATGGAGACCGTATGAGGGCATTGGATCGTCTGGAGCTGAAGTTGTAGGTGGTTGTGAGCTGTCTGATGTGGGTGCTGGGAATCAAACTGTTTTTCTGCAAGAGCAGCAAGTGCTTGTGAGCACTCTTCCATCTCTCCCGCTCCTGTTTGTTACCTCCCTTTCATCCTTGGACATCCGTTCACGGGATGATGCTGTTCATAGGGTGGGTCCACACTTCCTCTAGTCCTCTCTGGAATCACCGTCACAGATACACTCAGACGCGTATGACCTGGGTGGTAACAAATCCAGTCCAATTGATACTGAGCAGGAAAGCACCAATGAGACCAGATGAGGTCACAGAGGCAGTGTGATTGGACGTGGAAAAGAAGGTGTGTTCCAAAGGAGAGAGGAACCCAAGGACCCAAAACAGAAACAGGTGAACACAGAATTCGGGAAATGGGCATAAATCTTAAAATAACGGTCAGTGTTCAAAAATCAAAAGGTGCAATTGAGAATTTTACCAGAGTGTTTGAAACTGTAAAATACAAATGGCATCGTCACAGCCAGAAATGGACGCAATAAAAATAAACTCCTGAAAGGACGGTTGGGAAGATAAGCCACTCGAGAAGAGAATTACTTAGGCTGGAAGTTCAGTCATTCACTTCTTTTTTTTTCTGAAGTGCAGAACAGAGCTGAAGATCTTTGTCCATCCATCCATCCATCCATCCATCCATCCATCCATCCACCCACCCACCCAACCACCCATCTCCTCATCCGTTGCTCAGATAAGCTAGGAGGACTTGACATTCATGTGGGAGCCCAAAGGAAAAGAAAGAGAGAAGTAAAACAGAGCAATATTTGAAGAGATAGTGGCTTTATCGTATATGTGTATGAGTATGGCTGTCTCTGTCTGTCTGTCTGTCTGTCTGTCTGTCTGTCTGTCTCTGTGTTGAGCACTTTTGTGGAAAGGGGAAGAAATGACGTTTTGAGGGAAGAAATAGCTTTTGAGATCTGTGGGCAGACAAGCTACCGTGTAGCTACTGGAGGACCCCTGCACTCTGTAGGAAAAGAGCAGCAGCCTTGTCCAATGGAGTGGTGGGGACAGTTAGTGGCTTCTCCTCCTTCACAGGCTTTAGCTTGGTCGCCTGCTTGATGTCTTCATTGCCTTTATAAGCATGCTGTCAAGGTTAATATGGCCTTCCATAGGTAACATTAGCTGGCGTCTGGTGGCGAGGGTGATGGTGATGTTCTGCTTAAATGGCCTGGCATCTCTATTTAGCTCTGCCTTGTGTAATGAATGAGGAAGTTAGACCTACTAGTAAGAATATGATTTCTTAGAAGGGCATTATTGCTAGAGCCTCAGTGTGTAACTCAAGCTGGCCTATGGAGCTCACTGTCTAGTCCATGCTGGCCTCAAATTTGTGGCAGTTCTTCTGCCTCTGCCTTTCCAGTTCTGAGATGATAGGCACGTGCTTGGGTCCAGGGAGAGTGCTAATCCATGCTGTGCTTCTCACCTTTGCTGATTTGTTTAGTTGCTATTAGCATCTGGAAGAAAAATTTCTCTCCGATACTTTCTTTAGTCATCCTTCTCCCTGCTCCCCCATCTCACCCACCCCGGGAGACCTATTAAACATGGAGACAGTGATGTGGTGCTTACTAGAGATGCACTAGATAGAGATGTCTCTAGTGCAGGGTTTAGCTATAGAGCGAGTGTTAAGAGAGCTACCTTGGGAGACAGGCTGTAGGAGGTGTGAATCACATTTTCAACAATTGGATATGGAATTTGGGGCAAATTATTTAGCCTCCGTTGCCCTTGCTGGTGAAGTGTGGGATGGGATATTAGTACCTATATTACAGTTTTGTTAGGTGTGTTCATGCTTCCATTGTTGTAACAGAATGCCCGAGGGAAACAACTTCAAGAGGGATTTATTTAGGCTTTAGCCCGCAGCTACTTAGCTGTGTTGGTTCTAGTTCTTGTCCATAACAGAGAACATCATGGCAAGCAGCGTGTGTTAGAGCAAAGATACCACCCTGTGGTGGCTTGGAGTCGGGGAAGGGGAAGAAGAAAGAAAGGAAGGGGTTAGGTAAGCATTCAAAGGCATGCATCTAGTGATCAGTTTTCTCCATCTAGGCCTAATAATCCACTCAGATGTGAGCTTACCAATTGATTAATACACTGATAAAGTTAGTGACCTAATGCTTCATTCACCTCTCCATGGAGCCACCAGCTGTGGACCAAGTTTTCAATATTTGAGGCTTTTAGAGGAAACTTTCCTTCCTTCCTTCCTTCCTTCCTTCCTTCCTTCCTTCCTTCCTTTCTCCGTCCCTCCTTCCCTCCCTCCCTCCCTCCCTCCTATATATACATACATACATACATACATATACATATATATATGTATATATGAACATACAAACATATATATGTGTTGACCACTCTAAACTGCTGATCCACTTCTTAAGCCCTTGGGCGGGTAAATAGGAACCTTTCATATCTGAGCCATACAAACTACTGGGACTGGAGACTAGGCTCGGTGTTAAGAGCACTTCTTGCTCTTGCAGGGGACCCCTTTTGTATTCCCAGCATTCACATGTCTACTCTCAGTTATTTGTAATTCCAGTCCTAGAGGATCTGACACCCTCTCCTTACCCCTGTAGGCATCAGGCAAATATGTATCACATATTCATGCATGCAGGCGAAACGCTCACATGCATAAAATAAATAAAATCCTTTGAAATGTTTAAAAGAAATAAGGAAATCAACACATGTTCCTAACATAGCATCTTACACAAAGAAAATATTCCATAAAGTTTCTTCCTGCTCTCTCTGGTAGAAGGGGAATTTGTATGTTGTGTGATAGATTTTTAGATTCTTATTAGGAATTTAATTACTAGTGCTGGGCTTCTCCTGCTTGAAATTCTCTTTTAATGTGTCTAGGGTCAGGTCTCTAGACTGTGAGCAGCATGCCAGTTCTAGTTTATCATCAAGGTTACAGTGGCCTGAGAAGTTGATTAACTAATGCTTATGCGTCTCTCAGTGGAGTTGCCAGCTGTGACCTAAGTCTTCAGTCCACGAGACTTTTAGAGGAAAAAAGAAAAAAGAAAAAAAGAAAGAAAGAAAGAGGTGTGTAGTTTGTGTATCTGTGTTGAGCTATATACAAGTGTGTGTTGTACCCATGGTGACCAGAAGGGGCATCAGCTCATCTGCTGGCCTGCCCTCCTGAATCCTTGTGCTTGTCTTAAAGTTGGCAAGAGTGTTTACAAATGTCCTTTTGATGGAGCCTTTTAAAGTTGACCATACTTTTATCGTGGGTGTTGTTGAAGAGTGCGTGTGTGTGTGTGTGTGTGTGTGTGTGTGTGTGTGTGATGGTGCTGATGTTTACACAGCTCTGGCCAACTTGGGAGGTGGGGTTCATCTTTTTTTTTTTTTTAAATGTCATATCTGATCATCTATATGTTGCTGTAGGTTTCTCTCTTATGGAAACTCCAGTGTGGGAGAAATTGCACAAATCACACCAAATGAATTGTGTGGTATGCCAAAACCAAGATGGAATATTCATTCCTGCACATTTGATTTTCGTGTGACTTAAAATGTATAGCCTTTGGGACCGTTGTTATCACGTTGGCTGCAGCATTGCAAGGAAAGCTAATTTAGTAGAGAAATTGGCTGGAGTGTCTCATCTAATAGAAATAAACACGAAACCACTTTAGTGTCTCTCCTTTTCAAGGGCTGCTGTTTTTCCATAAAATTTACAAGCCCACAGATTGATGCAGAAGTCCCTATAACTCATGTGGCTGTGACTTTATCATTTTAAATAGTATTCTCCCCCCCCCAACCCCCGTAAATTAACAGCACTGAGAAATGTGAGGCCCTTTGCAAACTACAGCATGCAAATGGAATTTCAGAATAAAGTTTTGACATAGCCGGTAAAGGGGCCAGATGAGTAAACAGACATTTATAATGAAATGCACCAAAAGCTAGAGTTAAGAATAAGCATTGGGGGTGTGTACGGACACTCAGAGTGGGACAGTTCACCCAGCTTGTGGGAAAGAGACTGTGTGTAGGCTGAGAGCATGCAGCAGGCATGTGTATACCCACATGTCAGGCAACAGAGTTAGAGGGCAAAGGCCAGCAACTTGTTTTGTGCTGTGAGTATATTCTGGGGTTGTGAAAAAAATGAGGACGAGGGAGGTTTTCAGCCTATCTTTTTTCTGGTTATGTTGTATTTAGAACACCCATTTCACTCTGAAAAAAAAAAAAAGAGCTAGTTTGGAAGTGGGAAGACACGATACGAAGGTTAGGGGATGATGTAAGAGGTACAGACCTTTGTCTCATTCCTCGTTCTCCATTCAGATTTCATTTCTAGCTCACGACTCCATTGGGAAAAGACAGTAGTCTCTCCATAGCAGTGGCCTATGCTTTTTCTTCCCTTTGATTCAACCTAGTGCATATTGAAAATGCTTGAAAAACCTCACGTCTGTACAGAATAGCCTCTGTTCTTCCCCTCGTCAATCCCTAAATAATCCAGCATAAACACTGCTTATCCTGTTCCTAGTGTTAATAAACACTGTGCTGTAGTCAGTGTTACAAGAAATCAAGAGTTGAGTTTGGAGAATGGTTTTTGGCACAGCTGGTCAAAGGGCCTGGTGAGTGATGCTTGTAATGAGGTGTAACAGAAACGAGGGTAAGAATCTACGTTGGGCTATTGGGCATGTATACATCCAGAGAGTGAGCTGGAGGGTGGTGTATGTTCTATGCAAACACCACATTGATTTATAAGGGACTTCTGTCTCAGCACACTCACTCTCTCTGTGGAGGATTCCCCCACAGACCCAGGACTATAATGGATTCTACTAAATATGCCAGCATCTGGCTCCATAAGGGGATCACTTTTTTTTAAATTATTATTATTTTCATTTCTCATGAGATCCAGTCTAATATGAGCTGGGTGACAATTTTTGATTATCCCATTTCTGTCCACCCATGTTCTCTCCTTGTCCCCATCCTTTGTGACCTGTACGAGATCCCAAATGCTTCAAGGGAGCAGTGTCTAAAGTGACCGACTCCCTGACTCCCCCGTGCAAGTTCTGAGCTGTGACTTAACTCGCTCTTCCTTTCTTGTTGCTCAGTTCCTACCTCACTGCTGACCACCACCAGTGGCTTCATTGATCTCTTCACTCCATGCCTCAGTTTCTGGAATGGGCCCCACCACTAAGTGAATAGCCAAGAAGAATTGATTTTTTTTTTGTTTGTTTCTTTTTCTCTTTTCTTATTTGGTTCTCCAGTAAGTGACAGTTGTGCTTCCTATTGGTGCTCTCAAAATGTAATTCCTTTACATTTATTCATCCCAGATTAAACACTTTGAGGACCAGCTCCACCCTTTGTCAACAGTGAGATAAGTTCGTAAGAGAATTTCATCCCAATTGGTGATTTGCTTTTCCCCCTCATGCTTAGGATATTGGACTGCATATTTTGTTGAATTCTGTTTGCCAGATATTAAGGGAAATCTTCCCCTTGAATGTCAAGGAAGAAGCCACCCAATGTGATCAGTGAATTGACCCAGGGCTCTGCACCACAAGCCAGACCACAGGTTGGAATCAAGGTTTGTGATTTAAGGAATTGCAAAGGAGGAATTAGAATTATAAACTTTACATCTGGCACTACATTCTTTACTTGGGCAAGAATATCCATGGTCAGGAAACTTAAATGTAGTAGTTAACTCCGGCATTTAGTGGCATCTTGTACAGATTTTATTTCCCTCTGAGCAAGTCTTACTTGGAACCTCTTTGAACGTTTCTTCCTCTGCTTAATTACCAGCTTATGCGTTTGATTCTCCTTGCTTGAAGCACATACACAAGCTGTTTGTAACCCCATCTCCCAGGTTATCTCCCTGCTTTTTTGGAAAGGGCTAAGAACATGGCTTTTCTCCCTGGGTTGGTAACTTAAGTACATGGCAATATCAACCTTCACTGTCAACTTGATGGGCTATGGAATCACTTAACACACACACACACCTCTGGGTTGGTCTGTGTGGAAGTTTCTAGTGAGGCGTACCTGACGTGAGAAGCCTTCCTGAGAATGTGGGTCTGTAAGAGGGACACGGAGTACACAGCCATGTAAGGAAGGGCTGGAGGGGTGGAGGAGTGATGCCATGCTAGAAATGGGTTCTAGGATGAAAGGACATTGGCACCAAAGTGAAATTTCTCTACTGTTGTGGGAAATTAAAAAAAAAAAAAAAAAAAAAAAAAGCAAGTTCCTGTGCTACACCCAGCTAGTCTCAGCCCCAGCACTCTCACTGGCCAGTTCTTATCTTATGGAGACTCTGACTCAGAGCTCCAAAACCTCTCCACCCAGCTTACTAAGTTCCCACTGGCGGGTCACTACCATGCCAGCCCCATGCTTCAAATCCCCCACAGGCTTTGTGGTGCACATCTGGCAAACCCATGCTTTGCCGCAGCCATACCTTTCTCTCTGGGACCCAGTTGAACTGCCTCGTGAAGGAAAACACCACACAAACTTAGTTCAGAAGCAATGGTAATTCAGTCACGGGGCGCAACAACTATAATCCAAATCTTGTAAGCCATATTAAATCTAAAACCTCTGGTGATGAATTCTGGCGGATCTGCCATAGGTACCAGGAGACACTAGTAGCTACATCTTGTCCTCTCGAGCTCTCTCCTGCTTCCTCTCTTCCTCCATCCAACCCTAAAGTCACGCCTACTCGCTCAGTGATTGGTCCCTTTATTCATTCAGGGAAGGATCACAAGAAGTCACCTGAGTATGTGACTAGTTCCTTGGTCCAGACATCCCCTCCTGGGAAAGAGGAATTAACATCAAAATACAGGCGTCACCAGGGCCATCCACAACACTCCACAAATTCAGGGTCTAGTTCTGTGTTAAAGATGGACACTAACAGCACTGGTCCCAAGGTGTTATGACATCTAAATGCCAATTCATGCCAAACACTTGGCACGGTGCATGGTGCCGGGTAAACACTAAAATGTTTACTACACGGTTTTTATAATTTTGTAAGGGGACCCAAAGGACATCAGATTTGCTGTGTGAGGAAAACTGTCAAATGCAGTTTGGCCTTTGAATTTTTATTTCTTTTTATGTGTGTGAGCATTTGTCTGCACACGCACATCTGTACGATGTACAAGCCCAGTCCCCTCAGAGGCCAAAGGAAAGCACCAGGTCCTCTGAGGCTGGAGTTATAGATGGCTGTGATCTGCCATGTGGGTCCTGGGAATGGAACCCCGTCCTTTGCAAGAACAGTAATGGTCTTAATTGCTGAGCCGTCGCTCCAGACCTCATACATAGTTTGTTTAATAATTAAGGGTGGCACAAAGAATCTGAAGGAATAGTGAATCTGACAGACACAGTGCTTGGTGGGCTGGGAACAATGAAAGCTAGCAGAGCATCCTGGCTGGAGTGGAGGAATACAGAGCTAGAGAAATCTACCTTGCAGAGGAAAACAAACATATCCGTCACAAACATACATATACACCCCCCAAAAAACCCCACACATTCATCACAACACAGACATACATACACCCCAAAACACATCCACCACAAACAAACATACACACATAGATTCACATACCCTAAATAAAAATAAAATATAAACAGCTCTCCAGAAATGTCTAAAAGAGGGATCATAGTAACTGAAAACACAGCACCCACAGTGCGTATTTCTTGTTCTAAACCCCGTGCTACTGTGTGTGTGATAGTTCTGTTGGAGAAAGACTGTTGAACAGCCTGAGATGCACAGCATCCATCACATCTCAGACTTTGATTTCAGGAAGCTGGTTTTAAAGAGACAGAAATTACCCCTTCTGCCTTCTCCGAATGTCTGAATGATGCTGCCTGCAACTCACCAAGGGAGGGCTTTAGGTCATTGGGAGATTGTAGATGCCTGGCTTCTTCTTCTTCTTCCTGCTGCCCATGGAATGGGTGGTTTTATTCTTTCAGATGTTCTTTGGCGTGATCTCTTGCCTACCAGAAATCTAAAGCCATGGAGCTGGTTGATCCTGAACTGTCCTCTAGAAAACTGCAGGGAAAGGATTGTCACAAATGTTTTCTTCTGATGAGGGGAATGTGAGCTTCCAGTGACTAGTGTGGGTTGCAGCATGGATAAAGCATGCCAGGGGCTGTTTGGTGTATGATCAGAGTTGGGCATGGTGGCTACAGGATGGGGTCTGGGATGATGACCTAAAGGAATGGAAGAGTGAGTGATGCAGCTCTCTCTCTCTCTCTCTCTCTCTCTCTCTCTCTCTCTCTCTGTGTGTGTGTGTGTGTGTGTGTGGTGTGTGAGTGTGTGTGTGTGTAAAAGCTCCCCTGGACTGAGCAGATGAAGGGTGAGGCAAACAGAATGGAGGCTGGCTAGCATCTGGAAAGGTGAGAGCATCACAAATCTTGGGGCTCAGCTGAAGTGGATATTTGCAGTGCATCTCTGTGGTTCCTCCCCTGGGAAGATGAAACTTCCAGGAACCTAGCTAGAACAATGGGAGGCACAGAAGGAGCAATTTGGCTTTCAGCTTGGGTCACTCAAGTTCAGCACTCAGAAGGTGACATTCAATTTGAGCCTTGAATGCGGAATTGGGAGTGTGCCAGGAGAAATGGGGACAGAGTACCTTCCAGATGTGAGCTTGGATGTCTGTCCAGCACTGAGAGAGTGGATAAGCCGAGATGAGCTGAGGTTGGGAAGCCAGGTTGCTGAAGGACTAACCAGGGCTTCCTAATGCCACTGTTCAAGCTTTGGTAGCTCACACTGCAGAACTGGGGTGAGTCCCAGGGAAGGGGTCATAATTAATTTCCTGTACTACGTGAGTCTATTATAGATCATGGTAGTCTCATGTGTCCTCATCTTACTTAACAGGAAATAAAGCAATA
This sequence comes from Mus musculus, assembly GCF_000001635.26. Lineage (NCBI taxonomy): Eukaryota > Metazoa > Chordata > Mammalia > Rodentia > Muridae > Mus > Mus musculus. Next base: position 103,258,062 of record NC_000079.6, on the reverse strand, counting down.
AATGTTTCAAGGTCAAGCAGAGATAACTCTTGGAGTTGCTGATATTTTGGAGTTATCTTAATAATGCTTGTTGTTTTTTTGGTTGTAGGAAACAATTCAAGTATTATTTAATATATCTGGGATAATTTACTGTAATTTTTCTCATGTCTAATCTTTGATTTACTTTTCTCATTGGTAGATCATTTGCTCTATAGTTTCTTATAAATCAGGATTTGAAAGCCAGTTATGTCACCCGACGAACACTAACTGTATTATCATGCTTCAGGTAAAAATAAGTTAGTCTGCATGGTAGTTTTGTCTGGAGATTGTTTTTTTCCGAGTAGTTAGGTTCAGTTGATGGCATATACTATTAGAAATAGGTCCTTATTTCATCCAGGATTCCAGCTGCCTGTCTCATGACTTCTGTGCTGTAACTGCCTTATAAAGACAAGGGCAGAACATATTCTAAAAAAGGCCAAGAGCTGATGTTTCATGGTCAGTTAGTGAAAAGAAACAGGGTTTTGCTTTTTGGTATTTTATAATTAAATCTTCAAGATAAAGACAGTACTTGAAAACATTTTAGCAGATTAAAAAATACTACTCTTACACTGTAGCTTGTCTGGGGCATTCTCCGGTTGTTCTTAAAGCATTGATTATTAATAGTGTTTCCTTTCATTGAAGGGTGTGCTGATTGACAAAGAAGTTATTTTGTCCAATTACTCATTCACAGGTCTATGTCCCTAATACAACTTCTATTACTTTGAGTGTTATTGTGTAAATTTTGAGCAGATACATTTTTACAAATGTATTATTCTGGTAAGAATGGCATGATGCTTGGTGGTTAAAGTGTTTTCTGAATCATTGCATGGACTTCTGTATTTCTAATTGCTGCTCTGTTCATTAGGATTACATTCAGCTAAAACCCAACAGTAGTGGCTTCAACTCAAAGGAATTTACCTGCTATCCTTAGCAAGAGATCTTGACCTGGTGGACTGTTTCTTGGAGGAGGTCTATCATTTACACCACCTTTTCTCTCTCTTTTTTTAAATCTCCCCGGTGCACATCCAGGCCTTTCCTCTATATTCCCATAAGAAGGCAAAGGAGGCATGGAAAGGCAAACCAGTCACTTGTGAGCTAAATGTTTCCTTTTGGAGAGAACTCCCCAAGACTCAAGTAGTAACTTTCTGAGCATTCCGTTGGTCAGAGCTGAATCCCAAGGCAGTGTTAATGTGTTAGACAAGGAAGAAGGAGATATAAAGGGCATTTTATTTTAGGTGTCCATTGTGTCTATAAAACACTGGGTTGTTTGCTGTAGAAGTAAGGTCTTAGCTGTTTTTTTTGAAGAGTCAACCTCTGTCTTACCACAGCAAATATTCATAGCTGAGGCAGACCTATGAGAAGCTAAAGTGAGCTTTCTCCAGCAAGGAGCAGTGGCCTGATACATATCCAAGTTGGTTTTTCCCTTAATTTAATCCTGAAAATGAAGCTAATTGATTCACCAACTTTCCAAGAGTGTGTGTTCCGTTAACGTAGATTTTGTTAAGAACACCCAACTCTTTAAGTTATTTATGTAATTCAAATTTGGAAAAAGTGCCGTTTGGTTTATAAAAACACCTTGTCAGTATCTTACATCGGAAAACTTTAACCTCTCCCATTTCTAGCCAAAGTATATACCGAACCAAATGTGCACAGATATTTGAATTCTTTCACATTCCTTTAAATGTCTAGATTTTGTTTAATCTAAGCCATATTGCATAGTATGTAGCATCTGGTCTGCTCTCAGTCCAAAGCGTGTTCAACTGATGAGAACATGAGATGAAGTATGGTTGACTTTTACACTGTACATGACACTGGGTATGTGAGGCTTGCCCTGATCAAATTGTGTCCATGCACAGACCCCTCACCCCGTCAGAAAATCTTCCCCACAATACTGACAGCAGGGAATAGTTTCTTTGCTTTGTGAGTTGGAAGGTTTATTATTTGGAGAACACCCTTCCTTCCCCTCTTATCCCCCAGTCAAAATCTATTCACCCTGCATGTCCCATGGGCAGTTACTTTAATGTGTACCTTTCTTATTTGAATACTTCTGTCCAAACAGTGTTTGAATATTATTTATATGTCATACTCCATATTTTATATTGCATTACTTATATATACATGTCTATATATGTAAATATGTATATATTCATGTTTGTATTGTGTGGCTTTTGTATTCATTTTATTAGCATAAACAAGTGGTCATTTATAGAATACTGTATCTTGAATTTTTATGAGCATACTTTTAAAACTTGTATATCCATCGTTAACACCACACATAAAATGTATGAAATGGAAAAGTCTATCTATTCAAATTTGTCTCTGCAGAGAAGACTTAAGAAGAATTATAATGTCAAAGTTAAAACTTGCCATTGTAGTTATTCATTGACTTTGGTGTTTTCCTTAAAAAATAAGAATAAATACACTGCACTGGAATTTGGGGAATCTAATCTTGGGCAGAGTGGCGTGGGAATTCAATGTTGTGTTGACTTACACTAGACTAAATTTTGTTGGTGGAGGGGAGGAAGAAAGTCTCGAGAAGGTCACTATTCCCTTTTGTACCTACTTGGATTCTTGTGAGTGTCTAGGATTGGGTGGGTAAAGCCCACTCACTTATTGAAAGGAACAAACCTGGGAACATAAGGTTCCTTGTTGGGGTGTCTACATGCTATAGAGAAGAAAATGTCTGTTTGTGCTTTGCCTTTTCTGTTATGGTAAACAAAATAAATGATAAACTGCATGGGAAGGTGGGGGTGGGGTGGGGTGCAGTGAGGGTGGCGTGGGGGTGGCCTTGGGAAGAAACTTAAGACTAGTGAAAAGATTCAATGAATGCACCTCTGGACTCGATGGATTCAGAGTCTTTGCTTTAGAAGGAATGTGTCCCAGTGTCCTGAGAAACCCTGTAGATGGAATTGCTTAACCTAACAGCCAGTGGTCCTTGAGAACCAGAGAGTGAAGCATTAGTCATGGCTAGTTTTCAAAGAGGCTGAGAGGTGGGTTCTGCCGTGGTGATAAGGGCTCTGGGCTGAATTCTAAACCAAGTCAGTGTTGAGACTGTGATCAGTCAGTGTCCTTGGTTGTCAAAACAGAAACTATCTCTGGGTGTTATGATATTTTGACTAGAAATTCAGAGAGTCGGTCCTAGGCTCTCAGGGAAGCTGCAGAGCTTAGAAGATGCCAGCCCATGCCCAGGAAATGGGGTCTCTTCTCGTTGGCATTTGCTTCTGTTATTGACTCTACCAGATTACCTATGGCCTTCCTCTAAATCCAGAGGCTTTGAAAAACATGACCGTTTGCTGAGCTCATGCTCCTTGGCCTTGGAAAGGTCATGCATATTTTTGGATTCCTTCTTTCTTCCCTAATAGAAGGTGAAGATCTCACATCCCCACAACATCTATCCCATAGGCATAGGAAGGGTGCACAAATACTAGATACTTGGAGGAGTGATAGATGTTAATTGCAGTGGTCATATGGAAGGAAGAGTTTTCCATGGGGAGCCAGTATCATTAACTATAGCCATTCATAACAGGTGAGACTTACCCTCAATTAAAAGATGAAACAAAATTATTATTTTTAATAGTAGAAAGACCAAGTCTCACATACAAGTCACAACTATATTGAAGCTGGGTACTAGTACTGTATGGGATGTCTTTAGGCATTTAAAGGAAGGAAGACTGACTCCTTAATGAATTGGCTGGCACTATCAGGAGAGGGTTCATCTAATCTGCTTTTGAAATTAAGCAGGGACGGTTAGTGAGTGTGCTGATAAGAAGAATTATGAGCCAACAAGATCTCTGGGAAAGGGAACAAAGAGCAGAATTCAACAGGACACAACTCAATATGATATAACTTTTACATCTTGTTCTGATAAAATCTAGATGCATCTTTAAGATGAATAAAGAGACAGCCACTTAGCAATAGCGTGTGTGAAGATTCCTTTCACATTTCAATCATTTAAATAGATGAAAGCCTGGCATAAGAACCAATAGCCTGAAACGCTAATGGTCATTATACATGCTAATGGAAATAAAGTGACCATCACAAGAGACACATCTGCCCTCTTCCACTCTGCATAGCTTGGAAGACATGTTAAATATCCATTAATTTGGCCACACTCAGGAAGGCTGTTTGGGATAGAGTGACCAAGGTGCAGGTACATGTGCAAGCATGATGCATGAGGGCTATAAAAAGAGTGAGTCGTTTCATCGAGAGCTGGGAGGTGTGGGTGGCAGCTGTCTAGGAATACAGGTGGGTACCAGAGGTAGAAGTGTGGCTAGTGGCATGACCATGGAGTGAAGAGCTAGAAGCAGTGCATGGATGTCAAATGCAAAGGGAGGGGATTTGAGTATCAAGGGGCCATTACATATGAAGGGAAGACCCATGTCACTTGTGACCACTAACTAGTGTGACCAGCTAGCCCATCAGGGAGGCTTAAACATTTCACAAGCATTTATTTTTTCTCATATTAATTTCACGGGTCTTCAGGACCCTTGAATGGCAGACGATGTTCCCCAAGGCTCTTTTTCCCCGTCAGCAGGCTATTGAAAATTTTAATATCTGCACGAGGCTTGTGAAACACTCGGAGGAGTTTTCAGACCCGGGAATATTAATTCATCATAAAGCTGTACTGGAATGCCTTAATAAAGAGCAACATGAGACAATAAATATTTGATTTGAAGAGATGGGATCATAAACCAATCATCCAGGCGCTTGCTGCAGAGAAAGACTTTGCCTAATTGGCACTAGGCTGCCATAACACAAGTGGTCTCTTCTTAGGAGGTGAGTAGCCACCCCCTCCCCGCAACACACACACACACACACACACACACACACACACTGAAGGTATTTTATTTTAAGCTTATTTAACCTTAAGGTGTTACAATTTCCTTGCTTATCAAATTATAAAGGTATTCGTTAGGGGAACTTAGTTTGATGTAGCCCCCGAGAAGTCTCTTTTGTACTTTAAAAAATATAAAGAAGTTGTAAAATAATGGTTCTGTCAAGAAAATTACATATTGATCTGTCCTTCCATAGTGGGATTTGGGCTAACAGGTCCGATGTTAGGTTACGGTGTTCATAAAACACATCCCGTTTTGAAGGTCATCTAGGAGAGGACATCACGCTTTCAGCCTGTATCACTGTCACCCTGCTTATTGGACATTTATAGAGTGCCTTCTGGAGCCGTTATTCCAGCTGAGGAGACGATGGGCCCAAACACACAGTATGGAAATTAAAAGTTTAAAAAGTGGTGCTTTCAAGGTTTTTGGCCTTTACGACGCAAACAAGTCCAAGTGTCTTCCCCAGCAATCGTATTTATCGAGAGAAATTAGCATAAAAGTAGTTAGCTTGCAGCATGATTTGAAAATTACAGCCTTGTAAACGATCCCCAAGTTACAACAGCTGGAAGCATGCAGTCACCAGAAAATGCATTGTAAAAGTCTGTGCTGGTCTCGGGACTAATTTCATTCCTTTGGCATTTCTCTTCCTCACTCTCTGGTGTGTCTTTGAGCTTATTGTTCTGGGATAATGAAAGACCAGCTGAGGGTAAACACTGCCATCCAGCCATTTTGGGTTTGTTCAGAGTTTATTCACTTGTTCATTTATTTAAAAACCACCAAAAAAATTTTTTCCCCCACAAAACCAAAACTGATCAGGTGCATTTGTTGAGTACCAACTGCGTAGGATAACAGTGATTTTTTTTTTTTTTTAAGGTGTCACTCAAATAGTTCTGGGACTGATAGGAGAGATGGAAAAATACAATAAAATATGTTATACCAGCCATGCAAAGCTTGCGATGTTCAGAGCAAAAGGTGTGCATTTGGGGAGATGATCTCATAGAATTGATGGTTGAGCCCAGTCTGGACAATGTGTAGAATAGCCAGGCCCATGGCTGAGAGAGGCTGGGGGAGGGTGGGGTACCAGTGATATACCTGGGACATCTGTAGGTGGAACTTCAAGGAAGGGTTCTTGTGTTCTATCAGAATTAAAGAACTATGCAGTATCCTTGGGGACTATTTTTCTGGTGGGATCTATTAGCTGGCCACATGCCTTTAATCCAGCACTGGGGAGGTAGAAGTGGGTCTATCTCTGTGAGTTTGAGGCAGCCTGGTCTACAAAGAGAGTTCCAGGACAGCCAGTGCTGTTATATAGAGAAACCCTGTCTTGGAAAACCAACCAACCAACCAGACAACAAACAATTAAAAAAAAACATTTAGGGTAAGGTATTTCACAAAGAAAAGGGGTAGGTATTACTATCTTGTCTCAGGATTCTGGGGTATGAGGTCTAAAACACATGACAAAGGGTCTTCTGGTAAGGGCCCCTCAGGCCTGTTTCCACCCTAATATGATTGACATGAGACTTGGGAGATTAAACTTTGGGTTGAGTTTGGGGATGAAGCATATCTGATCTAGAGCAAGGTAGGAGCATGTCTACCTGACTGTGAAGTCCAGCCTTTCAGAATTCGCTTTCATGGGAAGTGGGGAAGAGTGAAGGCTCTAATGCTGGTGAGAGCTAGGAGATGAGATGTTTAGAGAGTCTGTGCTGTCCCAACATGGAAAGACTTGGAGCATATTATGCTGAGCGAAATATATTGATTATAGAAAAGACAGACGCCGCATGACGGCACTACACAGCACCTACAAAGCTACACTAAGGCAGTGACAACGGTGGTTGTCAATGACCAGGGTTGACAGAGATGCGTCAAGCAGTTCTGTGGACTACTGTAGAACAAAGAGACTACAGTTAATTATGTAAAAATGGAAATTAATAAATAGGTCCCCAGTGAATGTTCTCAGCACAAAGAGATAAGTATATGAGGTCGTAGGATCGTTTACATGATTAAACCATTGTAAAATGTACACACCTAGAGAGTATTTGGGCCATAAATACAGTTTTTGTGTTTTGCCAGAGAGTGTTCATGATGGTTTTTATTGTAACTTCCTTTTGGTGTTGAGTGTTGAACCCAGGGTCTCATTATGACAATATATGAAAAAATACTTTGGCTCATATTTCCCCAATTTCTCCCTATAATCGACCTCTTCTGCTGGTCCTGTTCCTCTTTCCAAATTATACCTCTTCTATTTCACTTCTTATGTGTATGTTTTTAGGAAGCCTACATCACAAACACAAGAGTTTGTCTCCTTATCCTGGAATCATGTGAACAAGGAGGAATTCACCCCAGAAGAGGCACTGACAACTGGCCAGAGGATCCACACCACCCAGATCTAGTCTAGTGAATCAGTTAAACTGGGCTTACATAGAGGAGCATGGGTGAAAGATGACGTCTGGGAATCCATACCACCTAAGAGTCTCCATCCCCCAGAGTTATTAACCGATACTTACATGTCACTGGGGACGTGATACGTACACATTCCTACCTTATGCACACCAACACTGTGTGTCTCCGTCTTTTTCCATGAGGGAGTATTAGTAGGTCCAACCTTGTCAAAGTTCTGGTGTGGTAATCACAACTGCTCCCATTTCAAGCCTTTCCATGCCTGGAGGAAGGTGTTCTGCAACAGAGAGAAAACGTATTTGCCTTTTTATCTCTGGCTTAGTTCTCTTAATATGATCTCCAGTTTAATCCATTTTTCTGCAAATGGTATTACATAATTTTATTTTCTGTGGCTGAATAAATCTCTCTCTCTCTCTCTCTCTCTCTCTCTCTCTCTGTGTGTGTGTGTGTGTGTGTGTGTGTGTGTGTGTGTGTGTGTGTGCATGTGTGCATAACCCTGCCTATGTAGCCTTTCCTGGCCTGAATCTCTTCTGTGTAGACCAGGCTGACCTTGAACTCAAATGTGTGTGCACTTATGCTTGGCATACAGAAATTTTCTTTATCAATTAATTTGTTGATGGGAGTCCAGGCTGATCCCATTATTTGGCTGTCATAAGTAGTACTGCAGCAAACATGGCTGCACAGATATCTATTAGCTGATGTAGGTTCCCTGGTCCCCAGGAGTGGGTCGCTCTGATTTCTGTGGTGGCTGTACTAAATTATATTCTCACCAACAGAGTAAAGGATCCTTTCTCACTAGCAGTTACAGTTTTTCTTGATGACATCCATTCTGACTGATGTGAGAGTCAATCTGACTGTAGTTTTGATTTGGACTTCCCTGCGAAGAATGTGGGAACATATTTAAAAATACATTTATTGGCCATTGTACTTCCTTTGAAAGTTCTCTCTTCAATTTACCTGCACATTTATTGAGTGGATGATTTTTGGTGGTAAGTTTTCACAAATTATTTCTCTGGTGTGTAGTAGGCAAAGATTCATTTATACCTCAATAAAACTTGGAAGAAGAAAGGCTTACCTTGACCTTGAAGCTAGGGGGAAATGCTGAAAGACCAGAGTCAGAGATCTTGTGATAGTTCAGCAGAGAGATAAGAACAGATTAAAGATGTATCAGGGGTTGGCAAGGACTGGGTAGAGCTAAGTCATCTTTTGAAGAGAGAGTTGATCAAGTGTAGCAATCAGTTGGATAACTCCTTGTCTTCTGGTAGGAATCTGCGGCACCTTGTGTTTAGGGCGGTGTTTCAGAGGCGTTGCTGTGGGCAGGTCTGGGTGTCCAGAGGCTTTTTTGTTCCTTTATTAGCAGAGGACTAGAAATTTTGACCTGCCTGTTGCAGATTGTGCTGGAGTCCCCTCCTCTTCATTGCCAGACCCGCATTTCATTACCACTCTGTAAGTTCTGTAGTTCTGGCATCCCTGCCAGGTTTTCTTCTCTCTCCAAAGATGCTGAGAAGAAGAAGGAGCAGGCGTCTCAGTTGGGGTCCAGGCTTAAGGCTCTAGTTTTGGAGTGGCAATTAACTGTGCTTCTGAGCACACCCACTTCCTCCATGTCCTCTGGAGCAGACACGTATGTGCAGATCTCCCTCTAACCTTGACCCTGTTGGTTTGACAGAATTCATCACCTTCCATAGAATGTATGCCGATTCCTAACTTCAGTGTAGAAGTAGTCTTAATTCTAAATTTAACAGCAATATTGCTTAACATATTATTTATCCATTATGCCCGAGTTTACAGTCTCTGATGTAAATTGGCTCCTTATATCTCCTTGCAATAAACATGCACCATATTTCTTGCTTAAGGAAGACAGGACAACCCACATCCTGGACAGAGAGGCGGGCGAGCTTTAATGGAATGGGGACTTGTGGTATAGGTCTGCAACAGGGCACCTAAGATGGAGGGTAAGCTCGGGAGAGGCTGGGAATATACTTGCTCTGAACCAGTTTTCCTTGAACGTTATCAGTCCCCAGCTCCTCTCCTACTGGAAGTACATACTAAATCGAGGTAGAACTCTGTTGCCTTTCCTTTTCTTACAGGACTCAAAGGTTTGTAATCTAATTTATTTGGTTGTCTTGGAAGAAAATAAAGGCTGAGGGAAGCCGCGCTTGCCAAACCCAAGCCTGTGCTGTCACTCATTGTCTCCCTGACTCCCTTTGTCCTCCAGGGTCCCTCCTAACCTCATTGGCAGTCCCCTCCACTCCTCCTGCTTGTGCTCCCTCCCCCAGTAATTAAAGGGGGAATGAGAATGTCAATTTAACTTCTCTCTGAGACCTGGAGCTAACCACAGATCTTATTTTAGGGCACGGCCTTTCCCCTCTAGCTCCTTGAAGTCCCCTATTAATTCACATGCTTTATTTACTGAACAAACGAGCCCGGATTTCAGAGGGAGCGGTGAGTAAGAGCCACACTTCTTAGAGGGTGGGCAGGGAAGAGGCTCTTTGTGTGCTGCTGCTCTGTCAGAAGCGATTTGTTTATTTTCCTCAGAAAGGGCAAGCCTAGTGTAGAGTAAAGGCAGGACCACTGTACCAATGTCCTGGTGGTATTGACACAAGTTCTTTTCACACGTAATCTGCCAGGGTCCTTCTCTTGGCTTGTAGTAAGGACACATGAAGTTAGGCCATTCCATCTGAAGAGTCCAAAAGCTAGAAGTCTCCAACTCAGCCTTTCCTTTCCTTTTGTAACGGCCCATGAACACGCATCCAAGGGGCTCACTCCATGGGTTCCTGAAACAGAACTCCTCACTTGGGAGGAATAGACCTAGAAAGGCAAAAATGACCCACCCCAGGCCCTGTAATTTCGGAGCAACTGAATTACCACTTAAATTCAGACCTCCCAGCCAATGTAGGCTAGCTGTCCTAGATGCCTGGAAAGGTGACTTTGACCTAGCACGGCCACCTGCATCAGAGCACCTGGGGCCCACGACAGAACAGTGGTAGCTGGGTGATCAGTGACCTGCATTTCCAGCAAGCTCTTCCCGTGTCTTGTCACCACACTGACATTTGAAATCTGCTGACGGAAATCCACAGGATTAACTTGTGTTCTGCCCTTGTTCCACCACAGCCATCCTGAGTGCGCTTCCTTGGCCCTAATTGCTTTATGTTTGTGCTTCTCATGCTAAAAGGCACAACCTGGATGCAAAGAAAAGTCTGGAGACTCCGTGACAGTGACAGTGACAGTGGAGGCAGTTAGTGCCAAGCTACAGTCCTCTCCTCTGTCCTCCTACACTGCCTCTTCATGGAAGGAGAGCGACAAAACTTATTTTCAGCTGTCACTGCTTTGTCAAGTAGCTATCTTCTCACTGACATTGGCTTCTCAGAATTGCTTTACTGTTGTTAACTCAACTTAGAGTTATTTGGGGTAATTGAGTGGTATTGAAGGTTAGTTAATAGTGACTCAGAAGTAACAGGAAAACTGGACAGCTGGACACTATGTCATGTGTGAGGGTGTGTGTGTGTGGGGGGAGGGGCAGGAGAGACCTACTTTGTGTCAACAGGTGTCAAGGCTTCAGACAATTAAATACACTTCACATTTGTCCTCTGACCCACTTCCTATTTAAGGGTGTCTGGCTTCACATGTCAGCCACCACTCCCTGTGGTGATTGTTATGATCAAAGGTTAAAAGACGGGCCTTTATTTAGGTCAGGATAACCAGAAGTGAGTTACAGTGTGTCAAGACTACAATGTTCCTTCCTGCTGGGCTCCTCCGCTGTGGGGGATACTCAGGTTGGTTTTATCAGTGTTTCTCTCCAAATCCCATATGCAGTTAAGGGACTTCTGGTTGGGTGTTCTTGAAGGTGAGTTCAAGGAATGGTGTAGATTTTGAACATGTTCACATGTGGTCCTGGTGCTGATCTCAGTGAATTCCATCAAAGACAAGCTAGAAAATAAAGGCAGGTTCAGATTCGTGGGTCTTGTGGAGGCTGATCTGCTGGAAACTGGACATCTATCCGAGTGACTGGTTATACCTGGAAACGGAGCACGAGAGTGGGCCCTGTTCAGGGATTGCTGGGTTACATAAGTCAGCCTAAAGCTTTTTAGGGTAGGTCACACCGACAGTCAGGAAGTGTTGAGTACAATGAATTACCACTGCCCCAGAGAAGGCGCCACTGGCAGTAGTCACCTGAGGGGGTGAGAGGGGATGGGAACAAACCCTGTGTAGGCCAGATAAGACCATCTGTGTCTGTTTCCAAAGAGGCCAATCTTTGAACAGGTCACTTTGTATATTCTGGATTGTTCTTTGGCTATTCTTTTGGGAGGCGATAAGAGGGAATCCTGGATAGAATGGAGTGTGGGGATGTTGCAGTAAATCTCCAACCCCAGGAAGCCTGTGCAAAAACACACAACTCAGTTACAAAATTTATCAGCTGCATGCTTAGATTGGGCAAATTTACCACTCTTTCCCTTCCACTGCCCAATCACAGGCTCTAACCTTTATTTGACCAGTTCAAATGGGGAGAAGGCTCACAGGAAGTCACCTGAGCATGTGATCCACTCCTCATCGGAGCAGCCCCTCTGGAGGAAGCAGAATCAACATCAGAATACTAACAGCACCAGGGCGACCCACAACATGGGGGAGTGGACGGAGGAATCTAGAAGAAGAGGGAACAAGGAGAAGAGATGAGATTTCTCTCTTCCCAGGGTTTACCTTGACCAGCAAACAGGACTCTGAGCTCTAAAAGCAGGGCTGGCTGACTTCTCATCCAGCAGCAGCTACCTCACTGGCTCAAAACACAAGATGCCCCTTTGCAACAGCCTTAATACAATCCTTTTGGCTGCCACTTAAAAGTGTAAATTATTTAACTTCTACCCATTTGATAGGGTGAAAGTGAGCCCACTGATTTTGCCAGTGGCTAAACAAGAGTGCACTGAATGCCATAGGAAGTCCTCTTTACAGAAGCCATCATTCCTTTGACAACTGTTTTGGTCCATTTGAAGGTTAGATGTTTCTGTGGGCACTGGCACTACATGGACTATCTATCCAACAAGCTGTTATTTGTCCACCTTTAACTGGCATAAAGGCTAGTAGGTTGCCATGAGTTATGATCGATGAGTGTCTCCAAGGTGACTTCATAGGCACCCTGACACCTCTGGGCCAGATCCCCTTGAGCAGCGTACATAACTAAGGATCACATTCCAGATGGGGGCGGTTAGCATGCCAGGGGCATTAGTAGTTACATGTTCTGGGTTGATTGCCTGAAACTGGAATTCGGTTTGCCCCTCTGCAAGCTAGACCTTGTAGGCTCTCCTTTCAGCTCTCATTTCAAGTGCAGAGGCTCCTAGTAGACCAAGGCTAATTATGAGTGCTCCCCTCGGCAAAGTGAAGTGGGTTAAAGTATTCCGTAGATCTTCCCATTTGTCAGACACACGGGTAATATCTTCATGACGGAAGAACCAAGGTGGAGGGTTGGGGATGGAGCTGAGAAGAGAGACACTGTGCCTCCCGAGTGGTACATGGCGCCAGAGCACCTGGGTCTCAGGGAGATTTTTACCTTCCTTGCTTAGCTGTTTGCTTTTGTTCCTATAGTAAGCCCCCAGGACTGAGTAATTGATAAAGAATAGAAGGTCTGGAGGCTGGGAAGCTCAAGAGCATCAGATGACACATGGTTGAAGTCTGTTGAAAGCCTCCATTTTGTGTCCTGATATTTCAAAGAATGTCACATGGTGACACAGGTGTGCTGCCTTGGGCCTCTTTTCCCCTTTATAAAGCCATTCATGCTGCGGTAGGGCCACCACCCTCATGACCTCAGATAATCCTGATGGCTTCCCAAGACCCCACTTTCAAACTTAAGATAGAATGTGGGGGTTAAGTTTCCAACATGTGAATGGAGGTGAACACATGGAAGCCTTAGCAGTGTTGGAGAAAAGGTGTTTTGGCGAGCATTAAGTGTCGCCGTGTTTGCAGTGTTGGGAGTCCATCTCTGCCTGTGCTTCTTTATTCATGTAGCAGCATATTTTCTAAAGATATATAGGAAGCAGAAGACATGTTTAAGGAAGGGCCAGTGGGCCATGCTTCATATTCTGGGGAAAGCTGAGGTAGTGTTGTCTCTGCAGAGACTTTGAGAATCTTTCTTTCAGAAGAGGATTCAGGTCTAAAGTGGTTCCTAGTGGCTATTTAGAACACTTGTCTAGAGCACATGGAGGCTGCCAGCAAAGCTGGAAGACGGGGAGGAGTTTGTTGTACAACCATGGAGATGGGAAGATGTTGTCGCTTCTTATCTTCTAACTATACCAGGAGCTTTTCTTTCCTCTTTTTTATGTTCTTTTTCTCAAAGAGCACTAGTTAATAATTCACACCCAGTAACCAATTAAGTAGAAATTTCATTTGAAGCGACAGAGGGTTCAATTAAACGTGTTTGGAAATCAGGTGCATAAATTGCTTTGGAAGGAATTTAAATATTTACATACATATATGCATTGTGAATGTAGTTGTAGGTGTGTTTATATGTTTTATATATATACATCTGCCTATGAATCAGGGTTGAAATTTGCCCAGAGAACTACGTGCCAGTCACATGCCCAATTAGTCATGCATATGAAATGTAACACCTGCTTTGTCAGTGAGAAGCAGAGTGATTTTCAATAGCATCCCAAGGTTCCCGGGAAGAGTAAGGATTAAGGTTTACAATAGAAGAACTAGGGGAAAAGTTTAGAGGGAAGGTTGCTTTCTTGGTTGGGAAATATTGCAGTCCAGCAGGATGGCAGGTGCCTACAGTCAGCATCTTAGGAGGTCCTGGCAAGAGGAGTACTTCACGCAGGAATTTAAGACCTGTCTGGGTTACAGCAAGACCATCTCTAAAAACAAATAACCTACCATTAGTATGAAGAAATGTGCCATAGTGAGCGAGCAAGCCATTGGTCAGTTAATGGTATTTAGTTAGCATGTGCTTTTCTCTAAGCTACCATACGCTCTTGCAGGAGGTTACAAGGGATGAGGCTGCCCATTAAGATTCTAATAAGCTTCCCAAGGATAAGAACAAGAAAGAGTGGGTATGAGTTCTTACCAAAGGAATTGGGGTCAGAATAGTTCTGCAAAGATGATATGGTGAATTATAAAGGATCAGATTATATAGACTAGAGCCAGAAGAAGGCCACCATCATTAAGAAGTACAACACTGAATTGTTGCTTTAATAAAGACAAACATAACTGTTGACTTTCTAGGAAGAAAGAACATCCAGGAGAGTGTTCCTCCATAGCAGTGGTTCGCAGCCTTCCTAATGCTGGGACCCTTTAATACAGTTCCTCATGTTTTGGTGATCCGCAACCATAAAATTATGCCGTTGCTACTTCATAACTGTAATTTTGTTACTATTATGAATCATAATGTAAATATATAATATGCAGCCTCCAAAAGGGTTGTGTCCCACAGGTTGAGAACCACTGCTCTATGAACTAGTGGTGGTGGAAGGGGTTCATAGAAGGAGCTAGAATAACTATATCTTTGTCCTTTGATTTGTCTTGGAAAGATAAGGGGAGAGAGATCTTATCTGATGTCCTCTGCTCTCAAAAGAGAGGAATATTTTCTACTGAAGTTTCCTTCAAAGGAAAGAGTCTTACTGATTCTATTACATGGCAGAGGTTAAAAATGAAAGACTAGGGGGGTCAGGCTGCCTAGCTGAAACTCTCGTGTCTGATAATTACTTTGTGACTTTAATAGTGTTAACTTCTATGAGCCTCAGTTTCTCTCTCAGTAAAGGGAGCATAGTTTCATTGTTTGACTCATGGTTATAAGATATGTGAATGCTGAGAATAACATCTGGCATGGTAATCCGTGTTCGGCCAGTGTTAGCCATTAACAGTTAGTACTCTCAGTACTGTTATTACAGCTTGGCATGCTTTGGGTACTGAAGATGCTCATAGGCACAAGGGAAGGCTTTCTGAGTAAATAAATCGGAGCCCTAACATTTACTAATGTGGAGATTTAAGCCTTGAATAAACATTGTCATGTAACTGAAAGTATTTTAATAAGCCTTAAAGAAGAGCCCCTTGTTTCTGTTTTTCAGCTAGCTCCTCCTTCCCAAGGAGGGCGATTTGTCCCTGGTAGCTCTCTGCTTCTTTGATACTCTTAAGGGAGCACATGTCACAGTTGTAAAAATCCCAGTTGGATAAGCAGTTCCCATGCTTCTCGCCTGCCCTCTGCTTCTTACACTTCTTATTCAACTGTTTTCTCTTTTTCACTCCGTCCCTGACTGCCTCACCACTCGCTCTGCCTTGTAATGGTTCATGAACTCTGTGGGGTAGGCTTTATAGTTTATATGTTTGATATCACCACATATCTAATTTATTGAATTACATATAGAATGGATTTAAGCAAAATTCAAAAATATAGTCATTACATTGCAGCCTTACCCAGCTAAGCTTTTTTCCTTTTATTTCTAGAAGTTTTTGCATTATTTGTTATTTGTAGACCCAAATGCAAAGTTTTAAAAAATGTAGTTTTGAATACTTAAGTAGGAACCCTAATCTCAGTTAGCTGTCGAGAGTCACAACCTTTTTGTTGGCAGTAACGATCATTTTTTAAAGGACAGACTAGATTTAAAAAGATAGTGCTTTTTCTCTCGTCTTCCGTGATCTCTGGCTCTTACAGTCTTCCATGCCTCTTCCTCGAGGGTCCCTGGGGCTGGCTGGGGAGGGTTTGATAGAGATGTCCATTTGTGGCTGAACATTCCAGAGACACTCACTCTCTGCACTTCGGCCTGTTGTGAGTTTTTGGGTTAACCACTTCTATATCACAAAGAAACTTCTCTGATAAAGTCTGAGAGCTGCACCAATCTATAGATAGAGAGATACAGATTTAGAGGGCAGTTTGAAACTATGTCCATTTGACAAAATAATAGCAGTTGGCTTACCCCTGGGGGCTATGAGCTTGCTGACTATGAGTTCTTGGCCAGATTCACGGTATCAGGTATGCTTTTCCTCCAGTGGAACAGACTTTAAAGTCAATCAGAGAGCAGAGCATTACCTTACAATATTCACACCACTATGGCACCCAAGGGCATATCTCGCTCGCTATGCCTGTTGTTATTGTAGTGCATCAGGTTCACGGCTGGGCAAAACCATGTTGACTTTCTCCCAGCAGCCTGCATACCACTTTCCAGTACTGGAAAGCCAGATGGCCAGGAAGAAGCTTCCGGTCCAGTGTTGACCTTGCTTTCCTATGTCCTGCGGCCAGAGTATGTGGTGTCTTCAGCAGTAGGGTTTTCATATCAAGTTCTGATAGGTGAACAAGAGCAAGGAGAATAGCCTGCATTGTTTTAGAGATCTCTGGGACACTTCTAACCACCAAATCAAGAGGAGGTGTCCCACAACAGACACTGGGCTTTTTACTTGGCAATGTACGGCTTCTGTAGGAACATTTCCCTTGTAGGGTAACTCCAGTTAAGCTCTTTCATATGAATTTTCATAAGGAGGAGAGGGAAGCATTGTCTATGGGCATGACAGGACAGCTGGACTCATGAACTTGAAGCAGCTGTGGTTGACTGTATCGAGCCATCAGCACTTCAGCATGGAGTGGGGAGGGGCTTATACAGTCCCATTTCTAGCTCAGGAGCCATTGACAGTTGGTGGCTCCTGAGGGAGGACAGTCAGCTTTCTTTGAGGGTGGCACCTGGTAGATCAACGGTGGCCCGTTGGATGGCCCTACACTCATAAATGTATTGGCAGCACAAACTGGAGTGGGTAGGTTACTAAAAAAATAAAGGAAGACATAGGAGGTTATGGGAAAGTAGGGGGTGGGTCTAGGAGGAGGGTGGGGGTGAATATAGTCAAAATATATTCTACATATGTATGGAGTTCTTAATTAATTAATTAAAATGTCGTATTTAAAAACTGTTAACATTGGAGGCCAGCAAGATGACTCAGTGGGCAAAGGTACTTGTTACCAGGTCTGATGACCTAAGCCAGTTCAATCCCTGGAAACTACATTGTGGAAAGAGAGAACTGATTCCCACAAGCTGTTCTCTGACCCTCACAGAGATACCATGAAGTAAATGTGTGTGTGTGTGTGTGTGTGTGTGTATAAAAATTTGAAAAGTAAAAAGCACGTGACACAGACACTGATCCTAAGTTGAGCTAATGTTTTGCCTGAAGCTGCTGTGGGCCTTTCCTAGGTGCACAGGAGTAGCACACAGTGACAGCTTGTGGTTAGGTAGTTGTAGAAGTAGCTAAGTAATGTATGCAGGAGAAATATTTAACAACAACATGTTCTCTGTTGAGTAAACTTGTTCTTGGTGTGTGCACACAAATGCAGCATGGCCCAGCATTCAGGTAAGGCCATGCGAGCTTTTAGGTTCTGCTTCTTAGCTCCCTTTCTACTGGGCCTGGCTACCTCTTGCCTTGCAGTGTATGCCAGTAAACCAAAAGGGATGCTATACTTCTCAGGATGGTTCTCTGGTGCTGGCGGCTTGGCAGTGATTTGACATGTTCACACATTTGGGTATACACCAATATTAGGTAGGAGTGCTCTAGAAACCATGCCTCCAACAGCCTTGTCTTGTTTTAGTTTCGGTCAAGGTTTCAGACCAAGTTTAAATGATCTGAGCCTTACCTTGGCAAGCTGTTTCCCAACATTTCCAATGTGGAGTTTTGAGTTCTGTAGACATTGAACATCTGCTGATGCCTGGGACCCTAAACTATAAGGAGAGGGGGAGAAGAATGGTTGCTTGGTACCTCTTACTCGGTTTTCTTAGATTAGACACGAGCCTGTGTTCCCAGAAGCCCTCTGGTTGCAGATAGAGTCTAGCATTTGTAGTTGAGGAGGAGGTACACGTGGTTGCTGTGTTGGGGGGAAGACTCACTTAGGGGGAATGACTGTCAAGTAAGATGGGTTATTTCAGGACAGACAGTGAGGGTGACATTCATCTCGATACTTACCTGGACAACAGCCAAGTACAGAAGGCTGCGGCTTGGACCAAGACTGACCACAAACTGAGACCAGTGAGATGTCTCATGGTGACTCTTACAGGATGGTGAAAGTAGGAGGAAAGGTTTGTAATTTTAGCTGAAAAGTCTTCCTTGTACACTCATATCCTTGTGTGTCGTCATCCACCACGGACCCACCGACTCCAGCGGACCTGCCAGATCGGATGGAGGAAAGCCCATGAGGCTTCAACCATGTGTAATGAATGATTGACAACAGAGGAAGGCTAAGAAGGGGAGGTGGCCTTGACTGGGGAAGAATATACACACCAATTGGTTGTCTAGTGCTGAACAGTCAGCTCTGAAAACATGCAAGTAACATTGTACATATTTAGCGGGTTTTATTTAGGAATATCATATATATATATATATTTTGTGTGTGTGTATATATATATATATACACATACACACACACACAATAATAACTAGTTTTTTTTTTTTAAGGGGCCATGGATTTGAAGGAGATCAGGGAGGGGGTATAATGGGAGGGTTTGGAGGAGGAAAGGTAAGAGAAACTAATTAATTATATTTCATTACAAATAATTACCTTATAAAAATAATAACCCAAATAAATAGGTGATGCATGGATACATACATACATACATACATACATACATAGAAGAGTAAGTAGAACTACCAAATGACCTTTTCTGAAGCATTTCAGTGTGTTCGTTGTCCTTGGAAAAAGTTTTAAAAGCTACATCTTCCGGTCTTTAAGTGAGTGTCTTAAGTAAGTGTCTTAAGGGTTGGGAACTGTACACAGCTGCTCCTGTTGTATTTTAAGCTTTGCGGAAGTGGAAACAGTTGGTTTCTTTGATCTCCGGGAACACCCATCATCATTGTGGAAACTACTAATTGCCACTTAGCACTCTTTTCTTCATGCTCTCCCGCCTCACCTTGCATTACCATCCTAACTTTGGTCTCCTGGGAAATACTCTCAGTACTTAAAGAGGGACCAGGGCAGCGTTCACTCTAGCCAGGGCTCCTTCATTTCCGTGAGGAGCAGGGATGGGCTTGGTTTCTGTGGAGTCCACCCCGTGGAACTGAGCCCTGTGCAGGACACCATGCCTTCATCTTCTCTTGCTACCTGGGCATCCTGGCTCTTCATCTCTTTAGTTGCTCCGTTTCTTCCCAGGTGGTCAACTTCTTTCACACCGTGTTCCTTCCTACACCTGTACAGCTCTATCTTCCCGGTTCAGTTTGCCATGGTACCTGGTTGTTGTTTAGTTCACATTGATCCAGTGTCTCCCAAGCTATTTGGACTTCTGAGCCTGCTTGTTGCCCGGGGAGTGCAGGTAACCTTGGGGTAAGTCTACTCCTGAGGTTGATGAATAACTTCTCCAGTGACCACATAACTTGGTTCTGCATTGCTGACTACATTTGACAGGCATTAAAGTGCACAGGGCCTGTGAATGTACTAAGCTATATGGAATTTTTCCCATGGAGAGTCTAAGTGTTGCAAGGGGGCAAGGGGCTTCCAGATCATGTTTTCTAGAGCCCTCTGATGAATACCATAGAGGGTTTAGACTTTGGCTCTCTCACACAGATTTTCAGTCTCACCTGGAATTGACTTCCTCTACTGGGAAGCAGTGCATGTGACATGGATAGCTTAGAAGCCGTTCCTTCACGCTAACCACCATTAGTAATAATTAATCTGTATGAGGTGCTAGAACCCTCTGGCTGACTGTAACTCCATTTTCGGTATCCCCACCTTACCGGGCATGCCACTTTGAAGGAGTTGTTTTGCTTTTTTAATGTTTTCTAACTAGTTTTCCTCACAGAATCCCCAGTTAATGACCATAGAGATATTTGAATATTGGACTATTTAGTGCTACTGTGTCTTAAATATTTATACAACTGAGATCTTAGGAGATTAGTTTTTATGTTGCACTTACCAACAAAGCAAAACAAGACCAAGAAAACTCCCAACTTCATAACATTACTGAGAAATTGTATGTTTCTTTCTTTTTAAAAACATGTTAGAGATGGCCTAGTCGGCCATCACTGGAAAGAGAGGCCCATTGGACACGCAAACTGTATATGCCCCAGTACAGGGGAACGCCAGGGCCAAAAAAAAAAAAAAAAAAAAAAATGGGAATGAGTGGGTAGGGAAGTGGGGGGGAGGGTATGGGGGACTTTGGGGATAGCATTGGAAATGTAATTGAGGAAAATATGTAATAAAAATATTAATTAAAAAAAAAACAAAAACATGTTAGTTTCTAGTCTTGAGCACTGACCATTTTCTCCCTCCCTTTTTCCCTTGTCTATGTCCCACAGGGTCTATGTGACCCAAGCTGGCCTCTGGTCTTGCACTACTAAGCTTCCCACCTAAGCCTCCCATCACTTATAGCTGAGCTCAACTTACTAAACTGTAAGCTATCAACTTTCAGAGGATTTCAACCTCCCTTCCTTTCCTTTCCTTTAAATATTACAGTGTTCTGAGTGACTCTCCTGCTCCCCTCTCTTGACTGAGTTATGGTCACTTCTTCCAAGCCATGACAGTATCAACAATCTGTGGGCTTTATATAGTTTTTCTTCATTCTGAAAGAAGAAAGCAGTTCTTTAAGGACCCCAGTACCTCTTTGGGAACTTGGGGGAGTGATTTTTATGAAAGTCAGAGCGATGGGATCTTTGGTAGAGGTGTTGTACCCCCTTCACTGTTTTCTCCTGCAGTTCAAGAGCTATGAACGTGGTTCTTTGGTGGTAACAACCTGATGCCTGACATAGTCTTACTTCTTCAGACACTCATTGTCTTAGTTAGGATTTCATTGCTGTGAACAGGCACCGTGACTAAGGCAACTCTTATAAAAATAACATTTAACTGGGGCTGGCTTACAGGTTCAGAGGTTTAGTCCATTATCCTCAAGGCAGGAGCATGACAGCATCGAGGCGGGCATGGTATAGCAGGAGCTGAGAGTTCTGCATCTTCATCCAAAGGCAAATGGGAAAAGACTAACTTCCAGGTAGCCAGGATGAGGGTATTAAAGCCCATGCCCACAGTGACATACCTACTTCAACATGGCCACACCTCCAAATAGTATCTCTCCCTAGGCTAGGCATATTCAAACAACCACACTCATCCTGGGGTTAGGAGTCATCATAGGAAAGTTTAGCGGATACAGATGTTTATTCTATTTGCACTAATGGTGTCTATCTTTTATTTATTTTACCTCATTTACCCTTATTTTTGGTGACAATGGTGAATGTCTAAGCTGATAATTTTATTGATTAATATACTTTAGTATATTAGTATATATACTTTGAGTCACACTCCTGAAAAATTGTGTGTGTACATATAAATTACGGGCATTTAAAGCCATACATAGAATTTGTTTAGTGAAGAATGGACTTGTGTGCACTTAGGCTTCTCATTACCATCCCTACTCTGGATGTCCTCGGTCACCTCTGTCGGTTGATTCTGTTCAAGCTCTTTTGATAGATCTGTTTTTGAGAGCTTTCCTTTCGAGCTCTTTTGAGCTATGCAGGTTAGACCTGCTTTGCAGAACAGACCATCCCCTGATGCCATTCCTGGTGTTTCTTTGTGTAATAGAGGTGGGTCATCAGAACTCAGGTAGATTTTTGCTCTCAGGCAGTGAACTGATTAAAGTCTTTGGGCAGACATTCTAATATAACAGTGAACTTGCTTGTATTCTGTTCATCCCCTTTTGATTTTCCCTCTCTTCTGTAGTAAGCATTCCAGTCCGCTTTGTAGTAGTTTGGTGGCAGCAATCCAACAGCTAAGAAGAGATTGTTAAAGAATCATGCTAATGAAATGAATATGAAAGAGTATTACAAAAACCACATGAATGAATGCAAAGCTTTCTTTGGGGTTTCACTTGATCAAACACTTTCAGATGAACCCTAACAATGAATGACTATGTAGTATAGAGATTACTGTGAGACTTCTTAAGCCTTGTTTTGCCATATTGTTCTTGGAAATGAGTTCGAAGACCTCTGTTGTGCATTGTGAAGCTCCCAGCCTAAGCTGATCATCTCTGCTGTCTTTAGTTACTGTTCTCTTGCTGTAAAAAGACACCATGAGCAAGGAAAGCATTTAACTTGGGGCTTGCGTACAGTTTCAGAGAGTTAGTTTATTGTCATCATGGTGGGAAGCAGGTGGGCACAGTGCATGAGAAATAGCTGAGAGCTACATCCTGATCCAAAGGCAGCAGGCAGAGAGAGAGTGACACTGGTCCTGACATGAGCTTTTGAAATCTCATAGCCCACCCCCATGGACACATTTTCTCCATCAAGGACACACCTACTCCATCAAGGCCATGCCTCTTAATCCTTCCCAAATGGTTCATCAGTTGGGGGGGACTAACCATGTAAATATATGGGGGCCGTTCTCATTCAAAACCTCACACTTGTTAATAAATTTTACATTATAGTTTGCTTTCAATAAGCAATTAAGAATTGGTCATACTCATCAAAATCATTAATGTTGATGACATATAATCTTTCAATTGTAAGGCAAATGAACACAAGTCAAAATAGGTTTTTTATGTGTGAAAGTTTCATGTGTAATGAAAGTTACAAAACAAAGGCATTATTTTCCATATTTTTATAAATTCAATCTTTTCAAGAAAGCCTGGATTTAAAAATGAAAATGTTGAATAGGCAAGTATGTTTAATTTTTCTCTCTACTAGAAGGATATGAGGGAATTGCACTTGCCATAATCAGTAGCAAGATGATCAAATGTGCTTTTAGGTAATTATTTAATGCTATTACAAGACATAGTTCTCTCTGTGCTGGCCCTGGTTCTGGAGTTTTTAATTTAGACTAGAGAGATCTGTGAGCAAAGCAACAGTCTAGAAAGTTCTCCTGAAGCTAGAGCATCCTTATCCAAGGCTGTAGTGATCACTAAAAGTAAACAAAACAACTTAAAGCCAAACAACACCAAAAAATACATGTGGAATTTGCTTGAATTCCAAAGCATGGAAAGATAAGGTTTAGAAGGTAGATAAAGTATTTTAGGTAAGGGACATTATATATACATGCACAAGGAGGGTGTGCATTAAACTCTTTTGGCTTAGAGTGGAAACTTTATAGAGGTTATACGAAGTTCAGGTTGAAAGGTACTTAGGAGTTTGATCTTTATGCCACATGAAGGTGGTTGGTTGGTCATTCATCCATCCATTCATCCATCCATCCATCCATCCATCCATCCATCTATCTATCTATCTATTCATTTGACCTGAACCCATATTTACTACATGCTAGCTGTGTGCTCTATCTCTAAGCAATCCTTCTATCCCTGCTGTTGGTTTTTGACATAGACCAAGCAGCAGAGACATGAAGAAGTACATTGAGGGGTATAAAGCCCAGGACCCACTTGAATGTCTTGAATATGAAGTTCTAGGACTGGACCAATGAGCTTGGATACATTAAGGAAGTTCCAAGTGGTTCTGTGAGTGATTGGTTTGAAAGCTAGGCTGCAGGCACGGTGGGTGCTGGTGGAGAAGTGCTAGGAGCCTGTCCTTCAATGCTTCCTGCAGGCAGCCATCCCTCTCTCTTCTCTTTTAGATGATTACCCTGGAGGGTAATTCCCTTCTCTTCTTACTTGTCAGCCATGAGTCTCTTCCTTCTATCCTTTCTAAAATTCCACTGGTCTCCCAAGCCCCTACTATCAGGCCCTAACATGCACTTTAGACCTTGGTAAGCTCCAAATTCCGAGTCACATCCAGCATTCACTAATTTGTTCTCTCTAAGCCACCATTGTCTTGAGATTCCTGTGCTTCTGTGTAAGTTGAGTCTCCCCTGAGAGTCAGATCAGCAGTCTTGTCTCACAGGTCCTGAGCTTCCTTCATCCAGTTATGCCCTCTCCCTGACATCAACTCTACCCCCATCCTTACTCACACCGCAGGCTAGTGGGGTGATGAGGTGTTCCTTTGATCTCTTGGAGTTTGCTAGGTTCTTTTAATAATGTTGAAGGTCAGAATTATTCTCACAACAGTGCACTGGCATTTGTTTTCCTTCTTGCACCGCCATTTTGGCATTTGCACTAATAGGCTAACGCACTGGTAGAGAAAGCTGTAAGTAGTTCAGCACCTAACAGTGTGGACTACAATTGTCCTTAAAACACTGCCACTCCTGTGCACTTACTTAATCATGCCAGTTTCACTTGATGACCTTGTTACAAAAATGTCATTACTTTTATTATATCGCCACCCTTAAGAGCACTTCTCTGTAATATTTGTCATGGTTAAATGAGAAGTATGTGTAACATTTCTGCCTAGTAAAAAGATGGTAGCCATCTCAAGGAAAAGTGGACACGTGATGATGTGGACTTTGAGCCCACCTAGCTGTGTTCTTCCCTGTGTGGAACACAGTTCTTACCTTGAATCTAGTGTCCAGGCTTCTAAGATTCTCTACTTGGGATAGTTTTTTCTGTTGTTGTTATTTTGTTTTGTTTTGTTTTCTCCAGAGATATTCGATTCTGGAAGGTCAGACTAACTACAAATGACTAATGCATGATGGCATGGAGTTGTGCATAGACAGAGAGCCATTTAAGTGCAATGCAACCAACAGGCTCAAGGGCATACAAATGTCATTTAATGGTCTCAGATTCCAACTGTGACGAATTTTTAAGAAACTGGCTTGTTGGGTGTTCGTATAGTATTGAAGAGTCCCAACAAGTATCTTAGGGGCTGCTGTGATTGTCGTTCTTCAACTTAGCAAGGCTATGTAAAAATAACTTGATTTTGTTATACGTCAATCTACTGTGCTAGACAAAGTCAGAGATATACTTGAGAATATGGTTGTGTTCTTTGAAGCCTGATATCAAAGAGATTTGAAAAAAAAAAAGAAAGAATGTCTTTTACATTTCTTAATATAGAATTTTTGTTTTTAAGGATGTTGTGGTCACAGGTAATAAATTTGGCTATATTTTTAGATGTCCGTCTTAATCTCTAACATGGTAAATATTAAAAATATTACCATGAGCCTTATGAGATTGTCAGTCAATAACATTGTAATGTGCCAAAAACTCTGAAAGCCAAAATGCTCGGGATCTATTGTTCCAAAGCAACCTAACACCAAGAGGATGCTCCTGTAACCATCTCAGAATCAGAATTCCCGTTGTCTAACCACTTCTTCCTAGACCTTTGTTCATTTGTACTTTTAAATCTCCAGCCTATACAGGCTTTCCCTCTATTTTCCTGTCTACCATTCTGATCACCAGGCTTGCCTCCATACCCAGGAAGTTAAAAAAAAAAAGAAAAAGAAAAGAAAAGAAAAGAAAGGAAGGAAAAAAATTGATGTCCTGTATACTTAAAAGAAAAGGAAAAATGTCTTTCATTTCCTCTCCTGATGGGTTTGGGCTTGGCCCACCCTTGACTTGGTAAAATTTACACAGCCACGTTCTCAGTGCATACGGTTGAGTGTTAGAGATGGTAGCATAGTCAGGATCACTGGTTCAGACTCAGCACTGCATTGCCATTTCGGTCATTCGCTGAGATGACTGTACCTCTGTCTGCGCTCTCTCTTGCCCTGTCTCTACAGCCTTGCCCGCTCCTTTCTACCCGCTTCTCCCTAGGATGTAGTCTGTGCCTCTGCATCCTGCCTTCCCCCTCCTGCACTGGCTGCTCTGTCTTTTCCACAGGCACCTCTCACTCTGGCCTTCTGGTGAGGGCTGCAATTCTGTATGGTTTGTCTTTGATTCTCTTCTCTATCTAGATACTTTCCTTAAGAAATCTAGCTTTCCAGCCCTTGTCTTTATGCTTCCTCTCTGTGCCTTCATCTTTAATCCCAGCCTGGATATTTCCTGTGAGTTCGGGTTTGAGGCCCACTTTGATTTTGAGAAGACATTTTAATAAACAAACTAGAGTGCTTGGTTGACCATCTCATAAATAACACCACCATGAACCCTCCCATCCCAAACCGAATCATTTCTTTCTTTTGTGTTCTTTGCTGCTACCTAAGTTCTGCAGGTTCTGTGGTCTCTGTCTATAAAACCTGCCTTCACTGCTAGACCCTAATCTAAGGCACCGCCTTTGAACTTTTGTACTGAGTCGCCTGACCTCTTTCAGATTTTCTTTCTTATAGCCTAATCACCATCAATTATCTTGTGTCTTGCGCAGTGCCCTAACCAGGCTATGTCTCTCCTATGATTAAAGTCTGCTAGGATGTGTTAATACTGTTAGGATCAGGCCATCCATCTTTTGACCACATCCAGAGTCTGTGATCCCCCACTTCCGCCTCATACTCTCAGCTCCCTGCAGCAGTCTCTGCTGTGCTTCCTGCTCGTTAATACCCACCTCCCACCACCTGGACCAGAGCCACTACACTTGCTGTTCTTCTGCTCAGCGCCATGCCTGAGAGCTTGCGGTTGGACCTCCTCATTATTTCTCAGTCAGATGTTCCCTTCTTCCACAAAATTTCCTGGCTGCATTGGCTAAAACATCACCCTTACTATAGCATGTTGCCTTGCTTTCTCATCCTCAGAGGACCTCATGCCCTTGAGCTGTAACAATTTATATTCATGTTCACCTCTCTTACCTGATGTAAGCAGGGGTTCTAGACAGCCCTGGTTTAAGTCACCATCCCCTGAAAGCGTTTGTTTCTGTGTAGGTACACAATACTGTTTTTTTTTCCATGTATGAGTGGTCAGTATAGCATGAGTTATAAAATTATACCTATGATAGAGCCTGCAGTGGCTGTGGCAGTGTGTGCTGTGTCCTTCCTTGGTCCTGATAGATATTCTTTATGGCTGACAGTCATTTGGACCACAGTGGAAGCCCCTGACTATATTTTCTCCATGGGCAGCAAAGACAATAAATGATGGGAGTTTAAGAATGGAATAATAATAGATTTGCATTTTGTAGATTCCATATCTACTCATAGAAATGTATGTGGTATATTGTGAAGGAACATTCTGATAGTTTACCCCTCTCAGTGGGAGCCCAGATGAATATTTGTTCTCTTTTTAGTATTCAGATTGTCTGTAATCTTGATAAAAATCCTCTAAGTCTTGAATTTGATATGATCGGAATAAATGTTTTGAATTAAAATTGTTAGAACTTGCTATGCTCCAGTAGCCTATTGGAATTTTATCAGCTAGACCGTTACAAAAGCCAAAACAACATGCTCAGTCGAAGGTTTTATTCATCATTATGGAACACTACTTTTTCTTTTCCAGCTTGCCCATGCAGTGCTTGTAGGCAAGTTCAACCTTTGCGAATGTCAACTCTTCCAGGAGTTAAGGTGCGCCTACTGGGAGGCATGTTTCTCCTCATGGCCCTTCAACTTCATGGGCAAATGAAACTGGAATTAGACAGAACAAATAAAACATGCACCACTGCATCCGATTTTTTAGATGAGTTTCAAAGCATTTGACCATTTGTTAAACAGGGTCTTACACTGTAGCTCAGGCTGGCCTGGAGCTTGCTGTAAAGTCCAGGTTGGTCTCAAATTTGTGGCAGTTCTCAGCCTCTTAAGTTCCAGGATTATAAGAGTGAGGCATCATGCCCGGCTTTAATTATTCTTTTACTTGTATAAGATAAATTGCTCAATATATAGTCCAGTAGATCTTTAAATATTAATATACTGAGAAGTAGAACATGGGCATGATTTATGGTGTGATGATCAAATGTTTTAAATATTTGTGTTATAAATGTGGTTTATAGTTATTGATAATATAATTCATATCCTATTAATCATGAATAAAGTCATTACTATAATTTAGTAATGACTAAAATAGATATTGATTATCATTGCTGGTGACTAGTATTGAAGTAGTCACCACTAGTGTATATATTCTGAACATATTTCAGCAAATGGTAAGTAATTTAAATTCAGAGTTTTAGTAACTGACCAAGCCAAGCCAGTGTAGGTTAGGCTGTGTGTGGTGATTCTTAGGGCCTTGGAGGTAAATTATGTAACTTGCTGTTCTACAAATTTATCCTAAGTACATTCCAAGAGGTTCTGGCTCTTCTGTATGACCTCTACAAGTGTCTGGCTTTTTTTTTTTTTTTTTTTTTCTGGTGGTGTTCTGCCTCTGCTCATTTGTCATTAATGAGGCATACGCTACCATCTGTCTCTTGGAGAAGTCTGTGCATCCTGTGTCTGTCGTACTGAGTGTCTTCCCTGCTGCTCTGTATTTCCTGCTAGCCAACACTAGGTGTGCTTGCCTCTTGTTGTCTGTGGTATGTGAAGCCTTGATACCATGATCTAGCACCAGGGGGTTTTGCAGACGTTCAAGTGCACCACTGTCTGGGTTTATGCTTTTATATCCAAGTCTTTATTTTATTTATTTATTTTTTATTTTTTTATTTTTTTGGTTTTTCGAGACAGGGTTTCTCTGTGTAGCCCTGGCTGTCCTGGAACTCACTCTGTAGACCAGGCTGGCCTCAAACTCAGAAATCTGCCTGCCTCTGCCTCCCAAGTGCTGGGATTAAAGGCCTGCACCACCACTGTCCGGTCCAAGTCTTTATTTTTTAGCTGATTTTTTTTCCCTGTTTTAAAAACTTGGTGTTTTATGAAGATGACATGAATAATGGAAAAAGTTATGATGAATCGAAGAAGAACGACTGGAGGTCAAGTCCTGGTGCTGGAGTTCCATGGCCTTGAGTTGAGTCACTTAACCTTTCACCCCTGCCTGTTCTTTTTCCAAAAGGAAATGGTGTTCACACAAACCAACCTGTAGGCTTATTCTTTAAGAAAGAAAACGAGAATGCCCACAAACATGAATTTCTACCTCTCTTTAAATACAAAAACAAAACAACAAAACAGAACAAAACAAAAACCCCATGGGCTTTTCAGGTTAAAACTTTAAAAACTGAAATTCCAGTCTGGATTGGTGTGATTCTCGTGCACAGACCTTTAGCTTCAGGTTTGCCTTCTTTCCTCTGTCCCCGTGGAACTCTGGGGAATGTGTTTGGAGGATAATTGCTTTTGCCCAGATAGTTGGGGGTCATGAGTAAGTTATCTCAGGAGCAGACTTGAACTTTTAGGACTGAGGAAGGGTCTTCTGTAGATGTGCGCCTTCGCCCTCTCCGCCTTCTCTCACAAGGAGAACCTTGACACTGCTAGACCCACCTTGGGGGTCTACCTGCCTTGTACAAAGCATACCATCAGTGTCCTAGTAATCTCCTCCAGCGTGACACACCAGTCACTCTTGTTCTCATCCATCGATCCTCATATTTATGAACCTTCAGTAGGCTGGGGTTCAGTTTAGTCTCTAGAGAGAGTCATTCTCCTAGAGGTAACCAGGAGGAAAAGGGAGTAAAAAAGATGGCCACGCAGCACACATACAATTACACATGTCATTCCTAGTGAGGGCAGGGGTTAAAAATAACCCAGGTTAGAGGCGAAGAGGGACATGGTATATATGTGCAGCTGATATTTTAGATGCATTGGTCAGGAATGGTCTTAGGTAGCTTCACAATAGAATGGAGGTAAGAAAAGGAACAGGAGTTACTGGTCTCCTGTAGAAGGGGAGCCCTCCAGGCTGCAGAGCAGCACATACAGAGTTTTTAGGACTGTTCAGGTGCATGTGAAGAGAAAGGCTTTGATGAGGCTGGAAATCAGTGAGCACAGGAGGGGGAATGGTATAGGGCATTGCAAAGGTATTGAGGCCCTCATGAGGTCAGGGTTTGAACTTTTGATTGCACTTTTTTGTCCCGAGTGAGTACAAAGGCACTGGAGGTGTTGGTCATTAAAACGTCACTATAATAATCAAGGTCTGCATGACATCTATGAAGGTCTGTGTGATGTGTATGAAGGTCTGTGTGATGTGTATGATTGCTTATATGATTGCTTTGTGCTTTAAGGCAGTATCTGGGATTAAAGAATGAATTAGTGGTGAGAGACTGTAGGATTAGGGAATTGAGAACAGCAAGACCAGAATTCTTTCTCACTAGACTGCAGTCTTCATGCCACAGGGCAAACTCTGTTTACTCTCCAGTGTGAACTCTTTAGACAATGCGAAAATATGAGATGTCTTGGAAACGCAAAGATCATACTGTTTTGAGTTAAAACTTTTGTAAGAACCTAAAGCTTTAGCTCACACACATACCCTCAGCTTGCTGGCATTTTATGCAGAGCTGTTGGGTGTTACAGGCAGATAGGTTGTCAGTGGGATGCTGGTGATATAAGGGCAAGGAAGACCAAGCAGATGTATTTTCATCAGCATTAATTTGTTCCTGCCTTGATCGGCTCCAGTTTGAGGGAACAGGAACTTCCTGGCTTCCCCTTTCCTCCATGCTCATTTCTGTTTCATTGTTTGATGAGTATGCTCAGTTGGTTGATAAGTTGGTTGATTTCGTTCATCGGCAATGCAGCCCCCATTGCATATCACATTTCCTCCTCTTCCTTCTCTTCTTTTCTTTCCTGCCTTCTCATGGATAAGAAGCCTCAGCTCACTATCCTCCTGTGGGGAATTGGGCTATGCACAGACAGGCTGGTCTCCAGTTGAGCCGAGGTCTGAACCCCGAAAAGGGTGATAATTCACCTACATGACACAGTAGGCGTTCCCTCATGCTCCTGGAACTCTGCTTCCTTCGTAAGTACCGCCCCCCACAGCCCCCACAAGAGAAGCTTGGCTAGAAGTCAGGTAGGCAATAGCCAAAGCTTCTGACCTTCAGGCTAAACTCCTCCTCAGTTATCTAGCAACAGTAAAGACCATAAAAGGGTTTGTTCATCCCCACCTCGCTCTCTCACTATTCTCCTCTTACTTCTTACCCCTCTCTCTCACCCTCCCCTTTCCCCTCCCCTCCCCTCCCCTCTCCACTCCCCTCCTCTCCCCTCCTCCTTTCCTCCCCCTCTCTCTTTTCTACCTCCCCTCTTTCTCTCTGTCTTTCTATAATAAAGCTCTAAAACCTAGACTGTCTCTGTTCAACAAGATCCGCTGCACTCACTCTCGCCGGTGTTGGGAACCTCTTCCCTCATCCCTTTCTCCCATAACCCTGGTGGCCTTAGCTAGGTAGCTCCGGGAATCCCAGGTAGGGCTGCCCCTTTCCACACCCCCAAGAGTGGGTCAGAGGCTTCAATGCCCACTCGGGATGAGTGGAAGGTAGATAGCAGCCCTCCCACGCCTGACAGACCAGAGCATAGGTAAAACTCTGGGCCCCTTTTTAGTTCCAACATCCTCCAATAGAGAAGTTGTCCATATCACAGTGTGCTGCGAGCTCCGGAGGACCTGTCACTCAATGTGAGGGCTTGGACTCATCTGGCCTGGGTCAGCCTAGGGATGTTTCTGTTTACCAAGCTACATACCACAATTGCCTGCTTTCCCTTAGTCATCCCTGGTTCATGTAGTGACCTAGTTCCTGGATGAGAATCTAGAAAAGCCTCAGCAGCTATCTGCAGGGCCGAGGTCAGAGGGGTCAGGTTTCCTGCTTTATTTATGTGTAGTGAATTTACAATTCTGCTTGCACCAATTCGTTAGAGATCATGTAGAGATTAAACTTCCTGTGCTGCCTGCATTTCCCTGTAGCTTTTTTTTCCTGTGTTTCTAATGGGTAGAGTGTGAGCATGTTCAGAATGATAACGGCAGAAACCTCGCCGTAATTAAATACATGCGCAGCTCCGGGCCTGCAGGAGTCCCAGGTGTGTTTCTCATCTCTGCATTATTAGTACATTGGGATTTTTTTTTAAGATGAAAACAAAAGATATAAATGATAAAACCAAATTCTGAGTCAAATATATAATTATCCAGATGAGTGCTGTGATGTTATATTGGGCAGTAAAGTCAAATCATGTTTCACAGGAATGACTGTGGGGTCCCCTGAGCCAGCAGTGACACCTCCGTTTAAGAGGCAGCGAGATGAAAACCTGGTTGACTGCAGAACCGTGTTCTCGGAGCCATGCGTCTGCATCTGCTGTTAGATTTTTAGTTAAAAACTGCGTGCCCAGAGCTACATGGTGTGTCACCAGCAAACATGTTCCCCTGGCTCCCTTACAGTACATTCCTTTTTCTGTAATAGAAGGCTAATCACTCGACCAAAGTTAATAAATAGAAAGTCCTTTTGCATATCGTAATAATAGCTAACAGTTTTTCTGAACGCTCTGTGCTGGCATTTGTTGACGGCATTATGTGGATTATTCTGACCTCGTTCAGAGCCTCTCTAGAGGAGGTTCCATTGCCATTTCTCACATATAGGCAGGGTCACAGCTTATGAGTAGCGGCTTTCCCATGGTCACAGTGTGGTGAATACTGAAGCAGATGTCTTGGCAGGAGCTCCCTGCTGCTGTAAGAGTCCGTTGGAGAGTCTGATCAATAGGAAGGATTTGGAGCTTTACTTGAGGTGAAGTCAGACGTGCAGCCTGGGAATCTACATTTCAGTAAGCCCCATGGGTGAATCTCTGTAACTTGATCCAGGAAGTTAGCTCAGAGAAACAGAAACACCAGAGCATTGTCTCCAGTGTTCCTCAGCAGTACAAAGGATTTCAGGAATACACAGAGCTGAGATGAGCTCATCTGTGTCCTTGGTCATGACTATAATCTACACCCTGGAAGAGAGGACGGATGACTCCTCCAAGGTGAGCTGGAGGAGTAGACAAGCCCTGGGCAGGTGTTCCCTGTTCGTGCTAGCTCAGGGAATGGAGTGCAGCTCAGTTTCATACTGAAGTTCATGGCCGATGAAGCCGAATGTGGGATTAATAAGAAGTACACTAGTCTTTACATTTCTGTCTTAAGCCACAATGCCCAACCCTGCATGTCCTCTGAAGGGACACTTATTACTTTTTAAATCATGAATGCTGTCCAGAATCTTTTCTTCCCTTGGAAAATGTGTATCATATGGGTGTAATGATGGAAGAGAAAAATAGTAATTTGGGGATAGTTTCTTTCTTTTTTTCTTCTTTCTTTCTTTCTTTCTTTCTTTCTTTCTTTCTTTCTTTCTTGTATAGAATAGATTCTATTCTGGGCATGGGGAGGGATGTTGAGAAGGTATTAGAGACAGAGGGAGAGGGAGAGAGAGAAGGAGAGAAGAGGAGAGGAGTAGAGGCTGTCCATGAGCACATGGGGGGGGTGTTGGGGGAATGGGGAGAGATGGGGAAAGGGGCAAGAGGACAGAGCAAGAACAAGAAGGCAAGAGCTAGGAGTATTTTCTTGAAATAATCAGACAAAATTATAGTAGTTGTTCATGGGTGTTCTTTATCTTCAATTAGATCACTTCATTCTTCAGCCTGTGTGGTTTTGAGTCACTGCCATTCTATGCAAAAAATAAATAAATAAATAAATAAATAAAAAAGATTGGCTTCTCTAGCGACAATCCAGAGGGTTCAATTTAGGCTTCATCATAGTGATGCTGAATTACTTGTTTTTTAAAAGTGTTTTGAGTATAAGAAATAAGAATGTTGAAGTGCTTACTGATAAATGTAGTGAAAACAAACTCCCTTCCTACCCATCCATGTTGTTAGGATGGATGGAAACATCTTTAGTGTTTAACTGTGAAAACTGTGGTGTTCTTGGCTTTTAGACAGCAGGGCCCCATCTTCTGTGTCTTACAATTGGCTTAATGAGGGAAGACCTGAGTACCATCCCCCCACTCCATCTTCAGAAGATGTCAGCTTGAGACCAGCCTCACATTCCTGTCCCTGTTTTCCAGGGCTACTTTGTGGAGACCGTGGACGTCCCAGTCATGGTGCGGATGCTGGTTAAACAAAGAAGTATGTCACACACAACAGACATCAGCTTGCCACCCATGTGTAACTATTAGCTTAACCAGCCTTTGGGTACCAGGTTCAGTGACATGGAGCCCTGGCTGTGTGTGGGATGAGAGGTGTCCCTAGTGGATGCAGATAGCTTGCTGGGGTGATATCAGAACAAATTTCTACTAGGATCTTAAAACAACAGAAGTTGGATTTTCTTATGCTTTGTGGAGGCTGGAAGTCCAAGATGAAGTTGCTAACAGGATCAATTGTATACTGGAGCCCTATTCCTAGCTTACAGTTAGCTGTTGGTTTTTGTTGTTGTTGTTGTTTTTTTGTGGTTGGCTTTGCTTGGTCTTTCCTTTGTTCTTGTTTCCTAATTCTTTTTATCAGGACAATGAGTCATAGAGTGGTTTAGGGCCCAACCTAAGGACTTCACTAATCACTTCTTAAAGTTCCTATCTCCAGTTACAGCCTGTGTGAGGTCCTTGGGATTAGAACTTCAACATGCTAAGTTTATAAGGGCTCTGGGGGGGGGGGGCGGGGCACATTTGAACCCACAGTGTGGAAAACATAAGACCTACAGAGATGGAAACTCATAGACTGATGGCTTTCAAATTCTCTCTCTCTCTCCCTCTCTCTCTCTCTCTCTCTCTCTCTTTCTCTCTCTCTCTCTCTCTCATACTTGACAAAACCACCTTGAAGAAGTAGGGAGTTCATGGTAGAGTACATGGTGACAGAGCATCTGGCTGGGACTCCTCACATCACAGTGGGTCAGGAAACAGGGAGATGCAGCTGTACTTTTGCTCCTTTATGGTCTCCCTTCTCCACCACCCTAACTCCGCTCCTATCGTTTCCATCTCTCAATGCTAGATAGGAGACAAAGAAGGACAGAAGGGGAAAGGAGATATCAATCCTGTTAGACTATTTCCTGCCTGATTAGGGGCATCAAGTTTCCTGGGGCAATATCGATCTTCACCATCAGGATATCTCCAACCGGCAACCAGCAACATGAGCATCGGCAGGGAGAGCAACATCCACCACTCCCCCTTGGGGGTCTAGCATTTATATACCCTCTCAAGTGTCTCCAGAATTCCAAATGTCACACAATTGCAGAAACTTTTTGCAGCTGGCAAGCCTGGCCTAGAGCACGAGGCACACTGTAGTCAGCAGGTGTGGACAATCTGAAGCAGTTCCATATCCCACAGCTGGGATTAAGACAGAACCATATTCCTATAACATCTCTATGTTTAAAGAAACCTGAAATTCTTACTGCGGAGAAACCTAGGTTTCTAGGAAGCTAGATCTGGCTAATAACTCCCACAACTTTCCCAGTGGTCTATGTTCCAGTGAGGCTCCACCTCCTGGGGGGCTGCTTAGCCTCCACCAAAGTGCCACCAGCTGGGGACCAAGTGTTAAAACACATGAGCCTCTGGGGACATTCCACATTTAAATGTTGATATTACCATAAGGTTGATTTTTATACACTCAATCATGTTTTGTGAAAAGGTTCTTAAGAGAACAGAGGCTGTGTTGCCTTCAGTAATAGCAACAACTACCATTTGAGGCTCCATGTGTATCTGATCTCTGACATATCTGTTCTGGTCTTCACAAGAATGAGCATGGTACTGGTAGATCCATAATATAAATACAGTGGTAGGGATATAGCACAGTGGTAACGTGCTTGCCTAGTGTGTACAGGGTTCTAGGATCAATCCCTAAGACTGAAAGCAAAGACGAGAAAAAGCTGTTCTGGAAAGAAAGAGTACAGGCTTGAAGTTGGAAGGCGAGGTCTTTGTCCAGGCTTATTCAACTAATCTGGCTACCTTGATGCAAACTTTAGTGCCTAAACTTGACCTTCTTGATCGCTGGAGTGGAATGACTCTATTGAGTGGAAGGTCACTCATGGGGATAGCCACATGGTGGAGAGGTTAAATGGGCATGTGAATAGACCATGCTGGATTCTGTTGTGAAAAGTTGCATCCCATAATAACCAAGGCAACCTAGTGTTGGAACTCATCACACATCTGACCCTGGAAAAGCCATGGAAGCATTCAGTGCCCGGCAAGTAGTAGCCATTGTAGACTGTTCAAACCTCGTTGTCAGAACCGAGTTTATAGTTGGAGTTGTATGTTGTCTGTCTGGCCTTCCAGTTTCTGTTATTAGAGTATCGTTTCTCTGTGGGGACAGTGAGCAGTAACACATTTAGGTGACACTAAGGTTTGGGTGTGCTGTTGTAAACCCATTTAGTAGATATATATATACATTCCTCACCCTCCTGCCTCAGTCTCCCATGTTTTGGAAATTTTAAATATGATCCGACACACCCCGCTAGCCATCTTTTAAAACAACATGAAATCCACCCACAGTGTGGTTTCAGGTTTTCATTCATTACTTTGGACCATAAGTGGATTAATTTCCTAGAGTGCTTGGCAGTACTGAGGGGAAAACCTCATATTAGAAAATACCCAAATTCTAAATTAATGAGAAAAGTGTGTTTAATATCAACAGGAATTTTCATTGGGAGGTAATGTTGATCTGTGCAGATGAAAAGGAGTTGGGTTTTTTCGGTCTTCAAGCAATTCCAAGCCTGTGGTTCTCTTAGCCAGCCACATTTGCTGCTACTTTGTTCAGCGCTATCCGGGATGGTTTTACCAAGAACTTCTCAGCTCCCACCCCCACTAACTCATACTGTATCTCCTTTGCTTCGATTGATAGATTTTTCTGGTCTTTGAAGCTTAAGGTCTTTAGTGTTGGACCCTGTAGGCACTGGAGAAAGTATGCTGGGGCTTTAATTGTTGCATTTAGGTGTAGTGAAACATTAAAATGAATTTTTCAGCCAAATTGACCCTGTAGCCATATAACTTTCTCTATTATAATTAGAACCACACTTATTTTATGGGTTACGTAGGTTCAGTTAAATCCAGCTACATATCATATTCTTTTTATGTCTACATTTTGTGTCTGTGAAGCATGAGGCCAAGTTCCAGACCTACCCGTTAGCGCTGACCCTGACTTCACCAGACTGAAGTCCCTGCCTCTCGACTCTGTAGCTTTGTGGTTCCTGGTCTCTCTGAGTTTCCTATAGCAGTTGTGGATCTTGCAGGAAGATTTTTTTTAAATTTTAGTAAATGAAGGGTCCCATCAAAATGTAGTGCCCTCCTATGTGCCTGAATTTGAACCTGTTCACAGGTCTAGGGTAGAGCGCCTCCCAAGCCTGCATTTTCTAGCTGACAAACATGCAGCGTGGTTGCTGGCCCCTTGGACAGAAGGGAAAGAAGCTTTGCTGACCTCTGGTAGCTCAAGGCACTTTGCTGGGGTTGATGCTTCCTGTGTGGGGCTAGTGTGACCCAGACTCTCCTTGATCCCATTGTTGCTCCTTCAGCTGAGGCTGCTGCTGTTTGATAAGGATTTACTAATTTGTAGCTATCAAAACAGCGCGGCCAGAGGCCACGCACGAGCAGATTCATTCAGAGGTGATTTGCCAAGATAAGTAAAGTTCCGTGTCTTTAGAGGGAGACGTGTTTGTTTTGAGCTTTGTTGATAACTTGCAGTATGTCTCCTCCCTGTCTTCTCTGTCGTCCCCCCATCCCCCAACACACACACACACACACACACACACACACCATGATGGTGAAAGGGTTGAGACTTCCCCTCTCTTACCGACAAGATTGCTATATTGGAAGATACAGTGGCAACATCTTAACCTTCTTAGGGAACTGGGACATTTTCTTGATTTCCCTTCCCGTCATTCTGTTCCTTTGATATGAATCTGCAGACAAGCCTGCTTGGTCCTTAGCCCAGGGTACACTGCCTCTTCCCGACTAGCGCCTCAGCTCATTTCTATTAGTATAAAATTTGATTTTTTTTTTTTTTAAAAAAGTAGAATTCTGGGTTAAAAGTATTTCTTTTTTAACTGGGAAGTTTTTCATCTTCCTTCTGTTAGAATCATTGGCTGATTTTTACTTGCCAGAGACCTCATTATCTGCTTTCCTGTTGGAGAGCTTTGGGGGATAGCAGGGGACATTACTTCTTTGTTTCTTTCTCTCCGTGTGTGTGAACAGCCCAGCTTGGGATTGCTTCCAGGCCTGACTTTCCCAAGAGGGACTTATTTTATGAGTCACTCAGATGTAATGATTAAAAAAGCAAAGTCATTAGTACAGGGAAGACAACTTTTACACACACACACGTATACACATATATGTAAAATTATATGTATAATATGTGTGTATGTATGTGTGTGTATAATGTGGATATATGTGCACACTATTTATCCTGAGTCTTCATGGAATCCATGTAAAGAATGCCTGTGTTAAATACAAAGCTCCTGCCCCAGTGGCCCCCTCACCTCCTTTAAGTCAGCGTATCTTCCAAATGGCAGCCACTGTGGCCTCCAGCTCTGAGCGTTAATTTGGCTTGCAGCTGAGCTTGATATGAATCGCCATATCGCCATCGTTCGGTTTGCTTGACTGTCCTGTTCTCTTTGCCAAAAATCCAGGAGGGTTCACCTCGTGGTAGGAGCAATAGGTCTGTCTTTCTTGTTTCTGTATTGTTATCGTTCTTTACTATTTCTGTTGTAGCAAATGCCTGTGAATCCAGTGGTTTAAAAGAACTCATACTCATGCTTTCCGAGCACTGGAGTTCCAGAACACAAAGTCGGCTGCACTGAGCTACAATCCAGATGTTGTCAGGGCTTGCTTCTTTGGGACCTGGGAGGGGAGGAGAATCTGGTTTCTTCTCTCTTCTGGCTCCTGATGTCTGTCTGTATTTCGTCCCCTGGTGGCCCCTCAGTTCTTGAGGTAGAGCAGTCCCATACCCACATGTTTCTCACAACCTCAGTCATTAGATCCTGTTGCATCATCACAGGAGGACTTGCTATTCATTGAGAGCCCACACAGGTAATCTGGGTTATTTTCAACATCAAAGCATCGAAGTTAATATTTACAGGTTGAGGTGATGGGGCGGTGGGCATGGTAGTAGTGGTAGTTGTGTGTGTGGTGTGTGTGGTGTGTGTGGTGTGTGTGTGTCAGCATTAGTGTAACCATGCGCTTTTCTACCTGCACCCAAGCGCCCAAGACAATGAACCATTGGTATGTAAGGGAATATGTTGTGAGTATAAGTCCAACTGTTGAACATAGGTGAAAAAACAACAGTATACCAAAGTGATCCTACCCATAACAGTGGCCTTTTCCACGCATGCCCCAGTTCCTGAAATAATGACTCTGAGACTTAATTCTATATGAATCAATGTCTAGGTCATAAGCTCGGGCTTGTTCCACAACTAGCGCGTAACTTAGCCCCGTTTGTTCTATTCTGTGAGTGCCACATGGCTGGTTACCTCTCAGCTTCATATGTGTGTCTCCTCAGAGTTCAGGGCTAATCTCTTCCGGCACCTGACTCAATCCCAGAGTTCCTCTCTCTCTCTTTACCAGAACTCCACTCCCTATATCCTGCTTCAGCTTATTGGCCAGTCAGCTTTGCATTGGCAGGTGGTGCTTCCATACATTACACAAGAGATTCTCTCTACACCTACCAATTTGTGAGTGCCAGATTTTTATAAAATAAGAATATAGCATATTTGGACCCAACAGGTTTTTTTTTTCTTCACAGAATTGAATTTATCAGCAGCCCCCATTTTAAATATTTTGAGTACTCTATAGGATTTTCCAGCATGTGCTTGTATGGAGTCATGAGATGCTATGGGAGAAGCATCTTTTATCAAGTAAGTTAGGGCAATTTGAATCTTGCTGGGAGACTCACACTGCAGGTAACATGTTAACAGTTCCAAGTCTCTTTGGCTTTTTCTATGCTTGCCTTAAGTCTTCCAAATAGATTTAACTTTGACTGAATTTCACTCCTTTGAGATCTCAAATAAATAAATAAATGAATAAATAAATAAATAAATAAATAAATCCAAGGAATAGCTTTGAGAACCTAGCATAAACCATCACTCCAAATGATCTCTACTAAAAAGGTATTGAGGGTTGTAGGTTTTTTTGTTTTTTGTTGTTTTATTTTTGTTGTTGTTGTTTTTTTTTTTTAAGAGAAAAGAAATCATTAGGCTGCCGTTGAATGCTCTTGCTATAATCCACCCCTGAGATGTAAAGTCTGTGATTAAATGGGTCAATTTTGCTTGTCTTTAGTTTTTCTTTACTGAAGCCTATACTTTGGGGTAAATTAATTTGCATCATTGTGTTCTTAAATGTTTGCACCAAGGAGCCCAATATAAAAATACTTCCCAGTTGATTTGGAACAACAGTGATGAGGTTTATCAGAACATGTTTACCCTTGAGGTCGTCTTTTTCTATATCTATATCCCCTCGTCATTCCCTCAGTCCCACCCCTTTTATTTCTCTAAACAAGTGTGTAATAGCTAGAACCCTTCACTTCTAATTTCCTCTTTCTCTTCGTCTGTTGTGTTTAGAGATATAGAGCTAGGTAGGGTTCCTGGTGGGAGCAGCCCACCTGGGAGCTACCCTTATCTCCTACTTAACAGACCTGTATCCTATCTGATTACCTATGAATCTGCTGGTGTTGGTCTAGCAAGGAGATGCTGGGACCAGTGAGACACGTTGGCAGTGGCTACAGTTGTTGGGAAGATAAGTTACCAGCTTATGTGTGCCCTGGACTTCTCCATGGTCCTGCCTCAATACTGAGCATTATCTAGGCCCACACAGGCTCCATTCCTCAACAGTATCTTTACCAGGAGGAGTCCTCTGCTTTTCTTCTTCTTTCGCATTGGCTCAGGGTCTTCATTGGAACTTTGGAAACACATGTTAGTATTCACTTACTGCAAACCTTATGAGTCACAGAAGAAATGGTTATTTGGTGGTATGTGCTGATGCTCCTGGAAGTGGAGTCAATGTCCATATTGATCTCTTCTTACAGTGACTGTGAGGTCACTGAAGGATTAAAACTGATGCTCCAACTGAGTTCGGTGATCTAATAAGCTTTAGCCTGAGGATTGGATTGGATTGGAGCATGTTCCTGGTAGCCTGTCATTGTCACTCCTTTCATGTGTGTGTGTGTGTGTGTGTGTGTGTGTGTGTGAAAGAGAGAGAGAGAGAGGAGAGAGAGAAAGATATGCATGCACATATATGTATGTTCATATGAAGGCCCAACGTTGATTTCAGACATCATCATCCTGGATTACTCTTCTTCTAGATCCACTGAGGCAGTGTCTCTCCATGAAATCCATTGCTCATCGACACAGCTAGTCTTGATAGCCATATTACTGTCCTGGAATTACAAAGGGGCTGCCATGCCCATCTAGAATTTACATGGTTTTCTGGAGAGCTGAACTCTGGTCTTCACCCTTGCAGAGAGAGTAGTTTAACCATTGCACCCACTTCCCAGGACCATCGCTCCGTTATTGATGTCCTAATTACCTCAGAGTAGTGATAATCCTGGTTCTGAAACATTGGCACGTGTCTAATGCTCTTAAAAAAAAACCCAATTTGTATATTAACACATTCAGCACTTAAAATAACCTCCTAAGGAAGGCACTCCTGTGGCTCCATCTTGTCGATAAAACACTTGAAGTGCAAACCTGGTTCAGTGGAGGATCCAGCATCCATACTCAGATAAAGTCAGTTCCTTAATCCCTATGTTAGACTGCCTCTTTAGCTACATAGCCACCTCAGCTAGTCTTCACTGAGATCTCCTGTCCATTCTCTGTTTCTGTCTCCTCTTTATCTACCCCTTTCCCTTCCTCCTTTCTCCCCCTCCTGCTCTCTTGTGTTTTCTTTCCCCATTCTGTCTTTCCCTTCCTCTTCTCCTCACCCTCTTCACGTCACTAGTGTCTTGATCTCTCTGACTCAGCTTCCTGAATATTAGTGCTACAGGTACCATGAGGAAGCATCTACTCTTATGCAACTCCTGAATGGAGAAGGGGCACTCTTAAGTAAGCCTAATATGTGCAAATCATATTTGTTTGTCCTTGGTGCCTAGGTGACTCTATGAGCACCTTGTCCCTGCCTGCACATGACATTGGGTGGGTGGTTGGAAGTAATCCACCAGCTTTTTCCTCCACTTGAGAACATGAGAACAGAGTTTCCTGGCTTTAAAAATTCCAGAATCAAGAAGAATATTGTGTTGGTAGACTAAGATAGCAGGAAAGAAGTCTGAGTGTGTACTAGCATCTGGCTCAGGCCTCGGGCCACCCTACAACATGGCTCATAGATCCAGTCATCTTTCTCCCTTGTTCTGTGTGTCACCTCGGCCTGTACTTGTCTTCCAGATGGCATTCATTTTGTTCTGCTGCCAAGCCCCACTGGAAGTGAAATCTCCATATTTTCAAAAATCTAAAATCTAAAGACGATGAAAGGGAACTTCTCGATCAGCCTTCTTGTTCCCCTTTGCCTCTTCCCCTAAGTCTCGTCCTGGACCACGCACACTTCACCTCCTGCACGCTTGCTCCTGGTTTGCACACTTGCTTCAGTTCAGGTCACTAGAGAGTCATTGCTTGGTGGTTGGAGTTCTACCTATGTCTGCTGGGCGTGTTCTGTATTCTGCTCCAGTACAGGACTGACTCCTCCTCCACCTTCATTTTCTCCACTGTTTTTGTGAATCCATGTCTTTTATCTAGACTCGGGCCTCTGGCATCCTGGTCCCTGAAGTCAACAAATGTGATTGTGTGTCACCTGGATTGGGTGTACAATGACTTTTCAAGTAGTACTGGGCCCCTGGAGAGTGCTGCTGTAGAACACCTTTGAGTCCTGTAACTTCTCTGTGCACTTTTAAAAAAAATATTTTCTGAGCATTTCATGAATTTGTACAATGTGTTTCATTATATCTGTTTACCCTACCCTCAACTCTTCCTGTACACCCACAACATGTTCCTTTCTCATCCTCATTCCCTTTTAAATAAAAATCAAAATAATTTCATTTTAAGGAATTTGAAAATAGAAAATGTTGTACAGTGAGAATAGTAAAGCCACTCAGGCCAGCACATGGCCAGACCCAGAGCTGTAAATCTTAGTAAACAGTGAGAAGACTCACGCCAAAGCACTGGTGCTTAATCAGAGTTTATGCAGTTATCCACCCTTTAAAAACCCAAGTCCAGTAGTACTGCTCCTGCAGTATGGGTCCACACAACCTCCCAGGAGCCTAACTCTTGAATATAGATAACTCTTCCCTCCCCCAGGAGCCATCAGCTTCTCATAGTTCCTTAGGGAGGACAGGGGTCTCATGTGCCCATCTCCCGTCCATGTACATTATTTCTTAACAAAGGTCTGCTTAGCAATAAAAACTTAAGTATTACATATATATCATTTTACCTTGCCCAGATCAAATCCAACCTCTCTCTCTGTCTCTGTCTCTGTCTCTCTGTCTCTGTCTCTGTCTCTCTCTCTCTCTCTCTATGTGTGTGTGTGTGTGTGTGTGTGTGTGTGTGATGTAGTGTAGAGTTGTAGGAGTCCCACGTCTGCTCCACTATAGGGCATGGCCTCTTGGGGAGCCAGGATGTGGGAAGTTTTGGCCACACTTCCCCCAAGCTATCACTGGGCATGTGCTGGGCTCTAGGGAAGCCCTGGGATACTGCTCAAGGGGTGGGAAGCACAGACTGAGGCATGGGACAGATAGAGCTGGCTTGAGGGTCCCGGGGCCTGTGACAAGGCGGGGGGGGGGGGGGGGGCTGTCTGGTTCTCAGGCTCTGGGACATCCAGGCACCACTGGAAGCTGCAGAAGAGCTGAGAATGGAGTGAGGGCCCACAGGCTGGATCTAGCCTGGGGCCAGGGGAGAAGGGGAACACTGGTCCCGAGGGGAGAGTCCTTGGCTTGATGGCTGGCGGTGGGCTTGAGCTTGGCTTGGTGGCGGCTGTGGCTGGGAGCACAGAGAGGCTCCTTCTTCGGGAGATTAGACAGCAGCTCTATAGGTGAAGGCCTTCTCCATGGTTCCCCACAGCAGATCACAATGAAAAGAGGCAGTCCATGGTTTTAAGGCATTTATTGTCATGATAGAAAGTGGCTGAGTAAAACCATAGCCCACTTCTCAGGGTGAGCCTGAGGTTAAATACCTTTTGCAGGGAGGTGTGTCTGGGAAGGAAAGCTGATTGGCTAAGCCCTCCAGGCCTTTTAGATACCTCATTAAAATAGAGATCTGTCCTGAGCCTACATGACCATAGGTCACATCCTCTACATATGGAGGGGCTTGGGACATTGCCTTTACATAACTGAAACCCACAAATCCATGGCGGGGGGGGGGGGGCTGTGGCTAGTGACAGAGGCCTGGTGCCCAGGAACAGGCAAAACTCTTGCTGTCCCTTCAGGGTCTCTAGGGTTTCTAGCCTTAGCTCAACCGGGAACCAAGCTACCTTTCAAGATCCAACTTCATAGTGGATTGAACCTATGGCCTTCCAAATTCTAAGAAACAATCTACCTTAGACCTGTAGTCTGGAGCTCTCAACCATCCCTCCATCACCCTCTCTTTTTATTGACATTATGTGAGCGGACCTCCCTAAGTTGCACTGTAGTCCAGACAGGCCTTGAACCTTAAAGCTTTTGGTTCCAGTCTCCTGAGTATGTGGGATTACAGACCTGTGCTGTGCAGATTGCCACTCTAAGTTAACCCTTTTTTCCTGGCGGAAGGGCACCAGATACAAGGACAATCGGAATACCCTTGCAATGTTGAGAAATTAATTATATATATTAATTAATATATTAACACGGAAGTTAATCTTTTTGCAAATCAAATTCTTTTAAAAATAAAGTTGAGGGTGACTCTGAAAAGTTTGTCAGCAAGTGCAAATGATAATGTAAGTTTTTACTTAATCACTGTAATTTGAGGGGCAGAAATGTAAGGACCACAAAGAATTAAATACTAGTGATACAATACTTTGATGCCTGTGAAGTTTATTTTTATGAGTAAGATATTTTA
Organism: Mus musculus; assembly: GCF_000001635.26. Lineage (NCBI taxonomy): Eukaryota > Metazoa > Chordata > Mammalia > Rodentia > Muridae > Mus > Mus musculus. Next base: position 103,213,376 of record NC_000079.6, on the reverse strand, counting down.
ATATTAAAAGGGGGAGGATAAGATTACTGTGGGAAAATTTCTTATTCTATCATAAAAAAAAAACACTCATTCATGGATATTTGGACCAATTAGAGAAAAGATAACATCCTTATTTAGCACATTGAGAAAACATGCATTGCCACTTTAATTATTACAAGGTCTGTTAAGTTGCGTTGTACTAAGAGTTGTAGTGATACCTAAATTCACATGAAATTTTCAACACTTAAAACCATTTGATCATAGGAAATAAAAATGTTAATTTTTCTAACTTTTGTTGCAGAGAAATAAGATAACATGATCAATAAAGACCTCAAAGCATAAAACGATTGCATCAGGGTAAAATTCTCTGGAGGAAAAGGGATGAAAATAGACATTTGAGAGGGAAGGAAACTGGAACTACATACAGGAGGGAGGGAAGGAAAAGGTCGTTCATGTATTTTTAAATATGCTTCTTAGGTATGAAATCACTGATATTCAAGTAACAATGGGTGTTTAAAAGCTTGAGTAAAGGCAGTTTCATTCTAAAATGTCAGCATTTACAAGATGACAGAAACCGGATTCTACGCCACTATTTACAGCCAATATAAACAGTATTGGCTATTAGATGGGAGCTTCCTTAGGGCATAGCTGTTAGTATAATTCTTTGTTTGAGTGTGAGTCACCCTTCCACAGACCAGTCTTCAGGACCTGCTCACACCATATCTCTTTTGGGCCATCACCTTGTTGTCACTAATCAGTACGGGAAGGCAGCATAATCAGGACTGATGCTACCTTTGTGGGTTGTATCATTCTCGTATCTTTTGGGGCAATTCAAAACAAGCCAGCTCTCAGTTGGTCAACTATCAGTTGGTTCTTAGTATAGTAAATGGATGTCACAACTGAAGAAGACATTGTCCCGCCTACAGGACACATCCTGGTATGAGCACGACTAAGTCTGAAGAAAGCAGAGGTTTCCAGAATTCATTAGGCCCTCGAAGAGGGGGGAGGAGCTTGAAATTTGAAGCATTAGGCTGGACTAGGAGATATAGCCAGGTACTCTAAGAGTCTTCTGTGTGCCTGGATTTGGAAGCCAGTGAGAAAGAATTCACTTCTGTACAAATGTCTGGCATGCTGACTCAGAGAAAGCTGTTTCCTGCAGATTCGAAGGATGTAGGGGGTGGGGTGCTGGTCGTGCGAATGTTTCTTTAAATGGTTTTCTTACCTAGGCTAAGGACAAAAGTGAATACTTTAATATCTCATAGAAGCAGTAGATGCTCACAGCTCCCAGAAACAACGGCTCCTTTGGCTGCTTTTAGTTTTGAATCTTTTTCTAGGGCATTGTGGGTGAGTAGCAGATCCCATGGATTAATTTTGACACGTGATTACACCCACTGCAGCCCCAGCCGTACAGTCTCTTGGGATTCCAAAGCATAGAGTTCAATTTCCCAAGTTGGAAAACAGCCTTCAGAAACAAATTTCTCTCTTCACTCCGAGTGACTGTGCGTTGATCTCCCTGGGGAGGTTGGGTAGCATTTAATAGATCTCCCGAGTGTTCCAGTCTGATGTGTCCCCCTGCCTGGGCCTCAGTTTAGTACTGTGGAGAGTGATCCTAATCTCCCTCATTTCGTGTTTATAAAACCTTCCTAGATGGCTCTCTCTTCCTGCTAGGATTTGAATCATCCTTTGGCGGCCGTCCCTGTTGAACAGGGTGCTGCTAAGTGCCTGAGGGGAGCCAAGAGGCCATGAGACTGTGTGTGTAGGCTTGGTTCCCACCACCTCCCCACAGCTGTTCGCCCTCCTCTGTCCCTGAGCTCTTACTGGGACATACGGGACGACATTTCAGCTGGAACGGTGTTTTGTTGCTCTTGGCCATTGTACACATCCGGTATGGCTTTGAAAAGCCCTTCCAGAGACTCTCTCAGAATCTGTGGGTTTAAGTGGTGTGGCACGACACACACAGACTAAAACCAGCCAACCTGGTGAGGAAGCTGTAGGAAAAAAGGGAGCCCAGTTGGAGGGACCAGTATCTAAATACACTCTCTGAAGAGTGTATTTAAGTTTTCATTATTACCTTCCTGGGTTACATACATAGTTTTCAAGGTCACTACCAATGTCCTTAAACCAGGTTCTGTTCTCTGACACATCTCCTGAATTTTATTGGTTGATTACTCTTCCTCCTCAGTTTTTTGGTTTTTTTTTTAAAACAAAGTCTTACTATGTTGTCCAGCCCGGCCTTAACATTGGGATCCCCCTTACCCATTCTCAGTATGGTGGCGTGACAGACATGTGCTACCATGTCTGGCCTCTTAGCCTTTTTTAGTTAAGGCTGTTTTCGTAGTTGGTGAGCCTGAGGCTCCATTAAGACCTGTTTAGGGTGCACAGTACATACCACAGCAGGAGTGTGGCTGGCTTAGTGTGAAGAAGGGGATCTGCCATTGCTGCTCGCTCTGGTGGAGTTATATGACATTATTATGGCTGCCCTGTCTTCTAGCAAGTGCCTTTCCAAGGAATGACCTAAGGGCTTGACACACTGCCTTAAAGCTGCCAATCAGAATGTAACTTAGGGGAGAAAGAGGTCATTTAACTTAGAATTCCGTATACAGTCCATCAGAGGAGGGAGGGAAGTCAGTGACAGGAGCTGAAGAAACTTAAGTACATCCATAATCTAGAGCCGAAGAAATGAGTACATTCATGCTTGCTTGCTCTGTCTGTCTGGACTTTTCTACTCTTAAATAGTTCGAGCCTCTGCCTGGTACTGGTGCCGCCCACAATGGGCGGAATATTCCCATATCAGCTAATTGAATTAAGATAACTGTCTACAGTCTTCCTCAAGGCCAACCTAATGTAGATAATTCCCCATTGAGACTGTTTTCCAACTGATTGAGGTTGTATCAGTTGGCAAAGCTCACTGTCCAAAGCAATAATGACAGCTTCCTTTTTCAAATGGCTCTCTGCGGGATGCCATTTCCCTCATGTGATTTGGTGAATGTTTTAGGATATTTTATTTCTACTTAAACATGTGATCAATTGTCATTTCTTGTGTCCTTTTTTTTTTCAAATTGAGATATTATAATTATCCTGAGCTTTATAAAGTGAAATGACAAACTCCTTGGTTTCTCTATACCTTAAAAATTAATATATTTCTTGTTCAGGAATTTCATATATGCATATAATGTTTTAATCAAATCTGCCCTCACTCCCTGTCCTCCAAAGTCTATCATTACCCCCTCTCACCCACTCCCAATTTCATGAGCATTTAAAAACCTGCTGAGTTCACTTAGTGCTGCCAAGTATGTGTGGACTAGGGGTACCTACTGGAATGTGGACAGCCTATCAGGAGCCACAGCCCTAAGGAAACCTGACTCCTCCCATATGTTAAAATGACATGCTAATTCTAGCATCATTTCAAGATGGCAGGTTTTGTTTAGACAGTCATATTATTGGATGTAACATGTGCAGCTTCCCTGTCCTAGATTGAAGGTCACTGTCAGCACTTTGTTTACTCTTAACATTGTAGTTACTTAAATGGTCAGAGCGTACTGAATCCTATTTGATAATTGGTTTTCTCATAACTCATCTCTCTCCTCCAAGGTTTCATAACTTTTCTTTTGCAACATTGTACGTCTTTCTTTGTACATGTTTAGGTCTCCTTTGTTTCTTTGACTATATTCATTTTCTTATTTCTGACATTGTGAAATTTCTGTTTTTCTCTTTAATGAGCTTTGCAAGAGATTTGTGTAGTTTATTGATCTTCTCCAGGAACAGCTGTTCTCCTCTTTATATTCTAATCCTTAAATGTCTTTTATCTTTTTAATGATTCTTTGGCTTTTCTTAAGTTTGTTTGGTGGTGGTTCTGTTTTATTTTTTTTAGTCTGTTAACTTTTTAGGAACTCACCACATAGGCAGGGCTGGCTGGTCAGCAAACCCCAGGGGCTTCCCCCTCTTTCCATCTTCCTAGCATTGGGGTTAGAAGCTTACTCCACTTTGACTTACAGCTTCTGATGATCACACTGAGACCTGCATGCTTGTGCAGTGAATGGCTGACCCATCTTCTCGCTTCCCCTTACTTTCTCCTTTCCATTTTTATTAACATTTATCAGTTGTGCAAACTACTGGACCGTGTCATGACGTTTCGTACATGTATATATAATATACTTTGACCATCTGTAATCCTCCATTATCAATTTATGCCCCCTTTCTCCTTCCTCCACCTTCAAAGCCTTATTATTACATTGCCTTTTTCTTTATTTATAACTGTCACATGTGTGCATACATATATAAATGTAACCCGCTAAGCCCATTTAGTATTCCTTCTATGTATGTAGTTTTAGGGCTGAATAGTTGGTATTAGATAGCTAAATATGGGTCTCATCTCTGGGGAAGATCATCTCCCTCTCTCCACAGTCATTAATTTCATATAGCTCTTCATCTGGGAGTGGAGTCTTGTGAGATTCCCTGCATTTGCATGAGCATCTCAGATGGTGTTGCCATTGTCCAGGTCTTGTTGAGGCAGCCATATTGTTGATATTCCATGACAGCAGCTTCCCTGTACTGTACAGAAGGCACTATTTCACAGCAGATGCTGTGACCTTCTAGCTCTTAGAATCTCTCTGCCCATTCTTCTGTGAAGGTCCCCAACACTTGGCTGTAGGGGTTGTGTTGTAGATGTAGCCACTGGGGTTGAACACTCCAAAAGGCAATTATTTTGCATTTTTACTAGATTTGGTTTTCTGCTGGGGTCCCTATCAGCTGCAAAAAGGAACTGCTTGGGTGAGAGGTGAGGGGTGAGGGGTGAGGGGTGAGGGGTGAGGGGTATGCTCATCTAGTGCTTGTGACCCTTTAATACAGTCCCTCATGTTGTGGTGACCCCCCAGCCATACAATTAATTTCATTGTTACTTCATAACAGTAATTTTGCTGTTATGAACCATAATGAAGGGCATAAGGTAATGTATTTAGAATACAGTTGGGAATTCCACTGGTTCAAGAAAGGGTCAGTTGTAGACATTCCTCTGTGTTCCATTGTTTCATCTTTTTCTCTCTTTGAGCTTGAAGCATTTCTCTTTCCCTGTACTCTTGGCTGATGAAACTGACACGGAGGCCCATGAGGTATGGTCAGAAGAGGCCTCTGAGGAATTGGCCCACCTCCTCTTCCACTGCTACATCTTTTTCTCTCCCTGCTTGCTGCCCCAGGTAACTCCTTACACTTCTGTCTAGGTTCACGCCCTTTTTGTGTGTCCTCTTTTGCTTTTGCTTGTCTGGTCAAAATGCAATCCCATTTTCCTCTTCTGATCATATGTCTTCATCTTCTAGAATCTTCCATGCTCCCACTCTCCCACAGATAACCACAATTTCATTGCAGTTGAATTCCTCTGAGGACTTATTTTCACTCATCATCTCAAATCTTTCAGCTCCTAGATCAGCTGTTCCCAGTGTGTGAGTTGTAACCCTTTCTCCAGGTCAAATGACCCTTTTACACTAGATATCCTGCATATCAAATATTTACATAATGACTCATATCAGTAGCAAAATTGCATTTATGAAGAAACAATGAAAATAATTTTATGGTTGGGGTCATGGCACTAGAAAAGTTGAGAACCACTGCTCTAGATTGTCCCAAGTTAAGCTTTACGGCTTGTCTCATCTTTCTCCATAGACACTATGTTATCAAACATATGACTTTCCTCTAGTGGCCACTGAGCTCTGAAAAACAATAGTTTCCCAGACATGGTTTTATGTGATACAGTTAGTATTGGGCCTTTTGTCTGGTGTGGCTCTCCCTCAGTCTCGGGAAATCTCAAACTCCTGTCTCACTGTGGGCTTTCTCCCACTATCCTCTGCTGGTTTCTCATCTCCTCCCTGATCTCTAAATGCCGAGGAGGCCAGGTGTATATAGTCTTGTTTCTCTCCACCCAATCCCTTGTGACCTCATCTAGTAAACCGGTCAAACCTATTTGCTCCCGGCCTTCAAGTGTGCATCTTTAGCCTTGACCTGTCTAAGACTCCAGACAGCTGTATGTAACTGTTGACTCAGTGATTTTGCCTGAATGCCTCAGAGGCACCTCCATCTCTGGGTGTCCTGAACTGAACCTCCTGGTGCTATTCCCCTGGTTTCCTCTTTTCCAGTGGCGGCTGCTTCTTTTGTCCAGATTCTCAGACAATGTTGAAATAATCTCTGGCTATTCTTTTATATTTCATATCCAAGCCATTGCACAATTTTCTTGTTTCTTTACCCTCAAATACAGCCAGATCTTGGTGACTTATTATATTCTCCGCTGCTACCATTATGGCTTAAATCATAACTCCCTTTTAGGGAGAGTATAGGGTGAGCAGCTCAGCCAACATTCTCGGCCCTGTATACTAGTTAAAATTCTACAGAGGAACAGAACCCACAATTACGAAGAGTTTTTATTGGACTAACGTACATGCTGCAGGCTGGGAAGTCCAACAACGACTGCCTTCAAGCTATCGAGGCAGAACACCTGGTAATTTCTCAGGTTAAGAAGCTGGCTGCCTCAGATAGTGGGATATCATCTGAGTCCAAGATTGAACCTTCTCCCTAAACCTTCTCTCGACAAAAGAAAACTTCCTGGAGAGTCAGAGGCGTGAGACTGCACTGAGAGATAGAAGGATGTAGAATCTGGTGTCTGTAGATGACGGCCACAGCAGCAGATGCTCTCTCTCTCAGGGAGAACGGAGCTTGCACGGGCTGGCTGGCTTTCCTTCCTCTCCTGCACTCTTATTCCATTGAGGCTTCAGCCTATTGTACAATGCTGCCATATTCAGTGTGAGCCTCTTCTCATTTGTTCTCCCATATGTTAATTCTCCCTGAAAATGCCCTCTTAGAAACACCCAGAAGTATGCTTTAGTAATCCCCTAATTGTCTCTCAGTCCAGTAAAAGCTCACAGTCAAGACCGGATGTCTGATGCCTTTGGATTTTTCACATCTTGGAAAAACAGTAAGATATTTGCAGAAAGAAGCACATTGACTTATGAGATTCATAGAACCTGCAGGCAATGTTAAACAGTATTCTTAGTGTCCTTGGGGTTGATTGTGAACTGTCACAGAAGGCCAAAGCTGGCATTTTCGGCTTGTACCATGTCAATGCTTAAAACGATGAGGGCTTTGCAGCATTTTGGATTAGGGTTTTCCTAATGAATCATCCTGTACTGTTGTAGTCTCTCCCCAGTTCCATTGCTCTCCCTCCTTGTCCCCATGGTGGTCTGTACTAAACAGAGCCACCAAAAGGATCCTTTCAAAATGGCAGTCAAGTGGACTCAGTAAGAGCCAGTGCCCTCACACTACACTATTCTTTCTCAGACATTACCCACCCTTACTTTTCCCTCCTCATGTTGCTCTAGCCAGGCTTTTCCTACCTTTCAATGTGCCAGGAATATGGTGCCTCATGGATGTTTGGAGCCTCTTTTAAATTCTCCCCTCGACACCCAAGAGGTTAATTCCTTGGGCCATTCTAAGACCTCATTGGTTGTTATCTTCCTGTGGGTCTTTCATGGACCAGTTCACAGTGGCCTCTCTAGAATAGCCAGGCCCATTTGCCTGGATCTAGGTGGGTTTTGGTTCACACGTTTATTTATTCTTAACTGTGCCTATGACATTATGTGATTTATTAATTTGTTCATTGTCTGCCTCCTTCATTAGACTATAAACCCCAGGGAGCAGAGATCTCCGTCTCTGTTGTTTCTTTTCGGTTTTGTTTTTAAACCAGTGTGTCCTAAGCACGTAGGCTGGTGCCTGGCAGTTCCAGTAGAGGGAACTCAATGAATATTTGTCAAATAAATGAGTGAATTAAGGCCCTGGCTCTGTTGTGAGAAATACTGGTTGCAGCTCATAAAGTTTGATGTTTAGCATCCTCATTGTGTTGTGTGCAGTTTCTAACTAGTTTTCTGGGATTAGTAGAGTCTGAGTGGATAGAGATGGCCACTTAGGGAGGCGCTCACCATTGCTCAGGTGGGGAGAAGCATTGCGGGAAAGCAGTATACCTCATTGCCCAGGTCAGCATCTTTGGCAGAGAATGGGGCAGCTGCCAAATATTTAGTTAGAAAGAGTTGTGTCGGGATCAGGGAAGTGGCGGAATTATGAAGCAACTTCCTACCACCTTCAATGAAGTCTACTAATAAGGTAGAGCCAAAGGTGGGCAGATCGTGGCTATTTTTCTTTTCCTTTCCCTTCCTCCTTTTACACACACACACACACACACACACACACACACACACCTGCTCACTCAACAGATTAAAGTGACAATTGCACCAAAGTCCACCTTAGTGAACCAATATTTGGGGAGCGGGGTTACTAGCAGGATTGTGGGCTCACTCTGTTGCTTACCAGAGCAGGAACGACTGGCAGGCAGATGTGTCACTGAAAAAACCCAGCACTGCAATCTTGGAGCTCTCGGCACAGGTTGGACCAGCTCTACGGTGGTCTGGTGAGCAGTCTCCTGTCTGCGCCATCTCCAAGGAGTCTCCCAAGCTTTCCAGAGCACTGCTCATTTACCTCCTGTGCCTCATGATCCTCCTCCCTCCCGGGGCAGTGCTTCGATTCCAAGGAAACTGCTCTACCACAGGGCTCAAGTGTGTGATGCAGTCAAAGATGACTTCCCACCTTTGATCCTTCTGCCTTCATCTCCCATGTGCTCGGATTCCGGAGTATCCTACCACACCTGGTTTAGGTGGTACTGGGCATCAAACCCAGTGCTCTGTGCATACTAGACAAGCACCCGAGCAGCGGAGCTACACCCCCAGCCTCTGTGGGTACATTCTTTCTTTTCACCGCATTAGACATTTTTGAGATTCTAGAAAGAACTTGTGTTTTCAGCAGCCTCCTCTTGGAGTATATGATAATATGAAGATTCTCTCCGATATAAATCTTTAGTGAGAAATTGGGAAAAAGAAAACCCAAGAACTTAATTAAGTAGAGAGCATTAAAAACATCAGAGCTCAGCTAGTTTAATTTTTTTTTTCATTTTTATAATGCCGAAGGAATTTGGGGCCTTCTGCATGATAGGTAAGCATTCTAACACTGTGCTCTGTCCCCAACCAGAGAGAAACGATTTCCAGTGTGAGGTTTAGGAAGTTCTGTCCAGAAGAACAGTTAGGTCTTTGTTTATGTATATGCATGTATATGTTCACATGTGTGGGGGTGTACATGTACCCGGGAACACATCCAGAGGCCAGAGAAGAGTGTCCACTGTCATTCTTTGCCTTATTTATTTGAGGTCCGGTCTCCTTGAACTTGGGAGTTTACATTTTTAGGCAGCCAACAAGCCCGAGGAATCTTCCTGTGTCTGCTGCCCTCCTCGGCATTGTGGCTACAGGCCTGTGCAAAGGCATGTTTGTACTCCTGTTGTGCTGGGATCTGAATTCTAGTCCCCATGGTTACAAAGCAGAATAAATGCTCTTATTCACTGAACTCATCTCCTCCCCCCCCCCCGCCCCCCCCAACTCCCTCCTCCAGCAAACCCTTGCTACTTTTTAATCATTGCATACTTCAGTCAGGGCCTTTAAGAGAAAATAATACAATTTACTGTGCTTTATGGAGCTGACTTCTTAGACGAACTCCTCCCCTATTTCCTTTTAATGGAAATGTTTTAGAAAGAACATTTGGTAGTGGTGAAACTTAAAGTATGCAAATACACCCCAGAGCAGTCACATTCCTACACCCTAACCCTGTTGCCAGTGCATGGCTTGGTTATTTCTGGGCATGGTGGGAGGAAAGGAAACAGAGATTTGGGAAGTTTCACTCAAAGATATAACTTATACAAATTGGCACTTCTGGCAGTTATTTTGTTTCCTAGTAGATACAGAGCTAGCAGATGCAGAGCCCACCCCTCCCCCCTGGGGGCTGGGGCTTGGTAAATAACAGGTTAAGAGTAACTTTCTAACTGGTAGAGGGGACACTCCACCCTCCCACCCCACCCTCTTCATTCTTGTCCCTTTTGTGAGTTTGTAGCAATGTTGGATTCTTGATACTTTGGGTACAAGTTTTGATTCTAAAATATACCAACAAGGTGTGGTGTGCAGAAGCAGGGTTTTGTGGGGTGGTCCAGGAGAACCGCAGTTTCAAGTGGGTGCTCTGGAACTTCTCTGGGTATCCCTTGCCTTACCTAGGTAGGGGGAGAGTGTGTTTGTGCGTTATGAAATGTAGACACCCCCCCACACACACACACACACAGTGTGCAAATGGTAACGGAGGCAGGACGTGTAGCTAACACGCCTTTTCAAGCTCTTTTGAGTAGGTACTTGCTAGTAGTTGTGAGTGAGTGTTAGATCCCACCGTCTCTTCAGAGGTCTCTTTCCTTTCTGTTCGTGGATATTATAAAATTTGGGCCCTGAGTTGTCCACCTAACAGTAGCCTTTTCTTACTGGAATATTGTGTTTTAGAGAAATGCCAATTTCTTTTTATAATAGTTTTCTGATTATATGGTTTCTTTGTTTTTATAGTTCTAATTTTTTTGCCAGTTTGGCTCGAAGGACAACAGGATCTAATTTTTAATTATAATGCCTGTATAAATCCTTTGTTTGCTCACAGGAAACTTTAAAAAGGGTGTGGCGTTTATTTTTCAGTCACGAGTATAATTTGCAAATTTGCGTTTTAGGAGAAATTACTTATGGACACGTGTGAGATTTCGTTTTAAACGTCAAGAGCATATGCATATTTTATCATTCTCCTTACAGTCTTAATTTGATTTTTAAATGGTTATACATATTTGATGTGTTCATGGCTTATTGTTAAGCAAAACCTTCCTTCCTCCTCAGAATTAGGATGCTCGGTTGCTCTTCTGTTTTAACTGTCTTTGGAGTTTATGGTCCTAGCATCAACAAGAATAAATGCTGAGAAACATAGATATTCAAAGCTTGGGATGTCTATGCTCTCGTGCCAATTTTTTTTCAAAAGACTTATTTAATTTAGAATTTTCTTAGGGGGGGCAGCTAGAGTAGAGAACAGCAGGATACAGGTCATATGAAGGGGAAATGGGAACAAATGGTGAGGGGACTTTAATTAGGGAGGAAGGAAGGAGTTCAGTACAGAAGCAGAGGGAGGGACTAGGGACAAAGTACACCAATGATGTCTGATAAAGCCTGGAGGGGTCATATTGTCTTATGTTTACCTAAAATTATACAAATTATCCATGCTCGCTTGCTCGTGCTCTCTCTCTCTCCCTCTCTTTCTCTCTTCTCTCTCTCTCTCTCCCCCTCCCTCTGTCTGTCTCTCTCTGTCTCTGTCTCTGTCTCTGTCTCTCTCTCTCTCTCTCTCATTTGTGTGTATGTGTGTGTGTGTGTGTGTGTGTGTGTGTGTGTCTGTGTGTAGCTTTTATGCCTCTTGGGCTGACAGTGCTCTCTACAAGAGCCATAAACTAACAAAACCTTGGCACCAGGTGTGAGGATCCTCTGAGTTGTTGGTCAAGGTAGTCCAAGTGGCTCCCAAAACAGTAGACTGTTGTTGTTGCTCTTGGTTGTCCTCACAGGGTGAAGGTAAGTCTCCATTGGTACCTCGCACTCTAGACACAGGACTCAGACAATTCTAACTGCATCTCATGTGAAAGTCTGGTCTCCCTCCTGAAGTCTAACTTTGACAGTAACAGAAAGCACTGTGTAAGTTGCCCAGGTCAGGAAGCATCAATAGTCTTATCTAACCGTGATGCTTATGAACTATAATGACCAGCACAGCAAGATCTCTCTCTCTCTCTAAAGGTGGAACAGTGACACTCACATCTTGGCAGTTGCCAACAGATGACTAATTGGACTTAAGACCTACTCGACAGAAGGGTATCATGACTGGTACTTGAATCCTAGCCAGCTTCCTGGGGGCTAGTAAGGTCATAGGCTGCCCTAATGTGTCTGTGAGAGATGTTGACATTCCTACCATTTGGTGTGCCCGTCAAAGGGTCAGAAAGGTCAGGATAGAGCTGGGATGCTACAAGGCAACGGGGGGGGGGGGGGTGTCAAGTGGCTTTTAGCCTTTAGTAAAGAAACAAAGTGTGTGTGTGTGTGTGTGTGTGTGTGTGTATGCTCAATTGCATTTTATACTTGCTATGAAGCAATTTCATATAGCAGTATTTAACTACTAGTTGCATGCTGATACTCTCCATTTTATTCTGTTTCAATTTCCTTTCCATACTAACGCTGACTCACCAAATCCTTTCCACACTGTGGAAAACTCATGGAAAGCTTTTTTGTTGCACTCCGGTGGGTGAGCTGTCTCCTCGCCCTGGAATTTGTTTGTGGTCAGTCACTAGACACTGTCCAGTCAGTGGGAGAGAGAAGGGCAGTACACAATAATGCCATTTCCAGGTACAGTGCATGCTAGACATTTTTATCGGAGGAAATATCGTGCTGATTGGTGCGAGCCAACTGATTTCTACATAATACAGTGAAATACGCATCCCAAACAACTGCCTAGAGACCATCTCTGCCAAGAGGTGGTTAGTTGTGCTGGAAATAGGTTTGTCTTCTAGAAGAGAGTCCTGCTTTTCCGTTCCCTTCCCTCCCCTCCCCTCCCCTCTCCTCTCCTTCCTTTCCTTTCCTTTACATTCTCTGTCTGTCTTTCCTCTTCTCTCATACATTATATCCCAACTGTTGTTTCCCCTCCTTTCTCTCCTTCCAATCCACCCCCACCTTGCCCCCACACACTACCCCTCTCTCTGAAATCCACTCCTCCTCCTCTCCTTTCAGAATACAGCAGGCCTCCCGGGGAATATCAACCAAACATGGCATATTTTTTTTCTTCTATGTATTCCTTTGTTTACTAAACTACCAGCCCCAACCCCTGAATGAGCTTTGATGTCTTGAGCCTGCAATAAATTATCCCAACTGGTGGCTTTCTGGTGTGGCCTGAGATGTCACCAACTTGTGTTAAGATTTTATTTCTCATGTGAGTGCTCTTTTTATTGTTATCTGTGGGAGTCTGCATGACCAAATATTGCCTGTAGCTTTGGTGTTTGCCTGTGGGGCCTAGTTGGGATCAGGATGAAAACCATTGCTGGTTTTCTTCAAGTAAATGACTGAGTTGTTTTCACCTCCAAAGCAGGCTCTGATGCCATCTGTTTAGTTTGGTTGTTTTACTGAGGGATTAAATGATATCATGCTACAAAGTATAACGTCTTGGTGCCTACAATTATTTTCTTTGTGTGGCAGAATTACTAACACCAGGTCTCTCTGTCTGTTTTATTTAGCCCTTGGAGAGGTGGAGACTTTCTGAGTCTCAGATATAGGAGGAACTAAAATTAAAGTTCCTTTCTTAGTGTGTGCTGGAATTTTTAACAGAGTAGAAATTTCCATGAATTCTCGAGCTGCCTTTGAGTTGAAGAGGAAAGATGTTTAAAGTACATCCAAGTTGAGACAGTTCTGTGGGTGGCTTCTGAGGGACATCAGTTTTCTGCAGGAACACATGAATTTGCTTACAGTGAACAACTGCTCAGCAATGCTGGCTTTGTGCCCCTTCCATGAAAGTTTAAGTATAAAATCTTGACTCTTTTAGCTTTTCTTGCTATTGTTTTCCTGGTGGGTTTTCAGTGCATTTCTGATGACAAGGTTCAATGTTATGAATGCAAAATGGTTTTTTTGAATGATGGAAAAATCTTGACTGTAAGGGACTGATTCCTTTAGTACAGTGGTCGTTAGAAGGTAGCTTAATGAAGTCATTAGTAGATGTGTGTGACACGAGGCACAAACAAAGGCTGTTCCCATCAGGAATCTCATTGAGATGCATTTTCCTGTTCCCTCCCATGTAAAATGAAGGAGACAAGATAATGCAGCATTATTTTTCCTTTGGAAGAACATGCGAAATTCTCCCTAGTGAAACCTATGATGTCTTTTTTTTTTTCCCTCTCCAGTACAGTCCAGTAAGTGGTAAATAAAACGTTCTGAAGAAATAACACCTAAACAACAGTCCCTTCTATTTGGATTCAATGGAAAGCAAAAGCTGATTCTTGATCCCCCTTGTGCCTTAGAGGAGAACATCACTTGTTTGGAAGAATTTTACTGTTTTGTAAGCACGATACCCTAGTTTCAAGGGAAGTTAACTGAATAAAAAAAAAATCATAATATTTAGCCATTTTTTGTGGGGGTGAGGGAGAGGGAGAGAGGTGGAATGGCATTTAATTTGATCCATTTAAAAGGAAGGATAGGGTAAGTATATGTTTTATTCCAGTGAGCACAATGATTGTACAATTAGGGGTATTTAGATATGGATTTTGCACTGTAGTCAGAAGGAATCCTATGGCTTTTATTGATGCTGGGCTTTGAAGTGGGGCTCTCTGATAAACGGTGGGCTGTTAGAAGTCAGGTGCTTTGGGTGTGCACAGGAGCTTGGGCGTGTGTAGTGTGGACATTTGAATAACAAATGAGTATTTGAAGAGACTTCACCAGGCGAAACGAAAGACGTGATGGTGTTGATTAGCTCCATTTCTTAAAATTCTATATATTTAAACAGTTTGGTACGCGCGTCCCTTCCATTGCCCCGCATGCCCAAGTGTTTGGTGTGATGGTCACATTCTTCTTTTCATAATGGAATGTATATTAACTATGCAGCCCTTTCACAGAGCAGTGTTTTAATCATTCTCTATTGATTTATACATCACATCAATGTTGCATATTGAAGGCCTCTTATTCTGTGTCTGTGCCTTACCCAGGCTCTCATTCTGTCTACCTGACTTGCATAATGTTCCGGGGCTCCCTTAATTCTCTTCACCCCCATGGGAAGCAGTCATGATTAGGAAACCACAAAAGGTCAGGCACACTGTTGCCTTCTCTACGCTTTCTGGGGCACAAAGAAGAAATTAATGGGCTTAGAGAAATATTGTCATTGTCCGTAACTGATAATAGGTATCAGAAGTAAGTTAAAATTAATAAATGCTGAGTTTTGAGCTTTGGCGTGAATCTGAATGATTTATCGCTGGCTGGGGATGCCAAGAGAGTGTTTTGCATTAGCTGAAGGAGTAGGGCAATGATGAGAGGAATCTGTCAATCAGGGCCTGGATTTCCTGCAAGAAGATCACTGTAGGCAGGGCTCTGAGCAGCCTCCTGAACAGTGGTTGTTCTTTGAACCTAGGGCTGTTGGTACAAGCTGGCCAAAGCAAATGGGAATATTTAATTTTTTTCTTTTGTCTTAATGTTAATTTGAGTGAGAGGAAGTGAAGATACGGTTGGTGGGCATGAAGGATGCTTACATGGACTGGAATAAATAATCCAAACCCCCTCCCCCTTCCCCAACTTAGAATCTCATTTGGGCTGAAAGACCAGAGCTAGGTTTTACATAGGAAGAAAGTCTGCTTACTTCATTCTTATTCATGGTCCAATCCCCAAATCTCCTCCCTGAAGAGATGTATTCTTCCCAGCAAATTAAAACATCTTTTTTTTTAGAGGCCCAAATGATGATGGTGTCAACTATTGATGAAGATGAATAGGTAATTTTTTTCTCCATTTATATATTCCTTCTCCCCCTACTGTTCAGGATAGGGTTTTGTTCACTTAAACCAAGATCCAATATTTCATTTACTCTCCTCTCTGCAGGTTGTGTGCATTGTGCAAATCTCTTGGCTAGGTAATGGAGGAAAATGTTTGAAAATGTGATAGCTTATTATAAGGACATTTGACATCAGCATATTTGCTGATGACGGATTGCCGATTGCTAGTAATTTAAAGGGATTCTGCACAGTAGTTAAGGTACAATATTTTCCTCACATTAATCAGCTCAGATCAGGATAGCCTACATTACAATTTCTTTCAAACCTCTGGAAAATATAGACATCAGAAGCCGATCATACGATCTATAAAGTGATTGAATATATACTGTGGTTTTATTTCTACTTAATCCAACTATCATAAGAGAAGAGGCAGGCTGATAACATGCTATTTTCCTTTATGGACTTACTTATAAGCACCCAGAGAGAGAAAAAAGAGTATTGTGGAGCAAATTGTAAGGAATGAAAACTAAATTGGAATGAAATGGGATTGTTGACTAAAACTTACATTGATTATAGAGACAGTTATAAAATTCTAATCTAAGTTGGTTTTGGAATTTGTTGTCTAATCTGTCACTAGCTACACATATAATCTCTTACATGCATTTGTTTAGTGTGACTGCCTGTGCATGTGTTCATGTGTGTGCATACACATATCATAATGCACTCCTGGAGATCAGAGAACAACTTACATGGTGTCAATTGTGTCCACCACATGGGACACAATTCAGGGATGGAATTATAGTTGTTAGGCTTAGTGACAAGAGTCCTTACCCACTGAGCCATCCTTCTAACCCCATGATTATTTAAAATAAGCACTCACTGTTGTGTGTGCCTGTGATTCAAGCATTTGGAAGGCTGAGGCAGGAGGATTCCTTCAAGACCAGTGAGAACAAGAAATCTGACTCAATGAAACAAAGCAAGCACTAACCGTTGTCTGGAAAATATTGGAGCTTTGGGTTATAGAAACCACTGTGGATGGACCACAGATGAGTGGTGGCCGAGGGAAGGATGTTTGACCTCAAATGAGAGCCACAGTCACATGCACAAACATGATCCCTATGTTTTGTCAGGACATGCTATGACGGAGTAGCATTGGGTGCTGCTTAACAGTATCCAACCTTCAGAACAGGTGTTATCTGTGGGTGTTGCTGGGGCACATCTGTCAGACAGGAGCACACGGAGCAAAGTATTCTGTTACATGTCATGATAGCTTAATTGTGTCACCTTCCCCGGGATGTTCCTTGATCTCCACTGAAGAGCATCTAATGCTATTGGCAGCTTATCAACTTTCCTTGTCTTTACTTACTGGTTAGGTTGCATGGGAGGGAGGGAGGGAGGGATGGGCTGACCATGTGGTCCACATTCTGCTCTCACTGCCCTCTGGTGTTTAACTTTGTATTTAAACCCAAGGTGACTTCACTGCAGCTCTGCTAGACTGGAAACATCTGTCTTCCTCCAGCTGATACTCTTGAATCGATTCCTCTTCCTTAAAATCTATGCCCTCTCTTTGCCTGTATGCTCATTTCCCTGACCATTCCGTATTCGCAGACGGGCTGCTTCTGCCCTGGTGTCTCTTCTGCTCTTCCCACCTAGAGCAGCTACCTTTAGTGAACCTTTACTGACACCTGTAATCCCAACATGGAAGCAGGAGTTCAAGGCTTGTTTAGGATACATAATGAGTCTCTGTCTCAAAACAAAAAAACATTATCACCAACAAAACCTCTGAATAATCAAAACGTAAAAGCAATAACAAAATTATATCTCTGCTCCTCAAATCCAAGTCATCTCTGCTCCCTCAGTTAAGGTCCTCATAAGGAACAGGGCTTTGTTCTGTTCCACTGTGGGCCCTGTGCAGGCAGACACGAAGGCAGCTCACTTCCTTAGCAGCTGCTCTCCCACATCCTGACCCTCAGTATACTACCCTCCCTTGCTGTATTCTCTCCCTTCTCCAGTTCCTTCTAGACCCTGGCTTAGGTGGTCTTGGTAGACTACATGTCTAAGTTGCGTGTCAGTCTATCAAACATTTGCACCTGATTGGTTCAATGTCTTAGATTTAGAATGTGCATCTTATTTGAGATGTTACTTGCTCTTTGAACACTGTTCGCAATATCCTCTGCAAACTGGCCCCATCCTCCTGTTCCCGCAATGCCTCTCCTTTCTTTTTCCTACTTGTGCATCTCTCCTCAAACTCCCTTTACTGATTGCTTGGTACAATCTCTATATACCATGCCCACATAGACTTCCCTGGTCTGTGTAGCATGAGCTTAGGTAGATGATAGGTAGGCTTTCTTATATCATCTTCTTTCTAGAACCCTTTGCTGCCTTAGGCAGGGCATCTCAGGGCACTACTCTCATCAATATTCTGATGCTTGTCACTTTGCGCTGTGGTGGCTATTTACTTAGCAGGCTAGTTTTAAGAACCAGGATTCCTTAAGGTTACAGGCATTCTTGATGATATTTGTACATCTGGCACTTGGTAGGAAGTCAACACTGGGATCAGTGAATGGAAAACAAGTGGGTGCATCGTATGCCTGCAGATGGCTTGGCATCTGTGTGTGTTGGGACCAAGACACAGGGATTTTCTTCTTGTCTGTGGGATGATGATCAAGTAGTCTGTCCCAGCTGTGCAGAAAAAGACACAGATCTGATTAGACAATGGTGGTTTGTGGAGTTGACCAGCTAACTTGTTCCTTTCATTAACTGCTGTTGGGATAAGATTATTCCTTTACTAAGGCTTTTCTTGTCTATGTGACCTGCTCTATCCCTACCCCACCCCATCCTTAGGTGTAGACATGGTTTCCTATTCTATAGTATGGTTACCTGTTATCAAGAAGATCATTTACCAATTTCTAATATAGCAAAAATTATCTTTAGTCCGTAGTTGGCTAGAAACCTACACTTTGGTCATATAGTTAGTGTAATGGGTCATAATTTATATTTGCCTATTGAAATTATCATGGGGACTATCAAAAATAACACTTGCATAAAATTTTAGAAAATTACTGGAAATGTTTGCTTCAGTTGGGGTGCATACCAGACAATAAAATATTTTTCTTAGTGCGATTTTGTTTTTGGTTAAATAATTTTTCACATCATATAAAACCAAGTTTCTTCAATTTTCCTCCTTCATGGTCCCTTCTGTGACAAGACAATAGGTGATACCTGACCTTGTCACCAGGCTTTCCTAGAACCTTCCCTTCTGTCAGGGATGTAAAACACTACAGCTCAGACTTTGCTCGTCCTAGTCCTGTGTTCTCACCTTTTAGGGGCTTTTGGTTTGTTGGTTTGTTATGATTTTTTGCTTTTAAGAAAGAGTTGTTGCCCTGTCACCTTGTGTTTAGATACATTCCACTTGCCAGTTGGTTCCTACGTGAGGCAGTTTTGAAGCTCCCTACTGGATTGCAATCTCTTGAAACTACAGAGCACTCCATGTGGGGTTGGGCTTCAATGGTCCCATCACATAGTTTCTTATTCTTTCATCTGAAAAAAATTCCTGGAAGATCACATTTTCTTTCTTCCTCCCCTCCCTTTCTTTTCTCGGCCAAGATTTGTTTGTTTGTTTATAGATGGGGATCTTATATGGTCCAGGCTAGCCTGAAACTGTATAAATAGGGGAGGTTGACCTTGAATACTTCATCTTCCCTCCACCTCCCACTCACCTGTGCTATTAGAAAAGACCTGCTTGAAAAAGATCCCATTTTTCAAGTAGACTTTATATTCAGAAGCAACAAAGGAACGAAGAGGCATGTCATAAGATGATTCTCTAGAGAGGATAATCTTTGACCGCCAATTACATCTGCATGGGGTATTAATACCGTTAGGCATTTCCCTTTGTTGTATAACACTTTCCTCCTACATTAAAACAGTGTATCCTGACGGGGGCCTATTAAGCAGGAAAGTAAACAACTCAAAATAGCTTCAGGAAGTCCCTGAAACTGATGAGATTCTCTAGGCCCCTCCCTGCCGGAGTAAGCCATAAAAGCAGAGAGTCCCTCTTAGAAGAGCAAAGCAGTGTGACAAGGAAGACTGTCCACCAGATCAGTAACCTGGGAGAAGCAGACATCAACCTGAGGCGCCTGGAAAGGATACTCCCCAACCTGTTGAGCTGCCTCCAAGCTGGGCAGGTGCTCCAGGTTCACAGCCATCATGATCTGTCTCCCATGCTTGACACAGCCATCTTTGAGTCACTTCTGCTCTTATAAGTAGCCCCTCACCCCAATAAAGTAACACCAATAAAACCCACTGGTTCACCAAGATGGACTTCGGTGGTATCTGTACTTTGTTCTGTTGTGAATTCCCTATCTGGGTGAGTAGGCTTCTGAGTTGCATCTTTCCAGGAAAAGTTTTTGCCGCACAACACCCTCAGGTGCTTGCAATTCAGCACATCATGACTTTAGGATGAAGTCATGGAAAATAGGTGGGTTAGAAATAAAGTAAGGCTGTGTCCGTATTTTCTTCCTCTCTCCTTTCCTTGTGCTCCTTCCCTTCCTCCAATCCATTTTCACTCCTTCCCTGCTGAATTCTCGTAGGCTGAAATGTGCCTTCTCATTTTAAGACTCCTTTCTCTCTGCAGGGTATGTCTAGCTATTAGAAATCCAGAAAACATCGTTACTCTCGGGCAAGGAAGAATAACCTTCAGCCTGGAGACAGTGCTTCTCCAGCGTGCCTCGGGTCATCCTGGGTGACTGTACTGTAGGCCATTTCCTCATCACAGCAGGAGTCTTGCTCTCAACCGTTTCCTATCCCCTCTGTCTCAAGTCCTGTTTCTCTATGAATAGAAGAATTTAGCCAAAGATTTATCTCTAAGTCTCTGGACTTTCTGATTGAGACTAAGTGGATTCAGAGATTTGGGGGTCTTGTTATTTGGAGGAGTCCTGTAGTAGCACTTTCAGAGACGATGGGGATATTATGATTTTCAATGGTCTGGTACAGTAGCCACTAGCCACATGTGGCTCTGTGCTCTTGAATGAGATTGGTACAACTCAGAACCGAATTTCTAATTTAAAGTTAACCAGCCACATGTGCTCAGGCTCCTGCACTGGGTACAGAGTCTGGGGAGCTGGAAAATGCGCTGGTTTGTGACTCTCCCACTCCGGTTCTCTGTGTGTCCTGACTGTGCCCACCTGCTTCACCACCCTTCTTTGCCCCTTCATTTGGCTCATTCCTTAGGTCACAATTTGACACCTGTCAGCATTCCATGCCTTGCCCTTATGGCCCTTCGGAGGGTCTCTGCTCTGCACTTGAATATTGTTTCCTGGAAGACAGTGCAGGATGTGAGAAAGGATTTTTTTAAATCCCTCATGCTCAACCCTCCTGTCATTTATGTTATCCTTCTGACAGCATAAATACACTTTATCTAGAGCATCTGAGCCTTTTAAAAAAAAAGAAAAATTGAAGTGATTTCCCCCTCCTGATATCATAGCCAAAAATTATTTCTGTCAATGAAATTACTGAGAGGTCTCAGCTTGCTGTCTTGTGACTGCAGAAAAAGTTTATATCCAGAGTGAATCAAAGTAATATGTATACAGATTAGTATAAAATTAGTGGATGGAACTTTTCCATGATATTAGTGTACAAATGTGTAATTTGTCCCCATGACTTTTAGTATTCAGTGAAGCTGAAGACAATCTTTGAGTCCGTTTTGAGAGAGGCTAGCCTAGTGTCTAATGTTTCAAACTATATGGTATACTTATTAAACATAAGTCTTCATTTTCTTTTTGCTTTCTGTATACCAAGGCATATTTGTCCTAGCATCCACAGACCTTGACCACTTATTTATGACACAAAAATATGAGTCAAGTTTTATATTTCTATGTGCATGTGTCTGTTTGAACAGAGAGGACTGTAATTATGCAGAATTTACACAGGGTCCTGAGACCTGCAAAGTCTCTGACTAGATTAAGGCCATGTGTATATGTCACCCTCTGCTTGCTGAGTGTCTTTGCTCCGAACGAGGACTCAGTGAATGCTTTTGGGATGGATTTGGAAACATTTCTTCCATAGGTGCCACACACCCCCTTTCTTTTCTAGACAGAAAGGATCTTTGATGACCTTTCTCTGTTTTCAAGCTTTGGATGTTAGATTTCCACTCTTGCTTCAAGACAGGGTGACAGAGAATGTTTAATCTTAGAACTGACAGCTAGAGTCTGAGGGTCTAGGGACGTTACTATTTTTGCTTGTTTTCACATGTCCTGTTTCTATGAAAGATGGCTTTCCTACTGGCCTTCGTATTGCCTCGTCTTAACCACACCTTGGAAGTTTGTCATTGTCCACTAGTTTTGTTTTCCCCATCCAGGATAGGCTAATGACTCCGCCAGCAATGTTACAGAAGTTAAGCCTTGGACCACTTGCCAATCATTCCTGCTTCTGTTCTGTGTATCACTTGGGAAAGAGCAGAAGATGGCGCACAATACTGAGAAAAGGGCAGAGCTCCAGCATCCACATGGTGCCCGTTTGTTGTTGCTGTTTTGTGTATGATCTGGCTTATGTGCCCTTCCCCACTGCTCACACACAATGGGAGATACAGGTCTGCCCTTGTCAGTCACTAAAATACTGTTTGTGAAGAAATAATTACTTAGAGACTGAAATACAGGTTCTGATGAATTGAAATAAATTGATAAAACCACAGTGGCCACTGCTGTGGTCCCCAGTAGGGCTATTATAAGTCTTTTGGGAAAAGGAGTAGAGATGAATAAAGTAGTACTCCTTATTCCTTCATCAGGTACAAATGTGTCTGTTTTCTTTGCTGTTACTTTGGTTATTTGAGGGTTTTGTGTGAGCATGAGTGTATGAGCGTGAATGAGTATGTGTGAGTGTGTGCATGTGTGAGTGTGTGTATATGAGAGTATTGTGAGTATGTGTATGTATGAAAATATGTGTGAGAGTATGTGACTGTGTGTGAGAGTCTATGTGCATGTGAGTATGTGTGAGTGTTTGAGAGTTTGAGTGTGTGAGTGTCTGTGTGTGAGAGTCTGTGTGTATGTGAGAATATGTATGAATGTGAGTCTGAGTGTGTATGTATGTGTATGAGTCTGAGTGTGTGTGTATACGAGTGTGTGTGTATGTGTGCGCGTGTGTGCATGAATCATGATTATGTGCAGGTCACCATAGAGGGTGTTATAAAAGAAATGAAACTGGTTTTTGTGTGTGGTTTGTGGGAAGCAGTTTTCAAAAGTTTGAGGCTGAAGGGAACTACTTTGCTGACAGGGAGTGACTGCTCCTCTCCCTTAAGTGCGATAACTGAGAAATCGAGACAAGAAGCAGGGAATGCCTCAGAGTTGGTGTCGGGTTGGTTACATGAAGTCACCATGAACATGTCACTTATGTAACATATATATTCTTAGACCAGAGGACCCTTGACATATTAGTCACCTTTTGCTGTATAGGAAGTTGTCTTTCAAATTTAACAGCTCAAAAAACCCCAAACCATTCAAAGTTTCCTGAGGTAGTTAAGTCTGAAGTAAATTAGCTGAGCAGTTCTGCTCTAGACTGGTTCTTGAGGTTGCAGCCAGAAATGCAGCCAACTAATGGCTTGACTGGGGCTGGAGAGGGCACTTTCAAGATGGCTCCCCTTGTGCTGCAGGCATATTGGTGCAAGCATTTGTCCGGAAGTCTGGGTTCCCAGTCTTCCCAGTTGGACCTTGCTACAGCGCTGATGGAATACAGACAGCATGGTAGCACCTTCTTCTATATTCATATAGCAGGGGTGGGGGGTGGGCTTATGTGTGCTTCCACAGATGTGAGCAGAAGCATGGATATGGAAGGAAGAGGCCTCTTATAGCCAGGCCTCAAAAAGTCACACAGCATTCCTGCTGTGGGCGGCTCCTTAGAAGCAAGTCCTGAACTCTGGCCTTCCCTCCAGATCAGGCTGTTAAAGTCATTCATAAAGCGAGAAGCACCACACAGTTTGTTGATGTAGGTCTGCCACTCATGACTGGTGGATTCTCAGCTTAGCCTGGTATCTCTTTGGGCACCCTGATTCCTTCATCTTCTGCTTCTGGTTCTTTTCTGTGTCTAGACCATCCCGCTGGGGTTTCAACCTTGGGGGACTGTGCTTCTCTGGGAGGACTTTTAAGGCTGTCAGAGGATTCTGAGAGAAATATCTGCAAGAGCAGCCTTTCCTTGCCTGATATTGATTCCTTCTCACAGCGCAACTTCTAAGTCACTCTCTTGACTTTGATCAGCCAAACGACTCTTCCGAAAGGCTTGAGGCGGAAGGGAGTGTAGCAGATGAAAACTCTATTCTGCTGTAGACTCTACGCCATCATTTGCATTCTTTAAGAGCAGAGGTTTGACCCCCCCCCCCACGAGTGTAAGCAGATCCATTTAGAGCACATATTATAGAAGCCGTGCTGGAGGAATAGACGTACTTAGCCACGAATTTTATTGTATGCCTTTACCATAAGCCAAGAGGGCCACTTAACAGCCTCAGACTCTCGGGGGCTTCATGTGTGTATGTTTCAATTATTTCTTGTTCGTGTTTCCTAACTGGGGCTCTACTTGGTGTAGTTGTCACACTGCGATATGCTCACGGAGCTGCCCCCATCCAGAGCAAGCAGGTGCTAAGACAGACCTGAGGGACGGTCTTGTAAGTATGTGATGGAGTGCGTTAGCCTGGGCCAGGTGCACGTTAGCTTTTCTCATACTCTGGGCAGAGTACTTGATTATTTTGTGTCTACAATGTGGAATACTCAAAATAGCCTCTCTAGCACTCATGGCTCCTGCCTTTACTATGCTCTCTCCACCTTTGGGGATTTACCAGAAAATGACACACACTCAAGTTTCTAACTTTGGGAATAAAGCAGGACCCAGTAAAGGGTGGGGGCTGGGTGGAAGGAGTTTCTATTCTGAACATATTTCCCTGTGGATCAGAGAAGGTCATCCACTCAGTGTTCTCTTCCACAGTGAAAACGTTGGGACTCGGGTCTGCGTTCTGAAGTGCGTGTGTACATGAGTGTGTATATTTATGTGTAGAGTGCATTGCATACATGTGTATGTAGATGAGAGACATCAAACTTAGATCTGGTTCCTCAGAGGCAGCCACTCTGATTTTGAGACAGGGTCCATTTAGCCCTGGAATTCACTGCAGGCTAAAGCTTTTGGCCAGCAAGCTGAGTGGTCACTCCAACCCAGTATCGCCTTCACAAACATTCTACACTCCAGAATTAGACTGTTGTCTGGGGATCGAACATGGGTTCGCATGCTTGAGTGGTAAACCCTGTCCTGAGGGAGACATCTTGCCAGCCTGCCTTTTGAGCTTTGCTTGTGCTGAATATTTCTGTTGTTCATATTTCTTTTATCTAACTTCTTTGACCTTTTGTTTCAAACTTGACTAAATACCATTGTCGTTGATTAAATTTTTGACCATGAGCTATTGTGACTGTCTAAGATTTTGAATTATAAAAATCCTTAAAAGGTTTCAGGTGGCTTGTTTCCCTCTTGGAGAGCAGTTATTGAAGTCGTGAATTATTGATGCCTTCATTGTCATCTTCCTATAGATCTCTTTCTTTTTCTTTAATTAGCCACAGCGCCTTATTAACAAATGAAAGATGCCACCCCTTAATTGTGTTCCTGTGATTTGTGTAGTAACCCCTTCTGAGTTTCAGAAATAATCCTCAAGGTTGACTGTCTTTCTTTTTCCCTATTCTCATTCCCTGAGGGAAGAAAGGACACATATTTACATAGGGTGCATTTACATCACATTTTAGTGAAATGTCACTTATGTAACGCAGATGTAAAATGATCTCACACTTTCAGATAGATAGCACTGGCTTTTCAGCCCCACTCTGCTTCAGCTGTGTGTGTTGGGGGCCGGCAGTCGGTTTTGATTATTTTCCTTGACCTCTGGGGCAGAGATTCTTGTGGGAGAGGAAGAGGAGATGGGTAAGACAGTACTTGTCACAAAAGAACAGTAGTGGGTGACAGAGGACTGGACCTCTCTTGAGGTCCACGCTAAAGGAAGTTTGAAATAGCCAATGGTTTTGTTTCCTGTGAGAAGGGTCACTGCAAGTTCATTTCAATCTTTTCCTTCTGCCTCCACAGTGTATCACTTTGCTTCTTGGGGAATCTGTTATCTGAATGTAGGGGAAGCAGATGAGAGACGAGGCCTAAGACTAGGTAGTGATTAGAATTAGGCATTGACTAAGTTATAGTATTGTGTTTTTCATACCAAGTGCCCCCCTCCCTTTTTTTTTTCTGTTGTCACCACCATTTTTTGGAAGTTCTGATCTCTGCAAATGACATACATCTATGGATGTCATCTTTGTCTTCTGGGACCTGCTGTCATGTAACTTTACTGTGAAGGATTTGGGGATTTCTTGGTATTAAGAAGTTGGAGGTTACACTGGTGATTTCATCCAAATGTCTGTCTGCTCACTACTAGGAAGTTATGAAGAGCCACCAGGAGCCTTAGCTGGCTGAGGGCTGCTAGGGGTATCTATGGGTAGGTGTTCCTTTTGGTCTAATGTACAGGGCTCTGGTTACACATGAACACTTGAGACAGAAGCATTAAAGCAGTGATTCTCAACCTGTGGGTGTCAACCCTTTTGGGGTCTCATATCAGAGATCCTATATATCAGATATTTACATCACAGTTCATAACAGTAGCAAAATTACAGTTATCAAGTAGCAATGAAGTAAATGTATGGCTGGGGGGGGGCGGGGAGGCGGTCACCACAGCATGAGGAACTGTATTTAAGGGTCTCAGCATTAGGAAGATTGAGAGCCACTCCATTAGAGGCTGATGTCAACTCTAAAGAGTAGCAGACAAGAGGGAAAGCAGTGGAATGCTGAAGATCACCAGGAGAACTGGGGAGCTGCCATGTTTCCTGGCTCAGCACTTAGATGGTGACTGACCTGGAGTAACACAGCACAGGACTCTGTACGGTCTCTTCTATCTAAATCATGCCTGCTGTGGATCTGCTTCGGCAGATTCCACACTGTGGAATGCAGAAATGCGCATGGCAGATAACTCTTCCACTTTGTCACTTCCTGTGAACATCATCTCCCCATGCCTGTCTTTACCCACGGGCCTGCTGCAGACATCCATCTCTCTCTCCCTTGAGTCAGTCGGTTTCTTGTAGCATGACTGCTTCATTTGGAGGTAGTCTTACAGGGCTAAGGGGATCGTGGCGGTGCAGAAATACAGTGAGACCCTCATTGAAACACACAAAGAATTGAAAAGGAGGTGGGGACAGGCAAGAGTCCCTTTCATGTCTCAGGTGGCTTGTGGACTGCACTCTGTGGAAACTTGGGGCTGTGAGTCAGTTTGCAGGTGCTGGGACTGCCAGCATGAATGGAATGGGGGCAGTGTGGGAGGGGCAGGAGTCAGCAGCTCCAGATGCGTGAAACTTTGATACCTTTGTTAAGTCATTTAAGCTCCCCGATGAAAACACTGTGTCAGAGGTTTTAAAGCTTAAGTGAGCTGACCTGCAGAGAGTAGTTGGAATGGTACCTGGTCTGGGTGGGGGAGGGCCGGGCATTCAGACCAGAGACAAAGGACACTTCAGAAGACACTTCCTCATCACCTTGCTACCTTTTAAAAAACCAAACCAAACCAAACCAAACCAAACCAAACCAAACCAAAAAACCCTCATTCTCATGTCTGGGCCTGGTAGTTTCCAGGTGTGGTCTGGAAACTACACCTTTCTGTATAGCCCAGTCCTTTCTGCCTCTTTTGTGTGTTCAGGCATCTCCCAAGCAATCAGCTCTAACTACCATTACTCGAATTATCTTCACTCTGACCCATTTTCTCCATCCTTCTTTATAGCCAGTATCACTATGTGAAGAAAGACATTGGGTGTTAGCCACCACTCTCTACATTATCCAAGCATGTTTGGGGCATAGTCAGTGCTTGGTGAATTTAGTAAATGAGCTGGGCACTGGCAAACTTGTTCAATAAAAGTCTAGATGGTTAGTACTTTAAGCTTTGTGGGCTGTCATCCTACTTGAGTTCACTTCCATACATTGAGTACGTAAGATGGTCCATCAACATTTTATATTTGGTGCATGGGGCTGTCCCTTGCCAATGTCTGAAACAACATTGATGGTGAAGGTCAGGAGTGGATGTTAGTGGTTCTGATGGCTTAAGCTAGGCTACACCTAGGATCCTTAGGGAAGCTTTAACTTATAGAGAAATGTGGAACTGGAGGACCCAGAAGTCCATAATTTGGGTGAGGTGGCAGCCTGGCTTCTGAGATCCCTGGTACTGTGTATGCGTAACAGGGGGTATGCATCCCCAGGAGGACCAGCCAAACAGGTGCCACCTCATCAATAAGAGCCCCCATTCCCGTGGTGTGAGCTAATTTTTGTTAGTTTTTAAATAAGCACCTGACAGGGAAAGCCATTGCTTACAAACCTCTTTTTTTAAATTTTTTTATTTTTAACATTTTTTTGTTACATATTTTCCTCAATTACATTTCCAATGCTATCCCAAAAGTCCCCCATACCCCCCCCCCCACTTCCCTACCCACCCATTCCCATTTTTTTGGCCCTGTCGTTCCCCTCTTACAAACCTCTTGTGGGTAGGGAAAAAAAAAAGTAGAATTGATCCATTGTAAAGTCAGGTTTTAAAATAAGCTCATTATAACTGCACGTCTGTTTACATTGTGGCATTGCTGTGCATGCATGTATACAGTGTGTAAGGGTCAGGTCGGGGCACGTGGCGCTGCCATTGCCTTAAGCGGTCATCATCCCCATGTGTGGAAAGCATTCGGATTCCTCTCCCAGACAATTAAAATTGGAAAGTTAAATGTATTGATTACAGGTAAAGTAAATGAACATTAGAAATTGTCCCACCTGTCTAGCTGCATTCATTAGCCACGCTCTGTCCGTTCTCCCACCCTCCCCACCCACATTCCACCCTAGAGCATTAGATTTGTTGAAAGGAAGACTCCTGTGTCTGCAGAGTGGAGTTCTCTGCTCGAAGGCAGATTTGAAGTTCAAACCTGCAGCTTTCTCTGAGCACACCTTTTGATTTGAGCCTTCAGATACACACACGTTCAGGGCAGAAGCCTCTCACCAGTGAGCTGTGAGCAGGAAGGGAAATGCAGAGCCAGAGCCTGGAAGACAGAGCTAGGTCAGAGGCTGGGTGCAAAGTGGCTTTGTGGCTCATCCGCCTGAGACTATTTCCAGACTCTGTCAGATGTCCGTGTGTTCACGCTTTCCAAGGTACGAACTGGTTGACACTGCAGCTTGTCAGCTTTTTCCTGATGTTCTTGGGCCCTGATGCTGTTTTGATTTTGTTCTTTAGGAGGAAGGGAAATAGGATTCTCTCTCTCCTCGTGGATAAATTTGGGTGTGGTTTTAAATAATAGTTCCAGACTTATTGTTTGTATAGTGTGTGTGTGTGTGTGTGTGTGTGTGTGTGTGTGTGTGTGTGTGTTGGGGGAGGGGTTATGATAAAACCCTCCAAGCTCTTTCACCCTTACCTAGCAACACTGTTGGTCTTATTTATGCTACTCTACCTGGTTCTTAGGGGCCTCTTGGAGGGTCCCAGCGACCCATGATAGTGAATAGTTTGCTGCTTTGACCACCCCGTGGCTCTGGTGAAGACTTCCTTTCATGTGATTGAGAGCTTCTACCCAAGGGGGCGGGGGGAAGTCATTTCTTGGCCTGATTTTTCACGTGGATGCTGAAGACATTTGAATCTATCCCATGCTCTCCTTGCCTAGAGACATTTTCTTCCTGGTGGGCCGAGCATTGGTCCTGTGCAGAGCTCTACCTTCCATGGAGAAGAAATGCGTGTGAGAGAGTTGATGAGCCAAGCAGGATTTCAGGGTGCAGTCAGATCTCTCCCATGCTCTTAACACCAGTGAAGAGTAGAGTTTGAGGATATATATAGTTGGGTTCATCTTCTCTGTTGTCAACCAAACCATTTCTCCGTTTTTCTTCCCCTGTTTTTGTTTGTTTTTCTCATATCTTCTCTCCCTCTCCTTGCATGCCTTTCTGTCATACACTATTTTGTGATCCTCCAGTTCATGTTGGCCTGAGTCTTAGGGATTGGCAGTCCAAGCGGGTGAAGGGGGACTTGAGGTTCAGTCCTAAGATGCTGTGAACTACACACGGGAAAGCTCCAGATCAACATAATTGAGCAGAGTTCTATAGCAAGCCCTAAGTGCAGGGCGTAGCTTTAGTAGAGGCAGGGCAGAGACACAGCACTACATAGGCCATGGTAGCAGGATGGGGATCTGCCATCGTTGTGAGACAGGTCCCAGGCTCTGACTGCATTTCAGAGGCAAGAAAAGCCTGCAGACCTCAAGTGCTGGTTACGTAAGACAGGAAGAGTAGTAATAGAGTAGAGAGTGCTCTCCAGGAAACAAGGGAGAAATCTGGCCTGCTGGAAATTAGCTCTGGGGCGGACTTTGTGCTAAGCCAGGCAGATGATGACTTTTAAAAAAATCCTTATTCTTAAATTATTTTAAAATTATTATTATGAATATTAATTTCTAATTATTTGTGTTTAATCTCATAATAAGAATTTCTTAATTGTCCTAGTTCCTTTTCTTGTTGCTGTGATAAAACACTGGGACAAAAGCAACTTAGGTAAGGGCCTATTTCAGTTTGTAGTAAAAGGTTAATAGTTCATTTTTTTTTTTTTTTTTTTTTTTTTGCTGGAGAACTCACAGTGACTGACCCTTAAAGGTGCAGGCCACCACACATCTGCAATCACGATGCAGAGTAGAGAGTAACCCTGTGCTCAGCTCTGTCTCCTTTTCATTCAGTCCAGGACTCAGGCCATGAAGGTATGCCACCCTGGTGGGTGGACCTCCTTACCTCAAAGTAGTCAAGAGAATCTATTGCAGACATGCCCAGGAGGCTCGCCCTCCGGATAACTGTGGATTGTGTCATGTTGACAAAAGCAGCCATCACAATCACGCATTTATTAAATCTGCTAATAATAGCTATGTATTAACATTACTTTTGTGTATTATTTTTGCTAAGAGAGAAGCCAGGTTTTTGCTTCTATAACAGAGAGAGAAAGGTGAGCGACTCTGGGGGGAACGCAGATAGGGAGCACATGGGACATTTGCCATGTTTCTTGAATTCTTCTTGTTGAAGAATCTTTCTCCTTCTGTCTTCACCCCCAGACCTTGTGTTTTCTTTCTTCTACTGTCCTATCAGATTCTCTGATTATTTTCCTTCTCTTAAGGAGAAAGAGAGCTGGCAGAAGCAGGCGGTCCTGTGTCCTGGCACCCTCCACCCCTGGAGCCATTTGTTCACTGTTAGATTTGTTGGGATTTTAGTGATCGGCTCCTCTGTCTTTCTCACGTATGTCTGTTTCAGCCTGGTGATGCCTCTGGGCTCCCGGGTCCTTGTCATTCATGGTTCTAAAGAACATTCACTTTGCCTTTTACGTCAGAGTTCAGTCTTCAGCTCTGTCCACTGCTGACTTACCTCGGAAGCCTGTTTCCTCTTAATGTGAAATTACAACATGAGTATTTATTTGTAGGTTTGTTTTTTAAATGATTGTTATTTTATAAGAGGATTCAAAATCTCCCCATCAAAGTAGATAGATAGATAGATAGATAGATAGATAGATAAAATATCTATAAAATTTTCTTTTAGTTTTCCGGATGTTATGAAAGAAAAGTTCCAAATCTGACAAAAAGGACAAACCTAAGAAGGACGGGAAGGATGGGAAAGAGCCAGCATCTAGTTGTCTCACTGTATTACACTCGGGCTAATCCTGGTCCTCAGGAATCCCCAGAGGAGCATACAGTTTTCTTTATTTTACAGATGAAATTTCAAAAAATGCTCTGCTTTTCGGCTGGAGAGGTTGCCTGTTGGTTAAGAGCCCTTGCCACTCTTCCAGAGGCCCTGAGTTCAGTCTCCCACCCACAGGGAGTGACTTCCCGGAACTACCTGGAACTCTAGCTCCAGGGGATTCAGTGCCCTCTTGTGGCTTCTGGGTGTACCTGCGCGCGCGCACGCACACACACACACACACACACACACACACACACACACACGAAAATAAGGTAGTCCTTTAAAGTATGTTTCATGCCTGACACTTGATGGAGAGTACTGACCTCCTTCTTGTCATTTTCCCGAGTCCTTCAGGAAGAGGATGTGGCACATCAGCAGCTTCTGAGGACCTGGCCCCAGTGGAGCAGTTGATGGCTAAAGAGAGATAGAAATTTAGGAAAAAAGAATCGCAAAGCAGAATTAAAACTAGCATGTCTTTACGTACGACTTCATGCCTCTCCCTGGTCTAGCTTCCAGGATACTGACCTTAATCTAGTTGAGCATTTGTGAGCGAAGGCAAAGAGTAATGCAGGACTGCTCTGACAACACAGTAAGGAAACGTAATTAATCAGCTGCCAGACCAGCCCGGTAGTCCCCATTACCTCTCTCAGCATCTACTGTGTGGCGTTGTAGTTGTCGTTTTGTTTGTGGACACAATCCTTTTGTTGAACATCTTTAGTTCTCAGCCGCAGTCTATCTATAATAGGCATTTGCATCATGCTTTTAGGACAAGTTTGGATTGACAGACTGTACATAGTCAGAAAACCACTGGAAATCATTTAAGTTGATTGTAACAGCAGCTGCATGCTGGGTGTGTCCACGGGTGAGGGTGGGCAAAGTGCATAAGGATGCACAGCAGGATCTACAGTAAGTTAGGTCCAGACTCTGGTCTAGATGCATACTCCAACTATCTTTGTATCTTTTGTGGGCCTTGGTCTTCCAGTAATATCAGAGAGCTAGAGTCTATCTATATCTTTACATTCTTTTTGGCTGTTCCACACTACTAATGCATTGTGATTCTTGAGTGCTGAGCTAAGAAACCCACCTGATAGGCCACCAGCTGGAGTTCAGGTGGATCACGTGGACTTGTTGACAGCAGAATTTCAGCACCTGGCTTCCTCCAGGAGTCTTAGTTGACTCCTGAGACTTCCATGATTTACCATGGTAGCCCCTGTCAGGGAGAGGGTTTGAGAGCGTGGAAGGAATCGGGCTTCAGAGTTAGGGATACTGGACTTGATCCACAAGGTTACCCCTTAGTGAGCTGAAGATGTTGAATCCTTGCATCTCTGTTCCCCCATTTGGCAAGTTAGGAATATCATTTATAAAAGCTAACCCTGAGAAAAGGGGCAGTGGGTATATACTGATCGTTTCTGTGATACACACGTGAGACTTTTCCATTCTGGTTCCTACTGCAGGAAATAACCCAGGGGAAATGCTTTCTCTCCCTGCTTGTTAACCAGGGTCAGACTTTTTAGTTATATTGCTGTCGGGGACAGGATGGTGTCAAGGGACTTTAACGACTTCAGATAAGTAAACAACCACCGGCATAGATTAGATCCTTAAATAAAGGTCAGGGAAACATCCAGAATATTAAGACAGCAGGAAAAAAACCAGGTGATCCATATATGCAAACTCAAGTTGTATGTTTCCTGTGTTTTCCCCAGTGGCATTGCTCCCGAACCAAACTTTGAGTAGCAATTAATATTCTGAAAGGTGTATGGGTAAATGCCATGCTTCAAGGCTGTCAAATAACGTTAGCTCTGGTCTTCATATCTTTCAATGATTGAACTTGCTGCTCAGTGTCCACGTCATACTCGGCTGTGATTCGGTGTCCACGGCATGGCACCCTTCCTTGGGCTCTGACCATGATCTCTTGCCGAGTATGTGTTTGTGAAGATGTTCATGAGCAAAGGAATTGACCTTCTTGAAGTTGACAGGCGAGGGAAGTAACATTATCAACGTGGTAATTTGCATATTCCACTCAGGAAAGAAAACCCAATGTTCTCAAGCAGAGAACCTTGGGGTACAGCTCAGCGCAGGTGAATGTCATTATAGTTTGATCCAACACAGTTTAGGACATTTCTAAAACTTATTTTATATTGCCGATTATGTCTGTGATCCCAGGAATTAACTACAAAATCAAAGAAGCCAGGCATGGGGTGTGTGCCTGTAATCCCGGTATTTGGGAGATGAGGCAGGTGAATCTCAAATTTCTGGACTTTTTCCTCCTGACAGACATCAAAGATAGAAAATGATGTTGTTATCTAGTACACTTTCCGGTGTAAATATATTCTATTGATGCCTTATTTGAAGATAAGTCCATTTATTGAGAAAATGATCGCAATAAACAGCTAAATCATTTGAGTAAGTTAGGGCTTGGGGAATTGCTGGCTTACCAGACCTTGTAAACATGAAGGGTTTTACTGACTCTTATTTTTTTTTCTTCCATTTTCTTTTTGTTCTCAAAAGTTTTTTTCAGATAGGTCTTTTAGTACCGGCTGGCCTCACCCACTATGTAGTGGCAGCTGGCCTTACACTTTCAACTCTGCCTTTACCTCCAGAGTGCTGGGGTTACATACAGCATGAGTCACTATAGCCAGCTTGTTCTCATAAAGTAACCTACTACAACACATAAGTTAGTAGGGGAATATAATGTAAAAATAGATGAAAATAAGCAAGAATAGAGCAAGCACAGAGCCAAGGGACCTCAGCAGTGGCATCGTGACATAGATCCAGTAAGTCTTTGTTGTTGGGGCAGCCGAGTGCTTGGCAAGTTAAATTTAGTAGCGTCTCTGGGCTCAGATACGACACTTCCCATTTCCTCCAAATCGTGAGGTCCAAGAGTGGTTCCAGGGACTGTTTAGTGTGTGTGTGTGTGTGTGTGTGTGTGTGTGTGAGTGAGAGAGACAGAGACAGAGACAGAGACAGAGAGAGACACAGAGAGAGAGACACACACACAGAGAGCGCGCATTATGAGAGAGAGTATGTGTATGCATGTGTGAGAGAGTATGTGTGTATGTGTGGGTATGTATGTGTATATATGAGGCTGAGTTGCATGTGCAGATATGTGTGGATATGTGTGTGTGGCCACGTGTATATATGTATGTGTGCTTGAGATTGTGTGAATGTGTACGTGAGTGAGTGAATGAGTGAGTGTGTGTGTGTGTGTGTAAAAATCTCCACAAATCTCACTTTAGAAGATAAAATGAAGTCTGTCTGCATAAAGTTAAGATTAGAAATGGGACACATTGCACTTCCTGGTGAGGAGTCAGAGGCTTTGCCTAGGTGTCTAGAGAGATGTTGCTAGGTATGTAGTTCCCAAGGGAAAACCCTCCCAACAGCCCAGCAGCAACGACACTGGTTCTAGTGCTGAGGCCTGAAAACATCTTTCCAGTGTCCCTCTCCAGGCTTGAATGTCCTCCTACTGGGTCTGTATTGTTTACTGTTGGTCTGCTTACTCCCACGCCCCAGACTGAGCCTAGCATATCGCTGCTTGATAAGCTGTGTACAGTTGTGCACATCTGTATTAATCCTAGCAATCAGGAAGCTAGGGCAGGTGGGTCTTGAATTTGAGGCCAACCTGGCATAGACACTGTTTCAAAGAAGAAAACAGTAATAGCAACAAAACTGCTTACTAAATAAATATTTATACGTGGAGATGAGTGTTGATCAGGGCCCCGTGGTGTGCATTCCTCCCTTGTACACTCTGGATCCGAGCGGCTAGATTTGGAGGGATGTTGCTTACAGCATCATTAAGTAGAAGCCCGTGTTCTTGGGGGGGATGTAATCCAGACTGATTGTCAGCAAAATCAATTAGCAGACCCAATGCAGTATGGTCAGGACTGTCACTCTCTTGGTGGCCTGACAGGTCAATACTTAGATATTAGAAAGCAGTAAGGGGACCTGGTTTATTCTTTAGGCAGTGCCGTGAATAAGAAGTGTTTTCTTACATACTCTTGAGCGGTACAGAGCAGTGGTGTGACTCTGAGCCATGTGTGTTGCCTGTCAGCTGAGCTGAGCCTTGCAGACAGTGCCAGAGTGCGCACCAGTGTTTTAGGCTATGGACTGCTTGGATGTGTTAGCCCCTTTCATGCCTCAACTACATGTCCTCGTCACCTGACATCTAGTCTTCAGACGGAAGTGGCTTGCCTGGAGCATGGCCCTAGAATTCTGTCCCTGAGCATCTGGAATGGATTCAAGGCTCCTCCCAAACGCTATACCATGGCTGATGACACACACAAGGACAAGAAAATGTGACTTCTTATGAATCAGGCATTCTGTGTCCCATCTATTCTCTCTTAGCCTATACAAACAAAAAAACCAGACAAACCAAAACCAAACCAAACCAAAAAACCCTGAAAACAAACAATCGAAATCAAAGTCCCAGGTAAAGTTGCAGCAGGTTTAATTTCCATGTAGAAATGTTCGCCTGGGTGATAGAAGAGGTGACTTTTGTGAAATGGATTGTAGCTACAGCAAGCACAAATGGTGCCCTTTCTATTTTATCAGATGTTCAGGCGCGAACATGTACGAAAGCTGATAATCCTTACATCCCACTCAGGGGATCAGTATGATTGTTACTAATGTTCTGTGGGTGAAGAAATGATGCATTAAGAGTTAAATACGTTAATAGAGACGCTTATGTGTCAGCTCTGGTCTGAGCACCTAACTGTTGTGGAATTAGTGACAATCCTGCCGTAAACGTCTCTAGCTACAGAAGGCTATTCTGTCAGTTGCTTGTTTGTTCTTTTAAGTGTTGGCTTAAAAGTAAAATCTAACTTTAAAATACAGTAAAGTCGTTCTAAGTTGCCTATTTGATTCTGTATTGAGTGGTGAGGAAGAGAGAGAGAAAGGATAAGTACTTGATGGGAGCTATAAGCAAGGTCTGCGCAGTTTCCTGATTCAGGTATTTTTGTATCTTTGGTTTTGTTTTTTTTTTTTTTAGAATATTTAATACCAAGAAATAGAATGACTGAGCAACGTTTTCATAACCTACATTCCTAGTCAATCCTTTTCTCTGTTTAAAGCACAAAAGAGGACGTTAGCCATGGCTCCATTAGGAATGCAAATGACATTGGTGATACTCTTTGGACTTGTGAACTTTGGCCGTAGGGCACGTGCATTCTGGATGGGTCTTTAAAATGCAAGTGTCACATCTTGGGAATGAATGCAGAATTACAGAAAAGAGGAATGGAGCAGAAAGAGACTCGATTAATGGACACACGTGAGTATGCCAGTAGGGATATAGTTAAAAGGTCGAATAATTCATTATTTAGGAATCACCTTCAGAGATAGCCCTGTCAAAAATTAGCATGCTGGTTTAGAATAAAAAAAAAAAAAAAAAACTCTTATAAAGGATGCCATTTGATATGACCTAAGGCTCTCGCCATACGTGAAATGCTCAATTTTGTCAAAGTACTGGAGATGCCTTGTAAGATTTCAACTTGGTTACATTTGACGTGATTTCTTAGTTTTTCAACGATAAAGGCTCTTTATGGCATGTGTTCTCTATTTTCACTATTATATTTTAACTAAATACTTCTACATATCAGACACTTGTTCATACTAAAAATCTTTCTTTGGTTTCTTTTCTTTTTTTTTAATGAGCCCTGTTGTAAGGGTGAGGCAGAAGAAACAAACTTGCAGAATTTCTTGTTACTCCAACTATAGCTGGGGAAGAATGACAATAAACGAGCATAAAGGATCTCATATGTGCCGTGGCAGCAGATGTATGAAGAAAAGAGAGGGGAAGGACTTAAGTGAGGAGTATAGTAATCTGTGCATTAGCACCGAAGCCTCCCAGGGAGACTGCCCCTCAGGTGGAGCCCTGGACATGGGGGAAGCAAGCTAAGAGTGTCTCCCAGGAGGGAAAAAATGCACAGGAAGATGTTTGCAGCCATTGCAGATCTGCAGAAGAACAATGTGTAATGAGAACAGGGGAGAGTTGGCTGTGTGAGGCAGGTGGAAGGGCCTGGCAGGCCAGTGTGCAGACCCTGAGTTGTTTTGAAGGAGTGTCTGGGAAAGGACTCCAGAAAATCAGCTGGCGCATCTGGCATATGCTTTCAAAGGGACACTGGCTACTCTCCTGCTGTTAGCGAGAAGGCAGAAGGAGCCTTTGGGAGGTTGTTAAAGGAGACGTTGCTATGTCAGGGACAAGGTGGTAGCAGGAGAAATGGTGAAGCGACTGGGACTAGAGCTGTATTGGGAAGGATGAGTTAGCAGACCATACTGTTGGAGTTAGGACTGTTTATAAAGCTTGTGAGCTGATTAGCCAGGGTAAATGAGTTTCTGTCTGTAACTGTAAGCTGAGCTGTCTCTCTGTCTCTTTGTAAGATCCTTGTAATCACACAGAAACCTTGAAGGGAAGAACGGATGTGTCTGGCAGTGCCATGTCTGAAGATCAAGTGGGAGAATGCAGTTAAGTTGGAAGCATGCCGTATGTGTTTGTGGATGGTGAAAGTGTGCACTAGGGAAGTAGGAAGATGGCGCCATGACAGGGGGGGCTCAGCCCAGGAAAATGTGCGTATGGTTGACATCTGCAGATGTGGGAGTGATGGGGAAAGCCAAGGGACCAAAGATGAGATGCTCTCATGAATGTCTTGACCCACTTGTGTTCATCTTTGTTGAAGGCAGGAGCCACAAGTAACCATGATGCATTCTGTTCTTCTCAAGCCTTTTTGCCAGACAGCAATGAGAGACAATTACAGCAAACATAGATGTGAGATTACTACACGAATTGCTTGTGACGAACAGTCACGGGACCTGTGGTTTTGTGAACTTTCCGTCACGACTATAACAGATTTCTCTTCGTCATGCCACCTTGGTTCTCTAAGATGTTTTTGTAGTTCCTGGGACAGGCTTCCAGCAAGAGCAACTGTCCCACTGTGGCATGGAGCAACATGCTCTACCTCTGTATGAATTCTTAATTTAGTAATGGTCAAATGGACCTTTGTCCAGTGTTCTATGGTTCTTCTTTGAAGTAAAGGACTTTGTGAAACTAACATAGGGAATTTTGAGGAAGTCCAGGCACCAGAAATCAGGATTGATTGGCAGATCAAAGAAAGGCATCTCTTCAGATGACCTCTTCAGTACAATGTGTTTATGGCTAGCAGCCTGCTAGGTGACCAAGGAGTGGGATTGGATTCTGTGAGTACCCTGCTGTTTGCTGAAGGAGAGACCCTGGAAGTACCTCAGCCAGTGGCCTTGAGCCTCAGAGTTTTAGGACGTCCTCTGTCTTTAGTTAAACCGGTAGATCACCATCATAGTTGGGGTATAGACTCACTGGAAATCAGGTAAATGGCGATGTTCAAAATGACAGGTCTAATACGTACCATCAGCTCTTGGGTGCGATGAAGTGTTTTTTAAGAGATTGTGAATGTTGGAATCCCTGCAAAAAAATGGAAAATAAAGTGCCAGGCTGCAGTGGGCCATTTTGAAAGGCTTTGATTAATTACTATAGAAAGACTAAAGCCACCAACAATGCAGAAAATCTGGAAAAATGATATGTTTAGAGAGAGCCCTGTTGGGAGCGTGAATTGATAGAGGCCGGAACTGGGATCTTGGAGAGCTGCCCTGTGCTGGTTTTGAGACTTTTCAGCCTTCACTGTTCACTGCCTCGATCTTCCCAGGTTTAAAATAGTAGTCTCCTCTAGAGGCTATGGTTCTGATGGGGGAAAAAAAAACCAAAAACAAGACAAGAGAAAACAAAGCAAAAAATCCAGCCGATGAACTATTAGTTCATGTTTTCATTTCTGTGATGGAGAAGGGGGTTGAGTTTTGTTTTGTTTTTTCTTTTTCACCCTCACTTTCTCATTTAATTTCTTTCTCTTTCTTCCACATGTGTCCCATGTCGTTTGTAACTGTTTGAAAATATATAAGGGAATCGCATAATTCCTGCTTAGGAAAGGCCTCTTTTTTTTTCTTCTACTTTTCCACCCTCTGTTGATTTGCGATATAACACTCTTCCCCAGAGTAATTAATTGCAATTCTGCAAGCCAATGAAAAACGGGCAGCAGCAGCTGATGGACCTTAAACAATAAATATTTGTATTTTATGCAGCTGCCACTAGTAATTAAGAGAAAATAACTAAGTAGAATGGACCCGAACCCGCTCGATTGCTTTGAAGGGGTGGCCACTAATTCTTGGTACATTTATTAGCAGGAGCAAGCATGGAACAGTTTGCTGACTATCTATGGTACATTGCCACCTTGTGGCCACAATTTTCCTAGTCACGGAAAAGAGCAACTTAATAATATTAAGTCTACACGATAGAGCCTTATTTTGTAGTTTCCCCAGCCTTTTCCATAGTGCAAAAGATTGGAGACATTGTGTGAGAGCATATAGATTACAGAGGCATTGAAGAGATTATGTTCTTAGAAGAGGGGTGCGAAAGTATTAATGAGATGTCTGTCTGCAGCTGATACTGGGAGTGGGGGGCTGATGCATGGATGTGGGGTGGAGGAGGAGTGAAAACCATATGGGCAAGGAATAATATTTCTGCCCTGGCAATAGACAAAGGGTGTTTATCCTCTCCCTCAATCTGTTCCATGTTTCCATAGTCACAGGTTTTCTTCTGAAAAATTTTTAATGCAATAACACCACCACCACCACCACCACCACCAATAAATTGGCAGTTTGAAAAAGGGCACATAGGTAAGGGCATACAGTGGTACCAACAATAGGGAACCAGTAATCTCTCTTGTTTGGCAGTCTGACTGCAGGCAGGTTCTGTGTTTTCTAGTCGCTCGTATGTAGCTAACTCTTCAGGTGCTTCATTGTCTGTAGGCTTTAAGGGCAAAACATCTAAGGCTGGGCAGGAGTCTCTCCTTGGAGGCCCCCATAAATGGACATCTATATGATAAACAGCAGCCGGCTGACATCTTCAGATGACTACACCCCCTCCTTTGAAAGGGCTGTTACTTTGAAAAGTGTCCCCTGGAGTCCCTTCCCCTCCTGATTTGGCTTTGATCCTGGAGTCGATGGACTACTCCTTCTTCAGGGTCCTCTCACTGCAAAACCAACTGGCAGTGAGATGCAGCCAAGACCTGAGTGTCTGGGAGTTGCAGATGGTTCTTTTTAAGAAGTGCTTGAGATCCATCACGTGTTGCTAATGAACGCAGTTGAGGTTGGGAGACCGTTCCCATCTTGTGGAACTGATGAAGGTTCAGGCTCAACTATCTAGGGAGGGGACGGCCACTCCCAGGCAGTCGTTTCTTTTCCTGGCAATTTTGAATATACTGTAGCACGCGGACAGCCAAAAGGATGACCCCGTTCTTACTCACTCTCTCCTATAAGAAGATCTGTGATAGTCTTAAAAACAGATCAGAAAATTATATTCCATCTCTTTCTCATGATAGCAAAGTCCGACTACTTTGGTAAAACCGTCCTTAAAACAGCATTTAGCTGTGTTGTCCAAGTATTTCCTGCTTTTATTGTAGGCAGCTGCCCTTTTGTGTGACAGCTGGAATTTAATCACTTAATAGTGATAAGCACATATGTATATGCCCAGGAATATTTTTGTCCTTAATAATATCTCGGCACACACACGGGCGTTTCAGCTCGCAGGTGAGCGTGTAGAAGGTGCGGCTCTCTTCAGGTGCTCTCATGAAAGTGGAGCAGATCTTGACATGAGTGCTTTGACCCAGGGGATTCTTTTGTGGAAAGCTGGCTCTTGAAGTGACTTTGGTTTCTCTGATTCTGTGACAGGCTTTCTTTTTAAGAGCTATACAGTGATATAAGGGTGTATTGATTTCCATTAAGGGCTGCGGTGCTTAGACATTCCTCTCCTGTGCCATGTATGTGTGTGAGCAATATGTGAAATTTGATCTGCTTTTATATAGCAGTATTTCAAAGTGGGGGAATCCACAGAAGGACCTATTTTATATGGGGTTCCAGGCTACATATGTATGCATGTATGTATAATTCACTCAGTTATGAAACAATACCTTCCTATTTGCTCTCTCTGTGTGTATGTGTGTGTGTAGTTGTATGATGTTGAGTGTACGTGTGTGTATGAGGATGCCACAGGTCAACCTCAGGCATTATTTTTTAGGAACTGCACATTCTTACCTCTTTCACTGGTCTGGAACTCTCCAGATAGGTTAGACTCGTTTGCCAGCCAACCCAGGTACCCAATCCAATCCAGGGTTGGGATTACAATCCTGTGCCACCATGCCAAGGTATTTTTATATGGATGCTGGGGAACAAACTTGGGTCCTCATGCTTTCACTGCAGACACTTTGGTGACCAAGCCATCTTCCCAGCTCTTGTTGGGGTCCAATAATAACTATCCCACTGCATTGAAAATTGTGGTCATCATCTACTAAACTTAATCCTATGGCCTGCTGCTCATGTGTTTGTGACCTGCCGTCAAAACCTGGTACTGGGATTTTGCGGCGAGCAATACTGACTCTCAGACAGAAGGTACAAGAATAAAATTTAGAGCTTTCTAAACTTATCAAATTAAAACCAGCGCTGAAGGGAGTGTGTTTAGAGACGGGGATGCACAGAAGAGAGCGTGAGATCCGGTTGTGCTGGGTGTCCCCCGGTTGTACTGGGTGTCTCCTGGTTGTGCTGGGTGTCCCCCAGAGTTGATAGCACTGTCCTTCTCTCCACAGCTTGACCACATACTGTCTCCGCCACCCATGCCGTTTCGGAAATGCAGCAACCCAGATGTGGCCTGCGGCCTCGGAAAATCACTGAAGTACAAGAGACAGCTTAGTGAGGATGGGAAGCAGCTGCGGCGGGGGAGCCTGGGAGGAGCCCTCACAGGTGAGTGAGTTGGGGTGACATGGGTCACAGGTGAGTCGGGGTGATATAGGTCACAGGTGAGTCGGGGTGACATGGGTCACGGGAAGAGGAATTGTGCTTTTCTTACAGGGTTCTGTACAGCCTTGGAGTTCCGTGTGTAAAAGCTTGCCTGTAGACCCTTTTGGAAAGTGTTACTTAAGTCTAGAAAGCAGTTTAAATTAAGAACTTGAGCGGTAAAATTTATGGAATATAGTTTACCTACAATGACCTGGTCGTATTTTGAATATACACAAATGCACTTAGGAAAATTCATATTTTGGTGTAACTACCAGCATGATCAAAATGTAAAAATGTAGGTGGAGACAGACAACAATTCAGACACACACAAACATA
Organism: Mus musculus; assembly: GCF_000001635.26. Taxonomy (NCBI): domain Eukaryota; kingdom Metazoa; phylum Chordata; class Mammalia; order Rodentia; family Muridae; genus Mus; species Mus musculus. Next base: position 103,171,030 of record NC_000079.6, on the reverse strand, counting down.
CATACAGAGACACAGATGCTCACAGTTATATACAGACACATACACAGACACTTAGAGATACACACAGTTAAACACACAGGCACACACAGACATCCATACAAAGGCATAGGTGCCCACAGATGCACACAGACACACACACACACAGACAGACAGACAGACAGACACACACACACACACACACTCCTTGTACATATACTTTCCCTGCAGACGAGATTAATCCTAAATGTTTTGTGTTAACTGGGACATACAGTGTGAATGTTGTATCTGCTCTGTTACTTAGCATACCACTTTAATAATATGTATGTATTATTATATCAATATTACTATTCATAAGAAACTGACAAAGTGCCCAAATACAAACACTTTATACTCCCACCAACAGTAGGTGAGCAGTGTAATTAGTGTGCCTTCTCACCAACCTGTGGTATGGCCAGTCTTTGTAAATTTGGTCATTTTCTTTGTTCTAGAGATTGTAGTTTCCTTTTGAGTTTTCTGTTAGCTTCCTGTTACTCTAACAGGAGCCTGAGACAATCAGATTATAAAATGAGAAGGTTTCTCTAGGCTTGCTGCTTTAGTAGGCTTGGTAGGTGTCATTGCTTTGGGGCTGGGCACATCAGCACCCCATGACTAGAGCACACAGTGGAATAAGACTGATCATCTTATGGTGGGGAAGTGAGAGAGTAAGATAGAATTGGTTCCCACAAGTCACTTCAAGAGCATGACCCCAATGATCCCCTGAAGACCTCCTGCTGGACCCACCTCTTCAAGCTGCACTGCGCATTAACCTCATACCAGATCTAGCCCTTTAACACTTGGATCCTTAGAAGTCACGTGTGACACACACTGTGGCACATAGGTATTTTAGAGCATGCTCTGTGCTTATTGGATGCTTATGTATTCTCATTTGTGAGGTATCTATCAAATCTTCTCCATTGTAAAACTTCACAGTTACAGACATGTAACCTAAATGTTTAAACACAGAAGCAAATAGTGTGTGTTACTTATGAGCGAGCCATTAAAGCTCCTGCCGGTGAGACGTTAACGAGGAGAGAGGAAGTAGGGGAGCCTGGGACGGGGAAGGTGCAGAGGGAATGGCTGGCACACTAGACAGCAAGAAATGATTATTCTTTAACACAGTTGGATGACTGATTGGAAGCAATTCCATTTTTAAGAGTTCCATTTTTAAACTCTGGGCGGGGAGGGACCTAGAATGTTCTCAGCATGAATGCTGTGTTCTGGAGGTGAGAAATTTGCCAGTTACTCTGATCTAGTCATTCTGTATTGTTGAAAATAATCAAAGTTTTCAGTGAAGGCATTGAAAAGTGTATTAGGGCTGGGCTGTGGCTCAGTGATAGATCCCTTGCCTAAGCATTCATGGGCCCTAGGTTTGAACCCAGTACCACACAAAGAAAGCAAGAAAGGTGGGGAAGGAAATGAAGAAATGCACATTTTAGTCTGTGGGTCTGTATAAGTACAGGTCCATTGAAAATAAAAATATCTATTAAAAAAGAAGCCCTACATATTCATACAAGTATCTTTTATATTTATTTATATGTAAAAGTTTTATTTAAATTTATGACTTTTATTCTAGTTTTTTAAAGAAAATAAAGCCAAATAAGTATAAGTTAAAGCAAAAGACTTAGAAGAGACTCGCCATTTCACTTTTCATGCTAAACCAAACTATAACGCACTGCAGATTTGACTTTTTTTTTCCTATTTCATCTTAGTGATTTTTTTCCTCTAAACATAAATATTTTGGAGGAACATCGTTGGTTTTAAGCCCTGAAGAAAAATTTGTCTACCTATGACAGTCTCGTCTGCCAGTTCATAAATGGTCTGGAAAATACTTTGAATTATGTTTTTTTAAAATTTTTTTTATTTTTAAAGCTTTGGCTTTCTGGAAATGGAATTTCTAAGGAACGGAAATACTGCTGCCACATGGCCAGTATAGTTGGAGCGGCTGGAGCAGTTGGTGCAGAGAGGCACACTGCTGGATTGGAGGGAGCGAGATCCAGGCCAGGGAAGGATAAACTTTAAAAGACAGAAGAAGCCCGTGGAGCTAACACAGTGGCTCTGTAAAGTGTCTGCTGTGTACCTGTGAGGTGCTAGGCTTGAATTCCACCCATGTAAAAGCAGTGTGTGGAAGTGTTCATCCGTGTTCCCAGTACCAAGGGAGGACAGTCCTAGGGACACTCTGTGCAGTTTGTCTAGCAGAATTGGAGAACTTACTGTTCACTGAGAATCCTCATCTCATGGTTAAGACGGAGAGCAAAATGGAAGATACTCCTGTCAACTTCTGACCCTTTACATGTACACACATATATACCACACACATGTATATGTGTGTGTATACTACCATATACACTTAAACACATCCACAGGACACATGCGTATGATACACACACATGCACACGCACACACACACACACACACACACACACACACACACAGACCTACACCCTGCATGCACAGTGGTACATGCATATCATCAAAGCTCTTAGAGGTAGAGGCAAGAGGCAGGTTTTGAGTTCAAGACCAGCCTGGGCTATGTATTGAGACCCTGTCTCAAAAAATAGAAAAGATTGCTCTTCCCTGAGTGAATAGCCAGTGCTGGCACGTAGGGTTCTGAGAACACTTCCCTGCTGCCTGTTAGGACCATTTTCATTTCCTTGGGTAGATGCAGATTGCCTTTGTAAGTAATACGGTCTAAAGAGTCCTGGAGTCTAACCTTAACCAACTGGAAGGGCAATGGAATCCTGATGGTTAAGATTTGCCCTGTTTATTCATCTTAATTAGAAAGTTTATTTTCATGGAGCTGTTTTTGACAGCTGGGTAGTAACTGTTCTCACCTTTTTCAGCCTAAGTGGTTTATTAAAAGCTTTGATCTTGCAGCTTATGACCTGGAGCGTGGACTCTGGCCTTTAGCTTCGGGAGAAAGAGTACTTGCACCTGGCAACTCTATCAAGTCTGTCCTCTTCCCGTTCGGATGCTGTACAACTATTGTGGATGGGTAAATCTTAGGCGAGATCATTATTTAAAAGAGTGTTTAGTCATCCTTAGAAGAGCTTTAAACAACCATTGAGCGTAAGTGGCCTATTTTGGAAAATAGGTCCTTGAAAGTTGAGATAGTGGGGAGTGGGGGAAAGTGTTGGTAACTGGTCCTCTAGGTAGTTTAGCTGAGGATTTAGTGAAGAAACATGGGGAGTGCTTAGCCCAGCATTGGGCAAGTATTCCAGAATCTGTGGGGGAAACTGAATTAGAGGGCTTTGGAATTGGTGGGAAGGTAAGCTTACCACGCTCACCTTGGTGTCCTGAATGATTCAATTTTTGCTTTTTAAAAATCTGTTTCTTCTGGTGTGTCTGAAGACAGTAACCATGTACTTACATACATAAAATAAATAAATAATTAAAAAAAATCAGTTTCTTTGTTTTTGAGGCAGAGTCTCACATTGTAGTCTGGGCTAGCCTGAACATACTATATAGCCCAAGCTTGCCTTGAACTCATGGAAATCTTCTTGCCTCGGCCTCCTGAATTCTGGGGTTATAGGGCTCAGTGTATAGGGTTACAGGATTGTAGGATTCTATCTGCTCGGAGCCATGCCTGCACATGTATCAGGCGCTGGGATGCGGGTATGACAGCATCGTCTCTGACTCTCAAAACAAAGTGTCTACCAGTTTTCAGCAGCAATAACCAAGTGACCTCACCTTGAAACAAACTATTACATGCTTGGTAAGACTTCCTATAATTATAATTAAACAATTGAATATTTGATGGGGTAAGGGGAGAAAACTACTGTGCTAAAGTTTTTTTTTTCTCCCCAAACTGGCTCAATGATTAAACAGGCTCCCTTCTTATATAGTTGTGTGAAGGGTACTCTGATCTTTTTTTATACTCTGCAGTTCATCTTATAACAGAAAGCAGATTTTATCACCAAAACCCTGATCTAGTGTCTTACTCCAAAGGCCAGCTGCTTTCCCACTACTTGACTTCCTTTCAACTCTAGGATCTTTGGTTTGGTTTGGTAGTAGTGTACTTACCACTGTGAGATGTAAGGTAGAGACGAGAGGACCAAGCATTCCCACTCTCTTTAGCAGCATAACAAGTTTGAGGCCAGCTTGGACTCTTTCTTGCCAAAAACTAAACTAAAATCAAAGACTTTGCAAAAGCTTATCTTAATGGTTTAAAAAAATTCTGCCTAAGTATGAATTGAAAGTTTTCCCTAAGCCTTTAGCTTTTCAGGAGAAGAATCTGTGACCTAGTCATTTATTTATTCCTAATGATATCTAGTATTAAAATCATCCTGTGTGGCAGGACCACTTTTGGTGAATTATATTTAATTACTTATTTAACCCATGAGATGGGAAGCACTTATTCCAGTTTTACAGACTGGGACACTGAGGCACAGGCATGGGGTTTGTAAAGAAGAACCAGAGATTATGTCCAGGCAGGTGCCTGCACAGCCCGCTATGAAGTGGCTTTAGCACAGCAGGTACCCAACAGGTTTAAAATAAACGTTAAATTCCAGCAGGATTAATTAAAGTGAATTTTAGATAGGAGAATCTTTGCTTACTTGGAATCTGGGGCTGTGACTCAATCTGGAGGGCTCCCAGTCCTTTAATTAAAGAAAATTAAATCTAAGCAATTAATGCATATTAAAAAAAAGCTTTAAATTCATACATTCGTTAGCCCAGCAGTTCTATTTCTGGGAATTCATTGCAAGCAAACAGTCATGAATATGTGTGGAGAATTAGCACTAGTAATATTCGGAGCAGCACTATTTATAATAATTAAAATTACATGTCATCTAAATATCTGCCGAGAGGATATTGATTAAACATATTATAGAATATATACAAAGTGGAAAACAATGTAAACATTGAAAATCATGCTGTAAAAAATAAATTTGAACACTGAAAAAGGTTCCTAACATTTAACATGAAATCCTGTTGCTGAGTGCTCTCAAACTATTACATGCTTGGTAAGACTTCCTATAATTGTAATTAAACAATTGAATATTTGATAGGGTAAGGGGAGAAAACTACTGTGCTAAATATTTTTTTTTTTTCCAAACTGGCTCAATGATTAAACAGGCTCCCTTCTTATGTAGTTGTGTCAAGGGTAGTCTGATCTTTTTTTATACCCTGCAGTTCAATCCATGAGGGAATTTTTTTCCCTCTAAGGTTTTTGTTGTTGTTACTGGTCAGTTGTATCATTCAGTGACCCATGACAGCAGCATTAATTCTGTATACTCTAAGAACACTCATTGGCAGACAACCATCGGTTACTGGGTTATGTGGCTGAGGGTCTTCTGGAACATGGAACCCTGTGTTAGCGCCACTGGGCTTGCATACAGGATTCACTTGCTCTTTGCCCATTGCCTCTCAGATCATCTGCTAGACAAAGTAATAGAGTCCAGAGCATGAGAGGTGTTTGCAACAAACGTATTTCAAACATTTGTAAGCATTCTGCTGCTACCTTTTCATTGGCCAGGACGAGTCAAGCTGTAGAAGGACACTCTACCATGTTCATCGAGCCAGGATGCAGAATATAATGCTAAGAACTAAGACAATCAGGACCCATGATCCTGTCCACCATAATTAGTTTCTGTCTTTGAAAGCAACCCTTTATGATAAACATGTCTATTTCTGAGTTATGGAAATATATGTTCAATGTAGATAACTCAGAAGATATAGAGCTTTCAGAAAGGATAAATGAGAAGAGCCATAATTACACCATGATTTGAATGAATGGTATTCATGTTTGAAATTGTGAACGTTTCCTTCCCAGAGTAAGGATCTGGGTCACCGAGAGTCCTAGGTTAAAGAGAGGGAAACAAACATTGCTCGCTTGCTGATTCTGTTTTTTTCAGTGCTGACATTTAAACAATAGACCCAGCGCTTGCTATGCCCATCATGTCCGATTTTTTTTTAAGCTAATGTTTTCTGTCTTCATGGCCCGATGCTTGCTAAATAGATAGAATCAGCGTGTAAATGGTGACTGAGCTCTGGAGCCCCCTGATGAGGAAGAGAAGCAACACGCTTCTAATCATTATACAGGCCCTTTAGTCTGGGCAGAGATACACACTGTTGTGCCTCACAGTGCAGACTTTAGGCTCTTCGAATCCTGCCTTCTAGATATGCAGATGAGTGGCCTTACTCCATTTCGTGCATTCCCTGGTTGTGATGTGTGTCATAGCTTCACAGTTAGAATGAAGGCTCCTTTTTCCTCAGGGAGTCCCTTTTGTTTCCTAAAAGATGTTTGGGTTATTTCTAATATAAAGAAAAGCAGAATCAATGTATTCCCCATAGATTAATATAGGAATGCAATGTGCACATTACACCAATGGATTAACCTGTAGACAGCATTGACTAGGAGTTCTAAAATTGTTAGAATGTTCCTCATTTTTCCCTTTATCACAGGAAAAAATGAGGAAGTTTTGCTTTTTGGGGCTTTGGAAATGAAACCTGTCTGTCTGTCTTATTTTTGTAGTGCTTCAAGCATGTTAGGCAAGTGCTACACCCCTAAGTTAAACCCAGCCCAACTCTAGAACATTTTCACAATCTTACTTGAAGAAAGAAAGACAAACAACATGATCCCAGGGAACATTATTTCCTCCTAAAATTTAGCCTGGAGGCAATCATGTTAGAGTAAGCCAGTCTTTGGTCACTTGGTAAGTTCCTTAACTTAGTGGGCAAATTTGAAAATCAAATTAAGTGCCTATGGTATTTAGTAATCATTCCCTTGGATGCAGTGTGTCTGTCCTGTATGCTCTAGTTTTCTCTTGTGACCAGTGCCTGTGTAAGAATGTTGTTAGCGTGACACTCCAACAAGACCATACCTCCTAATAGTGGCACTCCCTAGGCCAATAATATACAAATCATCACATTCTACTCCATGGCCTCCATAGGCTTGCTCAAACACACGAGTCTATGGGGGAGCCATACCCAAAACACAGAATAATAAAAAAAGCACATTTATTCCAACTTCTAAGGTCCCCATAGTCTGTAGCAGTCTTGACAGACAATGTTCAAATGTTCAACTTCCCAAGTTCAAGTTCTCTTCTGAGACTCATCCAATCACTTAACTGTAATCCCCAAAGCAAGACAGAAAATCAGCTGGGCAAACTCCAAATTCTGCATCTCCATGACTGATATCAAAGCTGTCTTCAGATCTCCACTCCTCTTCATTTTTGTTGACTGCACAAAACTTCTTTCTCCTGAGTTGGTTTCACTCCCTGTTAGCAGTTTTCCTCAGCAGATATCCCACAGCACTGGCATCTCAAACATCTTAAGGTCTCCAAGGCAACTTCAGTGTTACAGCTTCTTGTTTCAATGTCTGGAAATCACACATGACCTTCTGGGCTCCTCCAAAGGGCTGGCATCACTTCTCTGGCCCTGCCCTCTGTAGCACTATAGGCTCTGGTTGACTCCACTCCACTGCTACTGCTGTGGGTCATCCCATGTTATTGACATCTTCAATACACTGGGGTCTTCCGCTGCAACTGGACTTCACCAATAGCCTCTCATAGGCTCTTTTTATGGTGCCAAGCCTCAGCTTCTTTGCATGACCCCTTCATTCCTGGGCCATTAACTGCAACTTCACCAGTGGCCTTCCATGGCCTCTCACAGTGTCAAGCCTAAGCTGCTCTTCATGACCCCCTTCATTGCCTGCAAATTTTGTACCACCTGGGTGACTCTTACACATTACCAAGTACAGCTGCAGCATGAGGTACAACCTTGTTTATCTCTGGAACACAGGTTGTTTGTGCTTTCAGAAAATACTTCTCAGATTTCACCTCAGTGTTACTGGTGTCTTCTTAATTACCACTAATTTCTTAGCTCCAGCTAACCAGCATCAATTGTCCCTGTAGTCTCTTTCTTCTCTTGACTATAAAGCCAGAGTTAATGACAACAGCTACTGAGTTTTGCTGTTTCCTGGGGCTGGAACATGCCTAGAACCTGCTCTACTCAAGGTTGATCTGATTGCTTTTGCCTCCTGGGATTAAAGGTTTGTACTACCATGCCTGGACCTAAACTTAGCTAGGTGGGATCTTGTCCCAAGGTTACCACTCCCTTAATTCAATTTAATATCCTTGAACACAGGATTCAGCTCCATTTCACTTCCTAGTGCCCCTTTAATATTTGAACCCTTTATTTTATATTTTTTCTCTCTAAGCTTGCTCCTTTTCATTAAAATGCTCTTCATAAGAGTGCACTGTAGTAACCTCACAAAAGAATTTATACCAGGCTGTTTTGGGACTTCCTTTTTCAAAGCAATTAATCTAAATCTCTTCACTTTAGCCTCAGGCAGACTCTTCAGATAGTGGCAAAAAAACAGCCACATCTTTCACCAAAACATCACAAAAACAGTCTTTATGCCATATACTGAAATTCCTCTCCACTGAAACCTCTTGGGCCAGGTCTGCACAGTTCAAATCACTCTTAGCAACAAAGTCTTCCATTCCTCCCAGGATGGCCCATTAAGCCCCACTTAAAGCATTCCACAGCTTTCCAAATCCAAAGTCCATAAAAATCCACATTCTTCCACATAAAAGCATGGTTAGGCCTATCACAGCAATACCCCAGTCCCTGGTACCGACTTCTGTCTTAGGGTTTACTTCTGTGAACAGACACTATGACCAAGGCAACTCTTATAAAGACAACATTTAATTGGTTCTGGCTTATAGGTTTAGGGGTTCAGTCCATTATCATCAAGGCAGGAGCATGGAAGCATCCAGGCAGGCATGGTACAGGCAGAACTGAGAGTTCTACATCTTCATCTGAAGTCTGCTAGGAGAAGACTGACTCCCAAGTGGTTAGAAGGTGTTTGGCCCACCACTTCCTTCAATAAGTCTATAGCTACTCCAACAAGGCAATAATACTTCCTGATAGTGCCGCTCCCTGGGTCAAGCATTTTCAAACCACCACAACAGTTTAAATACTAGAACAAAGAAAGAGTATGAAAGCTACATGAGAATAAAACACAAGTTATATAAAGGAAAAGCCATTAGAATTAAAACTGGTTTCTCAATGGATACTTCAGAAACCAGAAGAGATTGGAGCAATGAATTAAAGTTCTCAAAGACCATGAATGCCAACCATGACTAACATACCCAGAAAAACTCTCTGCCACAGTTTGAGATAAAAGAAAAAAGTTCCATGATGTGAACAAAATACAGGAAATGATACTTTGGTGATGTGAGGTATAAACATAGCCAGTAGACTGCAGAACAACATGTGGGTTGAAACACTTCCGGGGTTTCATATAAGATATCTACATTATAGTTCACAACAGTAGCAAAATTAAATTTATGAAGTAGCAACAAAGTAATTCTATGTGTGTGGGATCACCACCACATAGAAGCTGAATGAAAGAGTTGCAGCATTAGAAAGGTTGAGAACCACTGCTATAGAAAACAAAGCTATAATGTAACCTCTTACTACTGAAACAAAGTACCACTGAGAATATAAACAAAACAACAACAGTGACACACACCTTTCAAAAATAACTTTAAATATCAATTTTCCAATCAAATGACACAGGGTGGCCAATTGGATCAAGAAACAAAACCCATTATCTGTTATTAAAAAGAAACTCAAGCTTTAGACAGGATCCTGATATAGCTATCTCCTGAGAGGCTCTGCCAGTGCCTGACAAATACAGAGGTGGATGCTTGCAGTCATCCATTGGACAGCACAGGGTCCCCAATGAAGGAGCTAGAAAAAGTACCCAAGGAGCTGAAGGAGTTTGCAGCCCTGTAAGAGGAACAACAGTATGAACTAACCAGTATCTCCAAAGCTCCCTGGGACTAAACCACCAACCAAAGAAAACACATGGTGGGACTCATGGCTCTAGCTGCATATGTAGCAGAGGATGGCCTAGTTGGTCATCAATGGGAGGAGAGGCCCGTGGCCCTGTGAAGGTTATATGCCCCAGTGTAGGGAACTGCAGGACCAGGAAGCAGGAGTGGGTGGGTTGGGGAACAGGTGGAGGAGGGGAGAAGATAAGGGATTTTCATAGGGGAAGCTAGGAAAGGGGATAACATTTGAAATGTAAATAAAGAAAATATGTAATAACAAAAAATGTAAATAAAATATCCAATTAAAAAAAGAAACACGTCCACGTGCGAAAGCCTGAGACTCGTGGAGTCGGGAACGCAGCAGGTTGCCTGAGTCACCAGAATGCAGTAATGAAGCCAGGTTTCAGCACCCGTGGGGGCGGCTTTGGTGGAGGAGGCAGAGGAGGCCAAAGTGGCCGAGGAGGCTTTGGCGGTTGAGGTTGAGGCAGAGGGGGTGGTGGCTTCAGGGGACAAGGAGGTGGAAGTGGCAGAGGTGGAGGCTTCCGGTCTGGGGGCAGCCAGGGTCGAGGTGGTGGCCAGGGAAGCAAGAGAGGAAATCAGTCAGGGAAGAATGTGATGGTGGAGCCGCATCAGCATGAAGGTATCTTTATCTGTCGCGGAAAGGAGGATGCCCTTGTCACAAAGAATCTGGTCCCTGGAGAGTCTGTGTATGGAGAGAAGAGAGTCTCTATTTCAGAAGGAGATGACAGAATTGAGTACCAAACCTGGAACCCCTTCCACTCCAAACTGGCAGCAGCAGTCCTTGGCGGCGTAGACCAGATCCACATCAAGTGGGGGGCCAAGGTGCTCTACCTTGGGACAGCCTCAGGCACCACCATCTCCCATGTCTCTGATATTGTTGGCTGGGATGGTCTGGTCTACGCAGTTGAGTTCTCCCACCACTCTGGCTTGACCTCATCAACTTGGCCAAGAAGAGGACCAACATTATTCCTCGAATTGAAGATGCTCGACACCCACACAAATACCACATGCTTATCACAATGGTGGATGTCATCTTTGCCGACGTGGCCCAGCCAGACCAAACCCGGATTGTGACCCTGAATGCCCACACCTTCCTGCGGAATGGAGGACACTTTGTGATTTCCATTAAGGCCAACGGCATTGACCCCACAGCCTCAGCAGAA